>NC_143481.1:62449308-62769808 GCF_027475165.1 Benincasa hispida | reverse complement strand
GACTTTGAGGTGGACATAACTTCTGGCTCTATCTCTTCTTTTTCTCTTTTTTCTTCTTTAGCCACCGCAATCTCAGGTTCCAACACAATGGGAGTAGTCTGGCTAGGCTCCTTTCTTTCTCCCTCCACATTTTTTCCACTCCGCATCATCACGAATTGACATTGCTCTTTACCTGATCCCCCCGGGTTGCATGAGAGTTCTATTGAACTCGGCAGAGCCCCTTGCAGTCTGTTCTTTAGCTCACTCGCAATCTGGCCCATCTGTAATTCTAGATTGCGGATGGAGTCGCCTGACTTCGAAGCACAGTTTTGTTTTTCTCGATATATTACTTCAACAAGCTTTCTAAGGAGGAAGATTGCGGCGGTTGCGAGCTACTGGCTTGACTTCTTGTTTGACCGTTATTCCGCGGGACGAATCCAGAGCCCTTCTTTTTGCGCCACAGATTGGAAATTCTATTGTTGATTCTTCCATGCAAAGTTGGGGTGGTTTCTCCAGCCGGGGTTGTAGGTGTTAGAAAATGGATTATTTTTCACAAAGTAAATAGACTGTGGGTTCTGTGGGCATTCTTCCATTGCGTATCCATCACCGTAAGTCACACACCTTGCGGTATTCTGATTAATTGCATTTACGTCCATTTTGCAGTGTTGGAATATTGATCGCAATTCCCTAAATTAGGTTCATCATTGCTGTCATCTGATTCTGTAGTGAAGCAATAGCACCATTACTTGTGTCGTTATCCTTTATTCTCAGTCTCTGATCTCTCTCTCTTCAATCCTCGTGATTTTTAGAGATGCGATCCAAGATGTTCTTAGCCTCGTCATACGTTTTGTCTAGCAGACCACCAGCAGCTGTCGCATTGGCAGCGGTCTGCAAAGTGAAATTTAAACTGTGATAAAAGATTTCCATCTGAAGGCAGTCTGATAATCTGTTGTGTGGATAGTCCCTGACTAACCTCTTAAACCTCGCCCAGGCATCGCTGAGCGATTCGTCCATGTTTTGTTCAAAATTGGTTATTAGTTTCCTTCGTCTAGCATTCTCAGTAGGTGGAAAATATTTCTTCATGAACTTTTCTACGACTTGTTCCCATGAAGTGATCTCTCCCGGCTCGAGGGAATACGCCCATTTTCTTGTCTGATCGCACAGAGAAAATGGAAACGAAGTTAGTCGAACTTCTTCGACAGAGATGTTCGGGAACACAAAAGTGTTGCAAATTTCTATAAAGCTTCGAAGGTGGGCATGCGAGTCCTCGCCATGCCGTCCTCTGAATTGTCCTATAGTCTGGATCATCTGCAGCATCACCGGTTTCATTTCGAATCGGCTTCCATCAAGGGTAGGCCTCATGATTCCTGGAGAAAAATCATAGAGGCTTGGCGATGGATAGTGCCTAATGGGTCTATTGCGATCGTTTTCCAATAGGATTGGATTCGCCATGACGTTGTTCTCTTTGGTGCTCCGTTTTCAGGCTGCTCCGCCATATCTTCTTTATCTGGCTGTTGTTGTTGGCAGCTATTTCTTAGTCTCCATCTGAACGACCTCTCAATCTCTGGGTTGTAATTCGCCAGAGATTGAGAGTCTGCAAAGAAATAAGAAAAATTACTGTTAGCACACTGATTTGTCGAAGTCCTCGGCAATGGCGCCAAAAACTTGATGCATATTTTATGAGGTGGAATTATGGATGAAATGTGATGATGAAAATGCATTGAGCAATCAAGTTTTCTCAGTGGAATCCTAAGTGTAAACCCCACTGAGTTTCCTGGTAAATCCAAGGTCGAACTCAGGGACTTGGGAAAACTATATGCGGTGGTAATTTCTCAGAAGACTTTGCGATAACCAAATAAATTAAGTAGTTGTTTGGATTGTAGTTTGCAGTAATAAAAATAAACAAATGCGGCGGAGTTTCAAAAAAAGTTGATAAAACGAAAGATGCGATGAGTATGCGGTGAATGGGTTGAGAAGGGTTCGGCTAACACTTCCTAGGATGCGTTCATATTATGCGACCTTGCAACACACATACAATAGTAAACCATCCCTCGATGCGAATGCTATGGCTTGTAATAGTAGAATGCATGCGATATATGCGATGAGTCTATAGGACCTACACATAAGCCTCTATTCTTATTTATACGATGACAAAATGACACACACAAATAAGGCGACTACATAATATCATAACCTATCTCTAGGGTGCATGCAGTGCATGTTGGCAAACAGAGCTATCTCTAAGTCCCTATATCTTGTTTATACAGATCTAATCTTGCTCTCTCGAGTCTATATTCTAACCTAACTCTCTCAAGTCTTAGGTTCTTTCTTTAGACTCTCTCTCGATTAGCTCTAAAGGGATGTGGACACAACATAAAACAAGATAATCGCAAGCTATGAAGATCCTAGGTCATGTTGGCTTAATTTTTCTCAACCCATTCGACAAGTTTAGCTACTCATGCGTGCTAAGAGAGTGAACAGATGTAGAATAAGAACTTCCATTGTATAAATATAAAGTTGAAGTACAAAATAATAATGCAAGAAGAGAATAAAGAGCCTGGTAGCAATCTCTTGCTTCCTAAGATTTTACACTATCTTTTCTACTTTTGTTCAAAAGACAATCTCGCTCTTGCGAGAGTCGGGCCGCTCTCTGCTTCTATGCCTCTGGGTTCTCTCTCAAGTTGCCCTAAGTGATCTTCCGGCGTCTCTACCCTTCTCTCGCCCCGCCTTAAAAATAAAAGAAAACTATAAACACGACTAAAGCTATGAAAAAAAAAACTTGTTGAACTACTGAACCGCTGAACCCCTTTTCTGAAGGATGCCTTTGGTATTTATAGAGCTTCGGGGTGAAAGGCTGCTTCTCTCTTATGATTATACAGATGGGATGACTTTAATTCTCTGATTGATGCGCCAAATATTTGTCACCGAAAAGCTGAGTGTACTTATTATCGTTAGTGGCTTGTCAACTTAATTCGGATTCGACCGTCATCAGCTTTTTGTACCATCGTGATTAATTATGCTTTTCACCCAGATGCGCCCACCAAGTTGCGCCGACTCTATGCGGCAATCCTTCTTGAACAGATGTTTGCGAACATAAATCACCACAAAGCCTTGCGGTAATGCTGCACTCGCGCTTTCCGCCTTACATCAACGCATATTCTGCATAAAAATACAAATATTAACTGTTTCTATGCGATGAACGCATGCGACCGCAATGTTATGAACTTAATGCTTTTTGGACGCAATCTAATATATTTTATCAACGCAAACCTTTATTGTTTAATAACATGGCACTGTAATAACGTGCATTTCTGCCCGTTATCAGTCGCCCCCGGTTGCTTGTTGTTCATGAACTGTTGATCATGTAGACGACCATGGTGCTGTAAGGCGACTAGAAGAGTAAGAACGAGAGGAGTTCGTTCACGTTGGACTGAGTTCTTGTGAAGACTGTCTTCAACTGGTAAGTCTCTCGGTCTTTTGTATTTATTTTTAAAAGCATGCCAGTAATTAGTTGTTCAATACATATCTGTTTGTTAGAATGTATGTGTGAGAATTCTGTCACAATGAAATTGGAAAGATTGGCTTCCGCTCATAGGTATTCTTGTTTAAGAGTTCCTTCAATTTGAACGTTTCAAATTCTTTCATCACACTATTCTAAGGTTTAATCCGTTTGTGAGCTAATAGGGCGACCTAATAGACCTACAGATCATGGGCTCAAATGATTCGAGATTAATTGGCAAAACTCTTTAAATCAAATTAATCAACATTCGTTAACTACCAGGTCACTCCACTAAAGCACAGTAGTTGAACTCTCCTCACTATAGATATATTTCTATCCACTTGATTTAATCATAATCATTAAGTCAACCCTTCACTGGTTGTTTCTAATAACGGTTGGGTCAAAAGTGTTTTACCCCTGAGATTACATCTTATTCCTTAAGTCCCACTGATCCTCTAATGAACAATTGGTCTGTGATCTAATCACAAAATCGTCATTCTTAGGCCAATGAGAGGGCGAGGCCCCTTATTCAAGACCTGAAATCAACATTTTAAGGGAACAACCTCTCTACTATCCCTAAAAGCGGATAGGAGCGAATTCCATCTTGCACCCTATGTCTCCAGCTATCTACCCGGTCTTACACCTGAAATGGGGGGCTTATTGAGCCGACGTTGTTAGACCAACCCTCACCCATGCAAATATAAGGATAATCCCGAATACATAGGAGTTCATAGCTAGCTTAGATTAATGTCAAGTTACCTAGGCCTTCGCTTTAAAATAATCACTCTGAAAACAGTAAACAATGTTATAAAGTAAGAGTGACTTATTTCCTGGTCCAGTCTTATACAAACTCTTTACGTAGGACGTCTCCACTCGTATATTCTACATGGACAATTCAAGATCACATCGTTTGTACTAAATACAAAGTGGGCTACATCCAATAATGTCTCCATAATAAGGTACCCAATCTTATCCGTATACTATAAAACCATTTTGACTATCTATTCGAACTTGATCCACTCTTATGTCTCCAAATAAAGACCAGGTACTCATGTAATAGCCATGGATCTTAGTTTATTGGATTTAGTTTTTACAGGATGAAATGAGCAATTCATACATTCAATAACAACTTTATTGAATAAACCTCAATAACAACTTTATTGAATAAACCTCAATAACAACTTTATTGAATAAACCTCAATAACATCTTTATTGATAATAAAATAAGTTTAATTGTTTACAAACCACAAGTTTTAGGACATAAAACTCAACACTAACATTCTGGTATTCAGACTTAATCAGTTCAGCTATAACCCAACTGTTACCTTGTTTATGATCCTATTTTCTTAATATCTTCTGGCATGTGTGGGCGCTAACATATTTACTAATTTTGAACATTTCAGAGTCTTTCATTCTAATGGCCCTAAACTTCCATTGACAAGTCGATTCTATGCATCTTAAAATATATTACTTCTTAGTAGATCTATCAACAAGATACTGGAAGTTCTTCCTAATGGCATGAAGGAACTTTTGAACAAGAGATTCCATGAGCGTGTTCGGGTTTTTCCTATTTCATTGTGACTGAATTACCACACACATATTCTAACAAATAGGTATATAATTTTACACTAATTAACAACATGCTTTGATAAATAAAATACAAGAGATCGAGTATACACACCAGTTAAAGACTCTCTTCACTTCACACTCAACCCTGCAAAAGCAAACCTCTACGTTCTTTATCGCCTAACAAATAGTCGGCTACCAGTAACACGATTGTCTATATGAACGGCAGCAAACGAACAAGCAAGAGCGGGGACGACACCACCACTTAGAGCTCTTGGTATTCTTGGAATGAAAATCCAAAGACAAAAGCTTGATGGAAGAAAAATTAGGGATGGGGTGGTTGTGCACACAATCATGCGTTATGCATGGTTAAGCTATGCGTTTATGCCCATGCGTCAGAGGTTATGCTTTGAAATGAAAATGCATTAATCTAGCATGCAATGACCACGCGTTCCTATCACAAGTTTTCTTATGCTCGCGCCAAGTATATCGAGAATGCAAGTTTCTCGGGTAATCCGAGGTCGAACACAGGGACTTGCCACTCAATAATGCTTGTGAAGAATGCGTTTGAGGCGATGAAAAGAAAAATAAAAAAAAGAAGTTTAATGGATTTACACATTACTCCTATTCCTATCTAGACAGATTGAGCAATAGAAGACTTGCGATGAGAATAGGTAGATACACAACAACCGTTAACGCATAGTAATGTTTATTATCTTAAATCACTCGAGTAATCCCAGCTCATCACACTAACGCATCACATACCTCTTGGTGGTCAACCGCATGACTATATCTCTATAATGCATGGTTGCATCGAGTATAAGACTGTGCCTATCTCTAGGAACAATGCATACTTTGCTTTAGTGCGTTCCATCTCTTACCTTCTCAGGTAGTTAGACGTGGCTATTTAACTTATAGACAAGCAATGCAACAACCCATAGACAAGCGTTACTATAGCCTTTCACCAAGCAAAAAGGATTAACTCACTATACTCGAACAACGTACACCTCTCGGTGGGTTGCTACATGCATCCTATCTCTAGGCTGCACGATTAAGTATGTGATCGCCTTTGATAAATAAATGATGAAGGTAAATGATGATAAAGATAAAGAAGATGAAGAAGATGACATTGAAGGAATCAAGAGATGCATTGATTATAAAATGTCTTAATATCTTAAGCTAAAATGTAATACAATACAGAGGTTAGAAGAGAAATGAAGGACTCTGCGTCAAGGCTGCCGGTGGTGCCATGGATGAATGGTGGAGTCTCTCTCGAGCTCTATCTCTGGCGAAAGCTCCGATCGTCACTCGGTCTAGTTTGTGGAGGTGAAGAATTCTCACTGAAAATCTTACTCAAACTCTCATCTGTGATCGCAAACCTTTGCCTTGAGGCAGAAGTTCGGATGTTTTGAAATGAAGGTCCAAGGGGCTATTTATAGAGTTTAAATGCAGACAGCTATCATGATTGCGCTATGTCTCACTGCCGCCTTTGTTGCGGTATGGGCAATGTCACATCGTCTTATCTTGTTGATACTCCCAAGGTATGCGTCTGAGCTGGATTTAGCTGAAGTATCAATGCATTCTACCCATCTTGCGATCGCCCTTCTATTATGGTTGTCACTCCGTGGCCGCAATCTCTAAGTGATCACTGCATTCGCTTGATCATTGTAACTTCCATGCGATGGGCGTATTCAATCACCGTAACTTCCATGCGATGGACGCATTCGATCACTGTATGCATTCGTCTATGCGATAGCTCGATTTTTAGCGCATGCGTTTGTCTTTGCGGTCGTCTGTCTTCAGCGCATGCATTTGTCTGCGATTGCTTATTTCTAACGCATGCGTTTGATTCTTGCGATGCTACAAATAGACACTTTGGCAGGGAGTAACGCATAATATTGGGGTCAGTGAGGATTTAGGTGCTAATCGACGCAAAACTCAAATTTTCGCAAATTCTAAGTATTATCACCGTATTTTCTACTTATTAGCTCTCATAATTCTAAATAAAAGGCTTATAATAACTGGCATTTCTGCCAGTTATCAGTGGTATTTGTTAGAATTGGTAGAGGAAGGAGGAACGGGATGATCGTGTAGAACGATAAACAAGTGGAAGAAGGCTATCGTATAGCGAAATGCTTATCGTTTAGAGAAAGCTACTCGATCGTGTAGGTTTTACTAAGTGATCGTCTAGTAATTAGTAAGCGATCATTTAGAAAATTCGGCACGCTAAGCAATCGTTTAGAAAAGCTGAGCACTCGTTTAGATAATACGTGCGATCGTTTAGGCGATGAGGCACTATCGTATAGGCTCTCAGCTAAGCGATCGAGACGTTTTCACATCTTGAGCGATTTTTTCGAACTCTTTGCAAAATGAAACCTCATTTTATTCTTCAGTTACAATAACCAAATGAGATTTTTCCACTAACGCACGATTGAGGAGAAAGTTTCGGCCAATTATCACTTAATTAACCAATTAATTAATAAATGAATATAATCACATTATATTCTTAACCTATAGTTTGATATCATATATCTACTATAGTAATTTCTCCTACACTTGATATAAATCATATTTATATCTAATTTCCTCCAAAATAATGTATCTCATACATTTAGTCAATTATATCATATATAATTAACCAGTTCAATTATATCATATATAATCGAAATCCCTCTTGTCAATTTGAACATTTCAAACTGACCCAAAAATTGATTCTCGACTTTATCCAAGCTACCTAGGAGACCTTATGGACCTGTGGCTCGAAACTCCAACAGTACATGAATAACTGACTAAACTCTTTAGCCACGAGATCCACTATCCGTTAACTGCCAAACATTCCACTAAAGACTAATAGCTGAACTCTTCTTACCCCATATATATTTCTGTGTCCATCAGATATAACCAATCATGAGTACGATGACCCTTCACAGATGCTCGTAAGTACAGCTAGACCAATTTACCGTTTTTCCCCTATAGTTATATCTCACTCCTTAAGTACCACTGATTCCTCTAATGAACAATACAACATAGTCCAACTATGTGTGAACACCTCTCGGGCCAAGAGAAGGTGTGTGGCGCCACATCGTTCAAGTCCTGGAATCAACCTTTAAGAGAGCTATCTATCTACTTGCCCTTACTTTGTGGAAGAAGTGAATTCCATCTTGCGTAGCTGAGTTCCCAGCTCCCAAATCAGATGAATCCCCAAAGTGGTAGGTTTGAGTCGGCGGCCTGGTCACTCGCTCCCATGCAAATCAAATGACCGCCCTTAATGGCAGGAGTTCCCAGCTCACTCAAGATTGAGGTCATGTTACCTATGGTCATCCTAGTGAAGTAAAGTCTCTGTCATGAACGATGTTATATAACGAGACATTAACACTTCGTGGTCAAGTTTTATACAAACTCTTTGTATAGGATGCCCCCACTGTCCCTTACACGAATGATCAAGATCAGACCATCTGTGACAAGTCACAACACTTGTGCCCATTCCACAAAGCGGGCTGCATCCGTAGCGTTACCATGATAAGGTTTCCTTCCTATATCTATATACTATAGACCATTTTGGTTATCACTCAAGACATGATCCACTTGTATGTCACCACATACATGCTTAAGTTACTTACAGATAACTAGAGATTTTATGTTTATTGGTTTGTGATAAAGCAAATAAAACAAACAACTGAGCAAAATCAAGATGTGAAGTAAAATATCATATATTATACAACACAAGCGTTCATACAAACTGTTTATAAATTATAGGACACAAGACTTTAGGGCATCAACCCCAACATGGCAAAGACAGACAGTTTCTTGGCCAAATATTTTTTGGTTAAAAACATATTACCAACTTGGATATCTTCTATAGTAGACTCAGATGAGATGACTATGGTGCTCGCCATTAATTTTTTGATATGCTTCCTCTTGTTGCAGCTGACACGGTGTTCACCACTTCTTACTGAATCTGTACAATGCTCACCGTCAATTGTTGGGTTTCTATCACCAAAAGCTCTTTTGTCAACCCTTGATTCTACATTCATCATTGACTCTACCACATGATTAGCATTAACAACTGCCTCGAACATATCTATATCCGCCACATTAACGTCCACATCATAATCCATTGACATGTCCACTTCAAACACAGACTCATCGTTAACAGCATCCTCAAATAAGTCCACGTATTCCATTTTCAACAACCCATCCGTATCATCTCCCATATCTAATGGACATACATTATTATTCAATGGACTTAATGAATGCACCTCATTGGAAACCGTATTGTATTCAGGAATAAACTCAAGTTCGGATGTGAATGTTGGAACATTTTGAACTAGATATGATGGTATCGTACTCCTAGGTTTATGGACTATTGGTAACTTCGATACTAAAAAGACCACTTTAGACACATCGTCACAATGGAGATCTTCTTGATTACTGATCACAAATGTAGATATATTCGACCTAACATTGTACAAACACCTTATAACCAATTCAAACTCAACAAAATATATCTCACTAATTCTATATATTTCCCATAAAACCTCCCCATACTTTATTCCATCGTCAATAATCAACCCTTTCAACTGATCCCCTATATATTCTTTCTCATCCTCCTTCCATTCACCCCAAAACAAACAAATATACAAGGCATCCCTAAAAAAAGTCAAAATCTCAGAGATATTCAATAATCTCAATGCAACTATATACATATCTCGCCCGAGATTTAAAACCCTACGCTAAATCTCAGTGAAATTATACTCAATTGCGACCAAGATTATTGAATTTCCACCGAGAATGCGTAAACAACCACGAAAACCTAAATTATTGGCTCAACAACATGCTAATAACAACTACAACAAATTTATAAAAGACAATATTGCTATATTTACCTTGTTTTTCTTGAATGTATGCAAAAAAGATGAGACCGGAGGATTTTGAGGACTGCCAAACACTAAAAATTTTGGATCACGTTAAGGAAACTTGTTGAGCAAGTCAACTATCTCTTTCCCAAAATGGGTTATTATAATAATTATATTATTTTTATATTATTAAGGGCAAATTAGTAAAATTCCTTTTCTCTCAATCGAATTTGATATTCAAAAGTTAACACAATTTTGTAGCCGACCTTGTTCGAGAAGGTTCGAGAAAAATTAATTCTACTAGATTTGAGAAAATATGCTATTTTTAAATGTGAAAAGGGTTATTTTGGACAATTTCCCAAATGGATGGGGGATATCTCCAAGTGATGGAGGTGATGAACTGGAAACCAGAAAGAACCACTAATTTTCAAGGCGGAACTGGAAGCACAGGGTACTTACTAAAGCTCCGCGATAAACTATTATGAGTTTCTCCATCAATTTTGCCGTCTCTCAACCTGCTCAATCCATTGTCTTCCCTTCACGAACGCCCAATTACCAGGCCAGTCTCTCATTCCCTCAACCAATTTCTCTTCTTCTTTCTTCTTTATCTTCCACAATTGCGATTAATTTTTGTAATGGCTGAAATTTTTGGCAGATACGGAATTCAGCTTTAACAATAACACATTCTGCTACCCAAAAAGCTATTGCAAACTCCGCTATCAAAATTCCCGATTCGGTTACAGTTCATAAAACTGACTCCCATCTTGAAATTCAGCAGCTTGTTGATCTTCTGCGTGATTGTGTGGATGCAAGGTTTCTGAAACAAGCCAAAACTGTTCATGGGTTTTTGTTAAAATCGGAATTTTCAAACCACGATTCTCTGGTCTTGCTTAATCATGTTGCTCATGCTTATTCGAAATGCTCCGATATTGATGCTGCCTGTCGCCTGTTTGATCAAATGTCCCAGAGAAACATATTTTCGTGGACTGTCATAATTGTTGGATTGGCTGAGAATGGTTTGTTCCTCGATGGGTTTGAGTTCTTCTGTGAAATGCAGAGTCATGGAATTTTCCCTGATCAGTTTGCTTATTCTGGTATATTGCAGATATGTATTGGCCTGGATTCCCTTGAATTGGGAAAAATGGTACATGCCCAGATTTTTATTAGAGGCTTTGCATCTCATACTTTTGTGTCTACGGCTCTTCTTAATATGTATGCAAAGTTACAACAGATTGAGAATTCATACAAGGTGTTTAATACCATGACTGAAGTTAATGTAGTCTCATGGAATGCTATGATCTCAGGGTTCACATCAAACGGTCTCTACTTAGATGCTTTTGATCTTTTTCTCAGAATGAAGAGGGAAGGAGTAACACTCGATGCACAAACGTTTATCGGTGTTGCAAAAGCTATCGGTATGTTACGAGATGTGAACAAGGCAAAAGAAGTTAGCTGCTCTGCTTCGGAGTTGGGTGTGGACTCTAATACTTTTGTGGGAACTGCCCTCATTGATATGCATTCTAAATGTGGATCTTTGCGAGAGGCAAGATCTATCTTTGACTCGCATTTCACAAATTGTCGGGTTAATGCACCATGGAATGCAATGATTTCGGGGTATTTACAGAGTGAGTTTAATGAAAAGGCCTTGGAATTGTTTGCCAAAATGTGTCTAAACGACATACACTTAGACCATTACACTTACTGTAGTGTATTTAATGCTATAGCTGCTTTGAAGTGTTTGTCGTCAGGAAAGAAGGTTCATGCCAGAGCTATAAAATCAGGATTGGAAGTGAATTATATAAGTATCTCCAATGCAGTGGCTAATGCATATGCGAAATGTGGATTGCTGGAGGATGTAAGGAAGGTCTTTTACAGGATGGAAGATAGAGATTTGGTATCTTGGACCACCCTAGTGACTGCTTATTCTCAATGTTCGGAATGGGATAAGGCAATAGAGATCTTCTCAAATATGAGAGAAGAAGGTTATGCACCCAATCAGTTTGCCTTTTCTAGCGTGCTTGTTTCATGTGCTAGCCTTTGCTTACTTGAGTACGGTCAGCAAGTCCACGGGTTCATCTACAAGGTTGGCTTGGATATGGACACATGTATTGAAAGTGCTCTGATTGACATGTACGCAAAATGTGGCTGTCTAGCTGAGGCGAAGAAGGTTTTCGATAGAATATCTAATGCTGATACAGTGTCGTGGACTGCAATAATAGCTGGTCATGCTCAACACGGTATTGTTGATGATGCCCTTCAACTCTTTAGAAGGATGGTGCAGTCAGGTGTGGAGCCCAATGCTGTTACTTTTTTATGTGTTCTATTTGCATGTAGCCACGGCGGGCTGGTAGAGGAAGGCCTACAGTACTTCAAGCTAATGAAGGAAACCTATAGTTTGGTGCCAGAGATGGAGCATTATTCCTGTATCGTTGATATCTTAAGTCGTGTGGGTCATCTAAACGATGCAATGGAATTTATTAGTAGGATGCCCGTAGAGCCCAATGAAATGGTTTGGCAGACTTTGTTGGGGGCTTGCAGGATCCATGGCAATATTGAATTGGGAGAGCTTGCTGCTCAGAAGATACTTTCTTCCAAAGCAGAAAACTCTGCCACCTTTGTTCTCTTATCCAACACCTATATCGAATCAGGGAGTTACAAAGATGGGCTTAGTTTGCGGCTTGTGATGAAAGAGCAGGGGGTAAAAAAGGAACCAGGATTTAGTTGGATCTCTATGAATGGTACATTGCATAAGTTTTATGCAGGTGATCAACAACATCCAGAAAAAGATAAAATTTATGCAAAGCTAGAAGAGTTGAAGTTGGCAGCCATTTCTTTGGATGATGTACCAGATTTGAGTTATGAGCTGTAAGATGTGGACCTTGGTTAGATTATACGGATTTGGATGGAAGTCCCGGTCCTTCGACCAAGTCTCTATGGAGGAAAAAAGAAAAGCATCAGCCAAAGATATCAAATTAAACAGTGAAGGCAAATTGGTGCTTAAGAACTAAATTTGGGGGTAAAGGATATGGGACTTACAGATATGATTGTCTGCATTATTCATCTCCTGCAGTTTCTGAAATATGTATGATTATGTACTGCATTAGATAAGAAAGAATAACGATTCGAGTTAGGGGAATGATAAAAAGCGCCACGGATCTTGCTCGGTTCTGTGAAGATCTCTTACTTTTTGACAATATGATTGCTTTATTGGGTGAAGGCTATCAGAAGTTTGACCTCTTCTATAGTAATGCATTGTTATGGTGTGCTAATATGGAATCATAGAGCCTTTCTGCTTATGATATTACTGGGGTCTACCAAACTTGTCATGTTCGAAGTAGTAAAATTTATCATTTCATTACATGAATAAGTTTGGGGAGAAATTTCTCAAATTCATCCAGCAATAGAAATGAAGACATTTCTCTTTTCTCTCTCCCTCTTATTTATTTTTGTTTTAACTCTCTAAATTTGTCTTTTATCCTTCCCTTTTTTTTCCTTGGAAACATGGCCTAGTTGTTTTATTTCCTGAAACTATTTATCATGCCAGAATCTGTTTACTATTTCTCCCGTGAATTAGCTGAAATGAGTTTACTGTTTTATATTCTTATTATTTCATTTTCCTTTTTTTACCATAAGAGGAATTTGATTGTTTTTGAATTATTGCTTTCAGCTGCAGTGAAGTGATAACTGATATAAAATACCTTTGACATGATCTCTCATAGTCATAACTAATCGGTATGCTTCTTCTTCCCCACCAATAATCTCACTAACTTCTGGGGGTGTAATAAGACTGTTCTATGCCACCCAGAAACAAAATTTTGCATTGAAATGAAACCACTTTATGAGATTCTTTCTTTTCTCGGGTATTGAGTGAGTTAATCCTTATAAATCTTTACCTTTGAGGTGAATTTACCTCACTTATATGATACAATCTAATGTGTAATTTTCTTCTAAAATATTGACATACCATCTATGGTTTCTGGTTCAAGGCTCAAAGTTAAATAATTACTGACTTAAACTCTTGTTGAAATAGGGAAAGGAAAGTTCTTTTGTGAAGATTAGCTAGATGGGTCAAGGAGTGAAGGCTTGGATGGTGAAGTTATGAAGCAAAGAGGAAGAAAAGCTCCTGGTTTAAAGGAGGAGAGAAATGAATTGCATGGGGGAGAGGGAAAAATTGTGTGCCTTTCAGAGACTATCCAAAAGCCAATAACGAGACACAACAGTTGAAAGGCTGTTTTTATGAAATGTCTTGTGAGTATGGCCCTCACCAGTGTTAGCTTGTTGTTGTTGTGCCATTATATGTGGTCCTTTTGCTGGATTTATATGCTGGTTTTCCTTAACATGTGAAGAAGATGGGACAAGCAACTTCCAGTGAGCATATATGTATATATATATATAATTGATGGAATTAAGAAAAAAGGAAATATTGTAAAGAAAATCTATGAATCTCCAAGCCTACAAACCGCCCCCGTGACCTAAAATGTTTGAAATCTTTCTGTCAACATCAGTAAGGGTAAACATAACAACAATATGGTACGTTTCCTAACTTAATGCTATGCATTTTGTTGCTACTTATACAGATTTATTTGCTGTTTGGGCCACTCTAATTTTATGCTTCTAAAATTAAAACTCTCATTTATATCCCCTGTTTCTATCTAAATAGATACATTTATTTATGTATTGAGGAAGGGGAAAAAAATAAAAAAATAAAAAAGGAAGAAAGAAAGATGCCGAGTTTGAATCTACAAAGACAAAAATTATATAGCTGTCATAAGTTTATATATGCTGTCTGAGCATTACAAGGTGACGAAAGCAGAGTAGCTGCTACAATTCTAAGACTGACGACTCTTTTGAGAGTGACCCTTTTCAAATCTCTCCTTTCTGCTTCAAACCCACCTTTTCTTTTTCTCTTTTAACCCTTTCATTTATGATTTACACATTTTCTCCTGATATTTAATGATGCATCTAGGTTTTGAATAAGGTCATAAAGTTTTCAAATTATACTTTGTTTTTGGGCCATTCATTATATATCAGAGTGTGAAATGGCTTGACGTTCTGAATAACTAAACATTGTATTTGTAGTTATGTTATTTACAATATTTATGATTTTGGTTTTAGGGTTTAGAGGGATACACTGTATAAACTCTCTAACTCTATGATGTTTCTGAATCTGAAATCTTATATCTTTCTTTTTAATAATAAACTGTTTTCTCTCTCTCCATGGATGTAGCTAACATACTGCGATATAAATTCTATTGATGTTTCTGAATCTGTAAATTACTATCTCTCTGTCTATGGACATAGTTACTACACTGTTAGTGATGACATAAATCTGTGTCGAATTTTCTTTAATTGTTTACAAAAAAATTTTTGTTTAGGTTTGATTGTCGATTTTCTTTAACAAGTATGAATCAAAAACTACTTGTGTTTGTTGTTTATATTATCCTTGTATAGATTCTTGCCAACCAAAACTCTCTTCGGCCCCAAGTGAACAAGAGAGGCACTTATCACTAACTTTATATTTTTATTAAGTTTTGTTTCCATTGTACATTTGCATGTGAATGTACTTTCCCGAAGTGCAACTCACGTGACCTTTTGTAGCAAGTCACAAGAATCCTATAACTTTGCTCCACAAAAACGGATAACAATATAATTTATTCATTCATTTATTTAAAATATATATATACACACACATAGAAATTAGAAAAATAGAATCGGATATGGTTAAGTTATATATATATATATATATATATATATATATATATCATGAACATCGAGGAATTTATTCGGTGAAACGAGTACAATAAAGTTCATGGTATTCACGCAAAATTACAAATTTATTTTCAATTTTTTTGCATTCTAGATTAGTTAATAATAATAGACTTTTAGTCACCCCATAGTACGGTCTCGGCTTAATTAATGTAAGAGTTAAGCTTAAATTTGTTTCTTAACTTAGGGTAAAGAATATGTCACGAGAAATATTTCCGAATTAAGTAATTATACTTTTAGCATGGTTTGGTTTTCAAATGTAATAATTTCACATCAAGAAGCCAATTAAATAGACAGATTTAGCAATTCAATTATCTTAGGTTGGGGCTATTGGATCAAATTAATGCTAGGATTAACCAATTTTATTCTTTTGCAGCTAAATGACAATTGGGTTTTCGGTAATTAACGTCATAATTAGTATGATTAATTTTAAAAATCAAATTTGAAAATTTGGAGAGCAATCAATTTCAAATTTTCTAGGTAACATTTTAATTCCATCCCACGAGGCTCTCTCCAACTTTATAGCAACTGACGGACAGAGAATGTGGGCTGGAAAAAGGGTTCCCCTTTTTCGTTGATCTGAATCTAAATTTGAATAATTTAATGCTAATTAAGCACGCAGGTGCATGCTTGATTAGCTTGGAGGATTATAATTTAATCAAATTAATAAAGTTTTGGGGTATATGTAATTATGTATCAACTCTCGAAGTGTACGTATTTTGATTAGAATATCTAACTTTTAACATCGAAAGTTGAGTTGTAAAGTTGTAAAGTGTTGTAATTTGACCTTTTTTTAAAAAAATTATTTGGAAGCTTTTTAAGGTTTGTCATAAAAATAGAATGAAAGGGGATTCTTTTGTCTAATATATATATTTTGTTTCATTTTTTTCCTTAAAATCAACTTAGGATAAATGAAATTAAATTTAAGTTCATTTACATTTATTATAGTCCTATAGTCTACTATTTTTTTTACAAGAGTTTATAAAAACGTCTTTAACATGAATAAGGAGATCATTATAAAAAATTTGACGTGACAAAATAAATATCGTAATTTGTATTTCTTTTAATGATGTAAGGCATCTAGTATGTTATAATCTTTTTTATTTAAAGCATTTTGTGTTTTATTGAAAAATTATGAAGTTAATAATAAAGCCTCTAATCTCTATTATTTCTTTTCACTTTTAGCAAGAACATATGGTAAGCTTTATTGAAAAATATGGTAATTACACAAAATATTAAAAAAGATAGTAAACAAATTCAAAGCATAACCAAAGCATGAAATTTATAAAAATGTAAACTTGAGTAACCCATCCTGTCCCCTTTTCTAATTTATACCATCAAACTAAAATAATCCTACAATAACATTTAAAACTCGATCATTCCAACGACGGTTCAATTTACATTCCATATTCAAATTTTTCGTCAAGATCACTTTTAGCACGAAAACGAAAAAAAAAAGATAATGATATGTAATCCGTATTAAAAAAAAAATGGAAGGAATTTGATTGATTTGGAAGTATATATAAAATTTGGACATGGGAGTGTGAATTATTGTGTACAGGGAATTATGGGGGGTTGGTTTTAAACGACTGTACAAGAAAGTAAGCATGTGAAAAATCAAATCAAAACACAAAAGGCAGAGAGAAAAAGGGGGAAAAATTATATAATTTAGAAAAATAATTGGAATTGGTTTTTTGAAGAAACAGTAATAATAATAGGTGTGTTAGTGAAGACAAAGAGCTTATCTGTGTGAATTTTGTAGGCTTCCTCTTTTTCCATAATATCATGATATATATATATCGATAAACATCCAGTCACGCTCATTCGACAAAAACTACACTCAACTTCACTATTATTTCTCCAAATTCAATTGCTAAACAAAAACAAAACTGTTTAATCACTCATCTACTCAAAAATTTAAGTTCTACGATTGAAGATAAACGCAAAATTAAAGATCAAAAGCAATAGAGAATCACTATTAAGAAAATGTAAAGCAATAGAGAATCGACACACAGGTTTACATGGTTCACTAACAATGTGTTAAGCTACGTCCAAAGATAGAGTGAGAGAGTAGTTTTAATATTAGAGAGAATGATATTATAAAATGACAGATCAAAGGTGTCCCTATACTTGGTCGTTCGAAGCACCAAATAAGAGATTTATTATGTAATAGACAAATATAGTTAAACAAAAAATATAGACAGTAAAGAATCAATACAAAGATTTACATGGTTCACTAATAGTGTGTTAGCTACATCACAGACAAAAGAAGAATAATTTATTATTAGAGAGAATAATTCATAATACAAAACAAAAGCATCTCTAAGGTTAGAGATTTTATAAAGCACACTTCTCTAAACCTTAGAGTGAAAAACATAAAATAAACTTCTATACTTAATCGTTCGAAACATTACGTAACAGATTTAAGATATTTCAACAAGATTCAAGTTATTTCAACAAAAAACAGTAAAATCTCTTGTTTTCTTTATACTAGGTTAAATTACCGATTAATTATTGAATCTATGCATACCCATAATTTTTTCTAAAAATTTCAAAAGCATTGTTTTTTGTATGGCGTGATTGTAGGTTATTATTGTATATACTATATATACTTCGGTAGTACTAGAAATTTTTTTTCGAGCGTGAAATGGAAGTACAACTGTTGGTGGGAAGGGAAGGGACAAGTGTAGGAGCAGGGCTGGTGTGTGGTGTGTATTGTTTTGTTGTAATGATTAAAGGGCACACATGTGAATACAGACTGGGTACCTCATTTGTCTCTCACCAATCCACACATTTCCCCCAACCAATATTTACCCTAACTCATCACTCCCTTTTTTCAATTCTTTTCCCATATATATTCACCTTCTATACCCTTTTAATTTCCTTTAGGAAGAAAAATACGTTTTCGGTCTCTAGGTTTTGAATCTGATTTTTATTTCGTGTTTAAGTTTCAAATCGTTACATATTTTATTCTTAAGTAGTTTTGAGATAGGTTTAAATTTAGTCTTAATTTTCAAAATATTACAATTTTACATTTGAGATTTAAATTTTTGTTTCATTTTAGTCCTTAGGTCGCAAAATTTATACTTTTGATCTCAATTTTTTTACTAAATACTCACTTTTCGTTTTTTATATTGATGTATATTAATTAATTTAAAAGAATTACAATTAATTAGCTTCATTATTTTTCATCACTATTTAAACTTTTAATTTTACTTCATAATTATTTAAAATTAATTAATGGACATTAATGTCAATCATCGAATGTGAGTATTTAACGAAAGATCCATATTAAAATTGTAACATTTTGAAAATTAAATTGAAATCAATCTCATAACTATTAGAGACAAAATGGGAACTAAATTTAAAATCTAGAGAGACCAAAAATATATTTTCTTTTCTCTCTATTTTATAATAATAATAAAAAATAAAATATTATTTTTATGCGTTAATCAACTCTTCCTTCTATCCCATGTGTACTAATGCATGCAAATAATTATATTACAAGAAATACTATTTATAGCGACGAAAATGATGGGATTTAACATCAGTAGTTGGATATTATTGGGGTCTTTTTAATTTTTAATATCCATTTATGAGAAGATTGAATTAATGTTTTGATGGAGATGAGAGTTGAAAATTGGTGTAATAATCACATAGAAATCAGATAGCAATCACATAACAATCACATAAAAATCAAATAACAATTAAATTTCTAGGTGAAAGTTTTTCGACATATTTATAAAAAAGCAAAACCTAGGGACACACACCTAATTTTCAATTTTTAAAATTTTTATTAAAGTTGCAATTGCCCCTTGAAAATTTGTGATTGCATAAGAAGTTGGAATTATAGAGGAAGTATGCATGCAATGAGTATTCAAATGATCTGAAACCCGAACAATTCGAACTATCCAACTTAAATTGTAAGGATTAGGTTGGGTTGAGTTGGATTTTTTTTTTTTTTTTTTTTTTTTTAATGTTTTTGTGGGTAGGATTGGATTCGGGTTACACTTTTAGAAGTTCGGGTTGATCCAACTCAACCCAAATTTGTAATATTATTAAAAATATATATATATTATAACTTATAAATATTATAATTCATATATATTTTTGATGTTTGTATAAAGTTTGTAATAGATATCTTGGATTTTTATATTTAACATTTGAGTTTTATAAAATTTTAATTATTAATATGTATGGTACAAAAATTAAGTGTTTTAAGTTAATAAAAAGTGTAATAGAAAATAAAAGAAAAAATAAATAATCCGATACTCTAACTCAATTCATGTACACCTCTAAAATGCAGAAAGACACGTGTGGAGAGAGATGAAGAAAAAAAAAAAAAAAGAAGAAGAAGAATAAAATTGAAAATAAAAGAAGAAAAAAGAAAAAGTCCCCCGTGAGGAGTGTTTGGAGGCATTCAAAAATCACAACTAAACATCCTTTTGGTTGCTTCCTTGGCCTTCACTTCTTTCGATGGCCATTTTTTCACTCCCATCCGCAACCATCACGAGCCCTTTTTATTTCTGCCCCCACTATTTTCTCTCTAACCCCCCCTTTTTTTCTCTTTCTCCATTTTGCCCTTTTATTTATCATATTTCTACCACTCATTATTCTTCAAAATTCTATTTTAATTACATGTACTACATTTACGACTTATTCTACAAATGTCAATTTCATTTCTAGATTTTCATCGCTTTAAATTAATTACTCAATACACAATTAAATTTCAATTATTTTTTTCTTTTTTGGACATTTTTTTTAAAAATCAATTTGGTTTTGTTACTATTCTTCTTTTTTTTTTTTCTTTTCCTTACCAAACAAAAAATAAATTCTACATGTTTAAAATCACCTTAAAACAATTATGCTAATACAAGTTTGATATTCAAAATAAATAAAAATAAAATACTCTCATTTAATAATTATTTGGTTTTTTATTTTTGAATTTTTGAAAACTAATCTTATAAATGTTATTATCCTATTCCACCTCTGAGTTTCTCTAAAAGTATTTTCAAAATCTAAGTCGAATTTTTAAAATCTAAAAATAGTTTTTTAATTAAAATTTTTTAAAAACCAAACGATTATCAAACCAAACTTCTTAATTAAGTTTTATAAAATGTTTTTGTTCCTTTTAAAATGATTGGAATAAAGAAAAGATTATTGTACGTATAATTAAAATAAAATTAGAAAATAAGAATTTATCCTATTGTATCAAATCAAGCGTAACTCAATTGACATACGAATTCTTCTACCATCAATTGTACTTAAAAAAAAATGTCACACTGTACCAAAACTTTTGGCCCACACATCCAAGTAGAAGTACTTAACTTACCAAATACATTAGGGTTAAATTTGTTGGTTTGTGTTTGAGAAAAAAGAATGAGATTATTGGTAGTTTTATTTTGAATGTACAAACTGTAAAGTTAGTACACTTATTATTATTAATTAAGAATGCATATAATTCATTGACATGAAACAAAAAACAAAACAACTTAATTAATTATATTTTTTTAAAAAAGAATGTTTAATTAAAACTTTGAAATAAAAATAATAATAATGTATAGTAGAAGGGTATTTTAGTAAGTAGAACAGTTGGCAAAGTATTTTTATATATTTGGTTGTAAAGGAGAGAGTGATGCAGTCATGTGGGAAGCTAGCAAACAGAAAAAGATCATATAGATTTCAGGCCCTCTCATCATACCCTTATAAAACACACCTCTAAGTTTTTTTCTTTTTTGCAGAAATTATTACAAAAGGAAAAAAAGAAAAGGAAAAAAAAAAGAAAAAGAAAAATCCATGGTTTCTAGAGAGCACAAGAAGGCAGTTCTGCATGAGAAGCTTCAATTACTTCGCTCTATTACCAACTCTCATGCTGTAAATTTCTCCTCTCTCTCTCTCTCTTTTTCTTATTAAATTTTATTTTCCATAATCCTCTTATCTTGGAATTTTGATGTGAAAATTGAGAATAATTGGCATAAAAAAGCTTGGTAATTTAGAAGAGGAATTTTGGGTTTTTTTTTTTAATAATTTAAAACAAAAAAGAAGAAGCAATGATTTTCTAACACAAAAAAATTGGTATTTTGTGTGTGTAGCAGCTAAACAAGGCCTCGATTATAGTGGATGCATCAAAATATATCGAGGAGCTAAAACAGAAAGTAGAAAGATTGAATCAAGATATATCCACCGTTCAAAATTCAATCCACCCAAATCCACTTTCTCATCAATATTCTCCCATGGTATAATTTTTTTTAATAATTTCAATCAATCAATCAATAATAATCATAATCATAATAAAAATCAATTTTTTTTTTCCCATTTCCTTCATTTATTCAGAGAAAAATTAACCCATTTGTGTTTTTGTGTGTTGTAGCAGGTTACAGTGGAAAGGCTAGTAAAGGGATTTTCTATAAATGTATTTTCAGAAAAGAGTTGTCAAGGGCTTCTTGTTTCCATATTAGAAGTGTTTGAAGAGTTGGGGCTTAATGTCATTGAAGCTAGGGTTTCTTGTACTGATACTTTCCAATTACAAGCTATTGCAGAAGTAAGATTTTCCAAACACCCTTCTTTCTATATATATATATATATGTATTATCATCATCATTATTCATCAATTTAAATATATCTTTTTTATTGATTCTCATGCATAATTGGTCAAATCAATCATTTAATTTTAACAAGGATATATATTTTAACCTAAAAGAATTGAATTTTGATCCATCTGTTGGGTTTTATTTATATTATTGAAATATTAAGTTTAATATTAAATGGGTGTTTTTTTAAAAAAATTATTATTATTTTTTTTTTGGTAGATTGAAGAAGAAGGAGAAGAAGCCATTGATGCTCAAGCTGTGAAAGAAGCAGTAGTTCAAGCAATAAAGAGCTGGGGCCAAAGCGGTGAACAAGATTAATAAATAATCAACTTTCTAGAAGGAGAATTATTCAAAAAAAAAAAAAAAAAAAACCACCTTAATTTCTCCAACTTGTTTTAATCGCGGCGTTTTTTTCTTTTTTTGTTATCACCTTAACTTCTCCGTTTGTAATGTGGTAATTAAAAAATTAATCAATGGAAAAACCGATTGATTAATGTTCTTCAAAATAAATGGAAAATAATAACGAAATAACAAATTAGATTAATGTCAATTGACAAAATATACTTTTTTAAAAACAAAAAATTGTAAGTTTTACTACAAGAGAATAATGAGCATAGGTTTTTGAAAATCATGAAAGGTATCACTTTTGGAGTTGAAGTACGAAAAGGAACAGTTTTTCTTTAATTTCTTTCATCATTACAAAACTGATATCATTTCAGCAGAAGTACGTAGAAAATAATAAAGTAAAATAAATAAAATCTAAGAAGAAAAGTTTTATTTGAATTTTAAGAGAGTAAAAAATTTAGAATAATATTTGTGAATAGAAGGGGGTTCTTTCTTCCAAGAATTGTGGGTATATAAATGCA
This sequence comes from Benincasa hispida, assembly GCF_027475165.1. Lineage (NCBI taxonomy): Eukaryota > Viridiplantae > Streptophyta > Magnoliopsida > Cucurbitales > Cucurbitaceae > Benincasa > Benincasa hispida. Next base: position 62,746,686 of record NC_143481.1, on the reverse strand, counting down.
ATAATTTTACTGTTTATTGAAGGATGTTGGTCGAAGCAAAACAAGAGAGTGGTCATTATTATTTTTTATTTATTTTTTTAAAAAATTATTACGATGCCTTCTCTGATCATATAAAACCATTTCACGTGAAAAGGAGTATTTATATTCACGACAAATTTTCATTTTGGCTACCATTCTTCTGACCCTTTTCTGTTTTATTTATGGATGATATTTTTAGTACTACAAAAGTATTATATTTTCTTTTTCGCATTAAAATTTTATTTTTATAAGTATTTTTTAATGATAATAAATCTCGCATTATATTTAAATCAGACCGTTTGTGTGCCAAATTGTAAAAATTTGTAGTATCGAAAAAATTTCTTTTTTTTAATACATATTTAGGAGTGAATTTAAAATGGTTAAAATCATTTTGAAATACACTTTTATCATTCAAAATTAATTTAATGTTTAATTTTATATATTTAAAAGCATTTTTTTTATTGTATTAAGATTGATTTTGAAGGAATAATTTTTTTTTTTTGGTAATTATAAAATTAACAAACGTGATTTTGATAATTTCCCAATCACTCTCTCATGTAACTCATCCCATTTCTTTTTCATCATATCATATGTTATGCCAAAAGGCCAACCTCATCAACAAACAAAATTTTTTATTCTCTATTACACATAATCACTCTTTTTTGCCTCTATTTTTATGTCTTTTCTTTCTTTTTCATGTACTCAGTTTTAGTTTTAACAATGTTGCTCATCTTAATGATGGACAATGTCACTCATCTCTTTTATGATGGTTACCAAACTAACAAGTAAAAAATACAGAATACGTAAAAGAATAGAGAAGATCGACACACAAATTTACGTGGTTCACTAGCAGTGTATTAGTTATGTCCATCGGACAATGAGTTCCACGTACTTGATCGTTTAAATATCAGATAACAGATTCAAGATATTCCAACAATAATCAGAGAAAAAATTACATTGTTCTGTGTTGCATGTTTTACTATATAAAAACAAAGATGATAAGTTGAATAAATCACACTTTTAAAGTGTAAATTTGTTTTATACTTTTATACTTTTAATCTTTTGAAATTTTGAGATTTTAATATTTGGTATTATCTTTTAACGAATATTTTTTTTCGTTAATCATATACATAAACTGAATTTACATGTAATCAAATTACTTTTTTTTTTTTTTTTTTTTAATTTATATTATTGGCTTTTATTTAGGAGTTAGTGGTCTAACGAATAAGTGGAGATTGATTAAGGGAGATTTTTAAGGTTATTGTATTAGTGGGTAGTTTCTTATTTACTTATAAATATTTGTAACGTTTCCACTCAACGAATATACAATTCAATTGAAATATTTGATCTTCCATGCAATATTTTTGTCTTGTTTCATCTTTTGTTCTCTTCATTTATTGTTGTTTTGTTACATTCTTTAGAATATTATATTTTTTATGGGAGTATAACTCGGTCTTATAGTTTCATAGAAATTGTATTATAAATGTTTCAACTTCCAGCTTATATATATATATTTGTTTTGCAACCACCACTTATGAAGCGTCAATATATGCCAATGTTAACAGGTTAGAAATTCACATATTCAATAAAACATTTTTTTTCCTTTGTTATATGAAACTTAAGATTTTTTTTTTGATAAAGATATTGAAGTGTAAGAAAAAGATGAGGATCTCACCGCTTGAAGTTAAAGAATAAACAAACCAAGACCACAACAGTGATAAGACAAAGAAAAAAACCAAACTCGTAAAAGAATCCAAATAATTCGACTGAAGAAAACAAATTCCAAGAAAAATAATCCATACATGAGTCTACTCAATGAACAATCTCAATCCATGTAGAAAAACAGAGAAATATGCGTTAGACATTACGACCTAACAAATCACCTAGGTCGATACATATAAGATAGCATCATGGACACGAAAGTTATGCTTCCGCTAAGTGATGGATGACAGTATTTCAAACTACTATCTAATCTTTTTACTGTAAATAAATTATTTGCAAAAATTAAAATGATAAATCCAGTCAAACTTCGTGTACTCGATATAAAAAACACTCGAATTAAGAAAATCTGAATTTATTTAATCATTGATGAGTAACTAATCGACAGTCTAATAAGCGAAAGATAAAATCAATTAATGATTAGATTATAAAGTTCTTCAAATCATAAACTAAAATTCTCGTGAATGCCGATTATTAGATCGTCCACAAATAAATTAATTGATCACTAAAAAAAAAAAAGAATATGATGATCATAGTAATTATTTAAGTGTTGAAATCATAAATACAACATAGGCATATGAGGGTGAGTTCATTTCCAGGAAACATGGAAATTGTTTTATTTTTATACAATATATAAATTAATAGGATTTTGTATAAGTAGAGGATCCCATATTGAAAAGGACAACGTGTAAAGTAATTAAATTATCAAACCCTCTGAACAAACCCTATTTAGAGTCTATGAGAATGAGATTAGAGTTAAACAATTTAATTAGCGATAGGTTTAAGGAGGGGACAGGAAAGGATTTTGTGGTCGGTGCAAAATCTAGGACATTGCTTTCATCAACAATTTTGTTTATTCATTCTTCATAATAATAATAATAATAATGTTTTATTGATAATTTTTCTTTTTGTTTTCCCTACCAGAAATAAAATGCCCTTTTTTCTTGCTTTCTTATTTAACAATCATTTGTATTTCGAAAATGTCTTCATTTACATCTCCCTTTAAGAATGTCGCATCGATTTGGAAAGATAGAAGACTTGTGGATTGGCGAGAGAATTATTGTCTTTTAAGTTTATACTAAATGTTGATTTAAAAATAGGACACTAAAGTGCCTTTTTCTTTAATCTTAAATTGATTATTAAGTGTGATATTATTTATTTCTTATTTATATTAATCATTCATATATTGAACTTTATTTTAGTATAATAGAAAGTAGGAGGATTTGAATCACTGTCCTCCTGGTTGCCAACTTATATCATATGTCAGTTGAATTAGGCTTGCTTTGGCCATGTATACAACAACTTGATAAGTGAAATTAAGGTGATCTGTCATATAGAACACAAATGTTCCACAAATAATCCTGACAATAACTTAAACAACAAATAAAGTACCAATAACTAATCGAGCAATTAACACACAAAAATTGATAACCCAGTTCGGTGATATATACCACCTACGTTTAGGAGGGGCATTCTGTCTGAGGAAAATAAATTCACTAATATAAAAAGTCAAGCATTTACAACATAATACTTATTTGTAAAGTTTTGACAATTACAGTGACAAACATAGAGCTTAACTTATCGTTGATCACCAGGCTCCCCTTAGATGTAAGACTCATTCTCAATAAAACTTAGACTTTCCCTAAAGTATGTGAATATCAGTGATCGAAGAAACACTTAGGCTCCCCCTAATTATGAAAGATTCCTTTTTCAAAGCTTTATCTTTCCATTATCAAGTGAAGACCACTCCACTGGCTAAACTTAAGCTCATTCTAAGAACTCCGGCCTTCTCGATCAACATACCCTTAGGATCCCCCTAAGGATGAGAACTTCTTATCAACCAATGATCTCTTAGGCTCTCCCTAAGAATAAGAAATTCTTCTCAATATCGTTTCCAATAACTCAAAAACAATGATAAAACGTGCCGCTAAATAACGACCAAACTTCTTGCTTCACAACCTCTAAAATTACAGGAAGCTATGGTGATAGGCTACGAAACTCAAATATGCTCAATTCACAACACATTAACGACAACTCTAGCAAGAAAACTTCTTACCCTTAAATAGCACAACAGAAGGATATAAAATATCCTCATCGACAAACCATCAACAAGAAAAGCAGTCAGAAAAAGATACACAAAATATTTTGGATAAAGAAATATATATTTTGTAGAATCAGCAACCTATAAAATATCACGTGAGACATAAATATAGAGAACCACTCAAATGTTCTTAAATAAATATAGTTAATTTAAAACTCTAACAATAAGAATCGTTGAAAATATATCAAATAATTAAATTTATTCAAATTTTTGTAATTACTTGTTCAATGTTTGAATTTGTAGCTTCTAATTTTTCGATTTTTAAAAATATTGTTTCATTAACCTACTCATTGTTTATAGGTTTCATTTCTTTTTTAAATTTAACGATTTCATAACTGAGGAATATAATTATCAAAGCATCAAAATGACAAATAGATATTTTATTAATTCACCAGTCAAAAACGTTTTTTTCAATTGAGTTGGTAAAAGAAAAATGACTTTACAAATACGGTTTATTACTCTTTTTTCATGCATTCTATATATCATAAAAATAAATAATTAAGGCTGTTTAGTAATTATTTTATTTTTTATTCTTGTTTTTGATAATTAAGCCTATAGACTCTATTTTTAGCTTCAAATTTCTTTTGTTGTTATCTACTTTTTATCAATAATTTAAAAAACCAAACGAAAAATTTAAAATTAAAAAAAATAATTTTCAAAAGTTGTTTTTGTTTTTGAAGTTTGGCTAAGAATTCAACCATTGTACTTAAAAAAATATGCAAATCATTGTAAGAAATTAGGAGAAAATAGACTTAATTTTCAAAGACCAAAACCTAAAAACGAAATGGTTACCAAATGAGACCTAATATTTTGTTTCATCCCTATTTAGTTTTTAGTTTTATTTTCTAAAATAAAATTTATCTCTTATGAATTTTTTTATTATCTACTTTTTTTTTTTTTTTAAAAAAAAATCCAAATTCATGCCAAACTTTGAAAATAAAAAAACAAGTTTTCAAAATAATATATTTATTAATGGAATTTAACTAAGAATCCACATGTTATGTTTAAGAAAGACAAAGACAACTATTATAGAAAATTTGAAGAAAAAAAAAATATAATCTTTAAAAACCAAAGCTCCGTTTGATAACCATTTTGTCTTTGAAAATTAAGCCTATATCATCTACCTTTCTTACCATGATTTGCATCTTTTTTAAGTGCAGTGGTTGAATTCTTAGCTAAATTTTAAAAATAAGAACAATTTTTTGAAAGTTATATTTTTTTAGTTCTCAAAATTTGGCTTCATTTTTTAAACTACTAGTAAAAAGTAAATAATATTGGAAGAAATTTGGAAGTAGGAAAAATGTCCATAAACTTAAGTTTCAAAAATAAAAACAAAAAATAATATGGTTACGGACCCAAATAATTATCTAACAAGATTGGAGCCATTTAGTAAATTGAATTTACCACTGTGTAATTTTTCTTTTTCTTTTGGCGAAAAAGTTCTTTCCCATCTTTAATTAAGTAGTTACTGTCTAACCTTTATTAACATTTATACCGTTTGATAAGTATCAATATATCTATAAAAAAAAAAAAAAAAAAAAAATTGAAAATAAGATTTAAAACTGAAAAAAAAAAACATATTATAACGGGAATCCGATCAGATGAATCCTTGCATGGAGCAAAAATGCCTTGGCCTTATTTTTATATTAAAGAGGTGATCGGATTTCTTTTTTTTAAGTATTATCAACATTAATTGATTTAATTAAATCTTAACTTGGGTTAGTATTTAATTTCTGTAGAGGTATTATTTGAATCTTATATTGGACTAGTATTTGATTATTTTATGTTGACTCGAACTAAATTAATTATTTCAGAAGAAGTGACTTAGTAATTGAATTAATTATTAATTTTATTGATTCAACTAATACTCACTTGACAACTCACTAATATTATTAGTGTGGTCCAATAAATAATGTATTAATAAATTTTGTAAGGTCATTTTGGAATAAAATGGAATTTTTATATCTACCAAAAAGAAATATTTATAAAAGTTTAAACTAGGGTTATAAGAAAGATGTGGGTTATACAAATATGATTCACACATCAAACATGTGACTTCGTATTAATTATACAAAATTAAATTAGCTTTTGGCAATTGTCACTACACCAAGGACAGCTGTGCAAAGCGCGTCAAATTTTGGGGGCACGTTGAAAATTTTTTGTTGTAAGATATTGCAATTGTGGGCCCAGCAGCTCAATTTATTTTAAAATATCTGTCTTCATTGTGTTTTATTTATTTCAGATAATTAAATTATAAATTAGGAGTTCCGATTTAAACTTATTATAAATATATTAAATTAGGTATGATGTAGATGTCTGTCAGATCATGTGTCGTTTATCCATTACCCCATGTGTTGTCCATATGTCTTAAGATTCACATTATTAGTATCTATGTAATTTGTCTCCTACTTGCCAAATTGCCTATAAACAATGACATTTGGTGGGTTTTGAAAGACATATATTGGTGATCAATCCAAAAATATTGAAGAAAGTAGAGAAATTCATCTTTTGTTGTTATATTTATTTACTTTATAATATTTTATAATATTTATTTTAATATTATATTTTATTGGCATACATGTTCCTCCTTAAGTTCATAACACATTATCAGCATGAGCTCCTATCGTTTTTCTCGCTAAAGGTAGGTCCTAAAGATATGCTGATTTTTTCCTATTCATTATAATTAATAAATTTAACGTTATTTTGCATATTTAATATCCATTAAATTTCTAATATAGATACAATATTTTACGATAGTACTAGCATGAAAAATCTCACAAAATTAGAATTTGCCACCCTTGATATTAATGTCAGTAATTATTTGTCATGGGTACTTGATGTTAAAATCCATCTCGATGCTATGAAGTTTGGAGAGACTATTAATGAAAGAAATACGATATCTAGTCAAGATAAAACAAAAACTATGATTTTCCTTCGTCATCATTCCACGAGGGATAAAAAATGGAGTATTTTACAATAAAAGATTCCGTATCTTGTGGAAAAATATGAAAGAGAGGTATAATCATAAAAAAAATAGTTATTCTTCCTAAAGCTTGTTATGAGTGAATGCACTTGAGGCTACAAAATTTCAAATTAGTAAGTGAGTACAACTCTGCATTGTTTAAAATCACTTCGAAATTGTTGTTATGTGGAAAGAAAATTATTGATACTGATATATTAGAGAAGACAATTTTACATTTTATGTCTCAAATATGCTCCTGTAACAGCAACATCGAGAGAAAGGTTTTAAACAATATTTTGAATTAATTTCATGTCTTCTCGTAGTCGAACAAAATAACGAGTTATTAATGAAAAATTATGAATATCGACCAACTGGGACGACACCATTTCCTGAAGTGAATGCTGTGAATTTTAATAATAATCGTGGTTGAGGTCGTGACTGTGGCAGAAAAAGATATAATTATTATTTTTGTTGTGGTTGTTCTAATCATTTAAATTTCAAAAGAACCACAAAAAATGATGACCGCAAAGGAAAAACTCCACAAGATAATAATTCAAAAAGTATTGAAAAAAAAAATGCTTCCTCGGAATGATTGGCCATTGGTCACGTACCTGTCGTACGTCAAAATACTTAGTTGATCTCTATCAAGTATCTCTGAAAGAAAAAGAGAAAATGTAGATACAAATTTTGCATAGCAGGATAATGACGTATTTGACCTATCCCATATGAAAAATTTGGATGTCATAGACTTATTTGAATCTCACGAAGAGAAAATCGGTAGAATTGATGGAACATCAAGTGTTTTCTTTGACTTTGAAAATATATAGACTTATTGTTGTTTTTTTTTATTCATCTCCATGTTTTTCCCCTCTTAGTAGATGTTAGCTTTTGTATATTCCAATTTTTTTTTTATTACAATTAATTTCTTTTAATGAATAAACCTGGATCATTTTCATATGTTGGGTGACTAAAAAATGAGTAAAGAAAATTTATGTCTGGTAGACAATGAAACTACACATACAATACTTACAAGTAGAAAATATTTTTTCAAGCTGGCAATGCTGGAAGCAAAAGTGAATACAATATCAGGTTCTGTACACTTGATTGAAGGGTTTGGAAAAGCAAATATTATTTTTCCTAGAGGAACAAAATTTACAATCGACAATGCATTATTCTCTAGTCAATCAAAGAGAAATCTACTTAGTTTTAAAGATATACGTTGCAAATATTGAGACTGATATATTGAGACTGATATACGTTGCAAATATATTTGGAAAAGCAAATATTTATCATATTGAGACTGATAGAAAGAATAATATAGAGTATCTTTATATCATATCTACTGTCTCATATGAAAAATGTATACTAGAAGATTTGCCTGCTTTATCTTATGGATTATATTATACTCATATACGAGTAATTGAAACATATGCAATAATGAACTTGAAGTTTATGAATCTAGACATATTTATAATTTGACAACAAATTAGGTCATCAAGAATCTATAATGATAAGAAGAATTATTGAGAATTCAAATGGACATCCATTAAAGAGCTAGAAGATTCTTCGATCTAATGAATTATTATGTGATGCTTGCTCTTAAGGCAAATTAATCATTAGACCATCACCAGTCAAAGTGGGGACTGAATTACTTGCATTTTTAGAATGAAATCATGGTGATATATGTGGATCTATTAACCCACAAAGTGGACCATTTAGATATTTTATGGTATTAATAGACGCATCCAACAGATGATCGCACGTGTACACAATCTTTTAATTGTACAATTAAGACTATTCGCCTTGATAATGCTGAAGAATTTACATCCCAAGCTTTTGATAATTATTTATGTCAATTGGGATAAGTATTAAACATTTCTGTAGCTCATGTTCATACAAAAAATGGTTTAGCAGAATCATTCATAAAATGTTTGCAGTTAATTGCTAGACCATTGCTTATGAGAGCTAAGCTTCTTGCATCTATATAGGAACATGCTATTTTGCATGCAATGCCACTTGTATGCATTAGGTCAGTAGCTTATCATAAGTACTCGCCATTACAATTAGCTTATGGCCATGAGCTAGATAATTCCCATTTAAGAATTTTTGGATGTGCAATATATGTTCCAATTGCTCCACCAGAATGTACTAAGATGAATCCTTAAAGAAGGTTAGGAATATATGTTAGATATGATTCCTCTCAATTATTTAATATCTTGAACTCTAATGGGTGATGTATTTACAACACGATTTGCTGATTGTCATTTTAATGAAACAAAATTTCGAACCTTAGGGGGAGGAATTAAGAAGTTGAAAAAAGAAACTACATGGAATACATCATTATTGTCTCATTTAGATCCCCGGACAAATCAATGTGAACTTGAAGTTTAGAAGATAATTCAGTTGCAAAATATAGCAAATCAGTTACCAGATGCATTTATAGATACAAAGAAAGTAACTAAATCACATATACTAGCTACAAATGTTCCACCGAAAATTGATATCCCAACACAGCAAGTTGTCACTAATGAGTCTGGAACATGTCGGAAGCGTGGTAGACCAGTAGGTCCAAAATCAAAATCCTCGACAAATAGAAAAATAATTAATAGTAAAAAAAACTTGGTTGAGGATGTAAATATTGATGAAGAAATTCATGATATGACCAATGAGGAAGGTGGAATACATAAAGATAATAATAAGATTTCAATAAATTATGCCATGATAGAAAAAAGATGGAACTAGACTCAAGTAGTTATTGACAACATTTTTGCGTATAATGTTGCTTTTGATATTATATCTAAAAATGGGAAATCTGAACCAAAATTTGTTGAAGAATGTCGACATAGAAAAGATTGGCTTTGGTAAAAAGAAGCAATCAAGGAAAAATTAAACTCACATTCAAAACGTCAGGTTTTTGGACTAGTAGTTCGAACACTAGAAGGTGTAAAACCTGTGGGATAGAAATGAGTATTTGTAAGGAAAAGAAATGAAAATAATGAAGTCACAAGATATAAAGCAAGATTAGTTGCACACGATTTTTCACAAAGACCTGACATTGATTATGAGGAGACGTATTCTCCAGTGGTTGATGCAATTACACTAAGATATTAATTGTCCTGACTCTGTATAGAAGTCTGGATACACATCTTATGGATGTAGTCACAACATATTTATATGAACTTCTTGATAATGATATTTATATGAGAATCCCATAAGGATTTAAGATACCTGAAATATATAAATCAAATTATTGGGAATTGTATTCAATAAAGTTACAGAGATCGCCATATGGATTGAAACAATCAGGACGAATGTGGTACAATCGTCTAAATGGGTATTTGTTGAAAGAAGAATATCAAAACAATCAAATATATCCATGTGTTTTTATAAAGAAATCACAGTCAGGATTTGCTATTATAATCGTAAATGTTGATGATTTAAATATAATTGGGACTCCTGAAGAACTTTTAAAGACAATAGAATATCTTAAGAAATAATTTGAGATGAAAGATCTCCAAGAAACAAATTTTTGACTTGGCTTGCAAATTGAGTATTTATCAGATGAGATATTTATCATCAATCAACTTATACAAGAAAAGTTTTGAAAAGATTTTATATGAACAAAGTACATTCATTGAACATTCCAATGTAAGATTGTTCACTAGATGTGAAGAAAAGTATATTTCAACCTCAAGATGATAATGAAGAACTTCTTGGTCCTGAAGTATCATATCTTAGTGCAATTGGTGCACTTATTTATCTTGCTAATAATACAAGACCAGATATTTCATTTTCAGTAAATTAATTAGCAAGATATAGTTTTTCTCCAATAAAAAGATATTGGAGCGAAATTAAGCATATACTCCGTTATCTCCGAGGAACGATCAACATGAGTTTTTTTTATTCAAAGAAATAAAATTTTGATCTAGTTGGTTACGCAAATTCTAGATATTTATCTGATCCATACAAAACTAGATCTCAAACAGGTTATCTATTCATATGTGGAAGAACTGCTATATCACGGCGATCGGTGAAATGGACCATAACAACCACTTCCTCAAATCATGTTGAATTCTTGCAATTCACGAGGCTAGTCAAGAATGTGTACGGCTAAGATCAATAACTCAGCACATTCGTGGAACATGTGGTTTGTCTTCTAATAAAATTTTTCCAACGATATTTGAAGACAACATAACATGCATATCCTAAATCAAATGAAGATATATTAAAGGAGATATAATAAAATATATTTCACCGAAACTTTTCTACACTCATGATCTTGAAGAAAATAGCGACATCATGGTACAACAAATTTGTTCGAAAGATAACCTGCCAAACTTATTTACAAAGGCATTACCTACCGCAACCTTTGAAAAATTTATACACAATATTGGAATGTGGCGACTCAAAGATCTCAAGTGATGTTTCTATGAGGGGAAGTAAATATACTTTTTAAGAGTATCAGATTATATGAAATTTGTATACATTTTCCTTCAATAGGATTTTTGTTTTTTCCTTGCGAGGTTTAATGAGGCATATTTTATATATAATGGGCATCTAAGGAGAGTATTATAAATATGTTAAATCAGGTGTAATGTAGATGGTTGTCCATTGACCATGTGTCACTTATCCATTACCCTATGTGTTGTCCATGTGTCTTAAGATTACACACTATTAATATCCATGTAATTCACCTCCTACTTACCAAATTGGTTATAAAGAGGTATTTGGTGGGTTTTGAAAGACACACATATTGGTGGTCAATCCAAAAATATTGGAGAAAGTGGAGAAATTCTACTTCTGTTGTTATATTTATTTTAATGTTATATTTTATTGTTATCTGTGTTCCTGTTGTGCTCCTCAAATTCACAACAAAACCTACAATACTTGCGATACTAGAAAAATACTTGCGGGCTAACTTACAATATTAGTTAAATTCATAGACATTTAGGAATCTATTGAGTATTTAACTTTAAGTTTGTAAATAATAAGTTATTAAATATAAATAATTATTGCAGTTAAAGTGAAGAACTCAACTTAACTACTCATGTAATAGTTGTTCGGAAAAACCTCCCACCTCTATTACTGGAATAACCAAAATAATAATAATAATAATAATATAGAAAATTAAAAGAAAACAATAAACCTAGGAAATACAAGAATTTACATGGAAAAATCCAAACTTAGAGAAAACCCATGGTCCACTAGAAAGAAATCCACTAGGTAAAAATATTATTATAATTACACAAAATAATTCTCTCCCCAATCTCGATTATAAGAGCATTCTCTCAAAGCTTACCCTTTAATCACACTCTCAAATTGGAGAATACCATAAAAGAAATTTAACTAGAGTTAGCACACCTATGCTTAAAATGTTTATAATTGATACAATTTGAAGCCAAAGGCATAACTCGTTTTATAGTGCTTGGAGCCCATGACTTCCTTGAATTTTTCTAACGTGGGACAACTACACTTCTAATATTTTGTCAAAACCCAACAAATTCTACATTGGTAAGATATTTGAAGAGTCCACAATTTCTGCAACATCCATCGTCTTCATCGAAAATTATAATTATCAATTTAGAGAATTATAACCTACTTCACCAGAAAGAGTAACCCACTTGGAATATCACCTTACAAGATTTTCCTTTTTTTTGTCACATGTCGATGAACTTTGCTAAAATTTATGATGCAACTTCTACCTACTTGACTCACCTAGAAGTTGTTCAACCATCAATATAACTTCCACCACTCACCTAGAAGTCAATGCTCATGTGCAGACTTGTGAAACCGCACATCCTCTATTATGGTAAAGTGGACATACCATAAGGATGAACTCCATCTTCTTTAGATAAAGTCATCGTCTTCTTTGACGAGAAAGACAACGTCAGTATTCGATTCAAAGCTCTTTGATGAACATGCTCTGTTTTTTATGTAACCAAATTGTCTGTATTATCAACAACTATCTTCTGCTTGGAGACTGTCTTCTTGAAACCTCTACTGAAATCACTCATGAACTGCATTTGACCATCATCACCGCTTAACTTGCACTTTTGTAACCCATATTACATCAATATATCATTAACTTGCAATTGCCACAAGTCAAAGTTGATCATTCTATCAAATTTCTCCACATCAAACTTATTTGGACTCATATAGTTTGACACACATTTGCTTTGTTCCTAGCAAATTAGCAAATGATGAACAACCCACACTATTCACAATACTATAACCTGTTTCAAGAATTATTTTTTTATATGAAAGCTTAGACAATATCGCAACCATAGTGCATACTTAGAAATTCAAGAAACTGCAAACCTAAAGCTTTTATACCAAATACCACTTGTTGGAAAAAAAAAAAAAAAAAAAACCCTCCTATCTCTATTGCAGGAATAAACAAAAAAATAATAGAGAAATTAAAAGAAAATAGGAAAACTAGAAAATACAAGAATTTACGTGGAAAACTCCAAACTTGAAAAAAAACCACGACCCACTAGAAAGAAATCCACTATGTAAAAAATTATTACAATTACACAGATTAATTCTCTCCCTGATCTCAATTATAAGAGCACTTCTCAGAACTTTTATACTAATCACATTCTTTAATTCTTTAATCTCATTCTCAAACTAAAGAATATATAAAAAGAATTTAACTAGAGTTAGCACACTAAGTTAAAGTGTTTCTAATAGTGAAAATTTGAAATCAAATATATAGTTTCCTTTTATAGTGCTTTGAGCCTATGACTTCCTTGAACTTTGGAACTTTTTCGATATGGGACGACTTCACTTCTAATATTTTTTTGTAATATTTTATCAAAATCCAAAAATAGTTGGATCTTAATTTGAGTTATTTAAGTTGTTTATCTTAAAATTGAATTTAAGAAATAACAAAACAAATAGTAGCATAACCTATATAGTTTTTGCAGGTTAAAATAAAGTTGGTTTTCCTTTTTTTTTTTTTTTTTTTTTTTGAAAGAAGCTATTTTTTTTTTCTTAGCATATAAAATTAACTCAATGTGTGGAAAATTCTGGCCTCTCCCGACACTATATTTCGTCTGGAAAGTGTGGAAAATTCGTTGGGAGAGGATCTCCCGACGCATAAACGGTCGTCAGGAGTTTGGTCGGGAGAAATTCGTCGGGAGAGGATCTCCTGGCGAACTTTTGAAAGGCGTCGGGAGTTAAGGGAAACTCTGGACGCCTATGTGGCGTCGGGAGTTAGGGGGAACTCCCGATGCTTAGTATACGACATCGGGAGTTCTTGGGCTACACCGCGTCTGGAGTTTCCCCTAACTCTCGATGCCGCGTTGGGGGATCCTATATGGATAAACAATTCAATTTCCTATATGGATAAAATTTAATATATCGTTTGTAATTTTTTAAAATTTGATCTGAGATTCTGTGAAACATATTATACCAAATAAAGATTCATATAAAAGAAAATGAAGTCCATTTTATAATAAGAAAAAAAATTACAATATCCAAATGTTGTCCCTGCTCTAGAACACTTGTCCATTATATTCAGAAATACATAAAAGAAGTAAAATGAGAACAACATCTAGAACATTTGTCCATTATATTCAGAAATACATAAAAGAAGTAGAATGAGAACAACATCTAGAACACTTCTCGAACATAGCATCTTCAACAATTATCCCAACTCATCTCTGAACAGCATTCTACAAAAAAAAAAACAAAAACATTGAAATGTTATATGGATAAACAATTCAATTTCCTCTATTTTTCAATTTTTGAAAGTCTTATATGATCTTTTAGATTGGAATCTAGTAAAAAATAATTTTGCATGAGAAGTATGTAAGAAGGGCTAGCTTATCTCAAAATAATATTAGTGCATGCATAGGATAATGGGGTAGAATAATAGTAAAGAAATATTGTTGGAACGGGGAAAGAAACAAAAACCATAATAAGATTTGAGTGACCTAACTTTAGTTTATTGACATGACAAGGCATGGCAACCTTTTGAATTGATTATTGACTTTCTAAGCAACATGTTCAAAAAGGAAACAAGCTGGCCTATTACGGATAGATTTTGTTATTTTGCAATTCTTTAAATATATTGTTGTTCACTTGATTAATACCTCTAAAAGTACCACTAATTGCAATTTCCCTTTCTTCTTTTATTCTAATGGGTCCAAGTGGAGAGCTTTCAATTCAAATCCATATCCATTTATGCAAGTTTGGGCCTTAGGAATATTGAAACAACAATTGTTGCAGGCATTTCAGTTCTCTTGATGATAGGATGGGCCTTGATTCTAGCCCAATCCATAGTTGGGGCTCATTGGGCTAACTACCCCTTTGCTATGTAATTTGCTTAAGGCTCTCTCTAATTTAATAATTTAATAATAAAAATAAGATCAAAAGAAAAGGAAAAGCACAATTAATTACACATCTTAATTAAATATAACAGTTGAGAATTTCTTATGAGTTTAGGATGAATATAATAGTTGAGAATTTCTTATTCGTTGCTTACATTACAAAATTCAATGATATGGCATGGTGGGATGCTTATTTAATTACAGTTGAGAGTGTTAAAGCTGCTGAGGGCATCTTTGCAAGCGAGATACATGGAGAGAGTGAGATACATGGAGAGAGTGAGATACATGGAGAGAGCGATACTGATGGAGAGAGCGAGATTCATGGAGAGAGTGAGATATATGGAGAGAGCGAGATTCATAGAGAGAGCGACACTGAGGGACTGTGATTGGTCTTTTGAAACATCAAGGCATGGTGGGATGCTTATCTAATTTGTATGAGAGTGTTGAAGCTTTAAATGACACATATTTACAACCAAATCAGAGCAAAGACACCCTTTTGAAGCCTAATATTTGAATCTTCAGCTGATCAAATGAAGTTATACATGTGTTGTGACATTGATGGAGAGAGCAAGATACATGGAGAGAGTGACACTGATGGAGAGAGCGAGATTCATGGAGAGAGCGACAATGAGGGACTGTGATTGGGCTTTTGAAACATCAAGGCATGATGGGATGCTTATCTAATTTGTATGAGAGTGTTGAAGCTTTAAATGACATAACTAAACTTTGTTACCATAACTGCATAAAGCTACTTAAGACATAACTAAACTTTGCTACCATAACTGCAGGATAGCAACATATTACACAACTAAATAACGTAGTAATCATACCTAATTTGATGGGTCTCCTCTCTGTGATCGTACCATGTCTTCAATCATCTTTTTCATTTCTTCCATTTATCTCGCATGATCCTCTTGCATTCTTTTCTGAGCGTCTTCGAGTTCCTTAATCCTCGACTGAGACTGTTGGAAATTGACTCTCAATTCATCCACTTCTGCCTCCATTCCTTGAGTAGATGATGAGCTTGATGACATGGTACTCATTCTTGACTTAGACTTAGGGCCCCAATCTAGACCTTTTGAATATCCGGTTCGTGTACCAAAAACCGTCTCACAGATTTCATCCCCTGTTAGTGATTGAGAACCTTCTACAGTGGGGCTGGATTCTAATTCCAACATTTGATGCTAGACACAATAATTAAATGGGTAAGAACAAGCGACTAAAGTTAAAAGTGAAAAAAAAAAACACGACAGTAAAGAAAAAAATGTTACATGTGCACTTTCAGCAGCTTAGTTCACAAACTTGCCACCTTTAGAGTGTGTTTCCTTAAATAGGTCAACACGTCCTATTTCTCGACCCTCCTTTGCCTGCAACTCTGCCTGAATTTACAGGAATGACTTTGATCCACCTACATGGTCTAACGAAAATTTGTCTCTATTCTTCTGGTTCGTCACAGACATTTCCTACATTTGAAAAAAAAAAATATGTCAATAGTGTGATGTATTAGTAAATGCAGCAAATGATACATGCCATAAATATTGTACCTGAAACGTTTCACTCTCGAAGCAGTCACATAAAAAGTACCAGTCTTCTGGCCTATTTTTAAGTCAACTAGGCAAACTGGCACGTGCTTGCTGAGGATCTCCACATTTTCTATAATGTCTGTGCAAGTCTGATCTAAATTCTTTGAACGAATTTTGCATTTGATGTTCTATGAAATGTTCAGTCGTTGACTAGATAGATCAAGATCGAAATGAGCCTACAAAAGAGAGAGGGAAGAATTAATATAGATGATGGTCATGACTATAAAAAAAAAAAAAAAAAAACTTATAATTACTTACCAATAATTGACTTTTAGCTAATTCTATGAACTCGTTTGGAACCTTTGCAAAGGTACGACATTGTACTGGAAATGCGGATCTCACGGCGATGCCGATCGCATTACTAAAACGAATCGAATGTTAAGATATTGGTTTCGTCTCCCCCTCATTTATGACGATTGTGATCCTCCCATGTTTTTGTACGTATTTTTCCAACTGGATGTTCCGCGAATGCTCTCGCTTGTTTCGATTGGATGCTGAGCGACTATCTGAAGAATAAAAAATTTAAAACAGTTTATGATGTATTTCAGTTAACAGAATATATTTCAGAATATACTAACTTGAAGTATCTCCCACAGAAGATACCGTGTTGCCTAGATATAACTCCTGGAATTCTTCATCAGCCTCTCGTTGCCTATTAGGGGTTGACATCGTATCTATACAAACACAAAAGAGAGAAAACAATATTAAATTAACAATAAATACGTGTAAGTTAGAGAAAAAGAGAATTTAGTAGATACATAATTACTCATCATCGTAATCTAATTCAAATTATTCATCAGCACTTGAACTGTTATTGGGAGATAATTGTTCTTCATCATCATCATTTATGAAGTCATGATTGCCATGTATAGTAATTGGTCTTTCCACAACTGTAGGATCAACGTCAACTCGCATAAAGTAACCTCCTCAATGGTTTCATCCACTCTGATGCCACCAACAAATTTTAGTAAATCTAGTTGTGCGTTTTCAAAATCATCCCCTTCCGGTACATCCCATATTCGTTTATTTTGGACTACTTGAACAACTTTCCAATTGCTACCATGTTTGATGTCATCAATAAAAGACTTGTTGTGCTTGGATAGCAAAGATGAAAGGCTCGTCGACATACCAAAAGTGTGATGTATTGATCAATTTGTATCCTAAATCCACATGTGTTCTATTACTTTTGCTGTTATCTGTGTCAAACCATCTACACTTCAACAAGAAAATGCGTCTTCTGTTCGCATATTGAAAATCTAATACTTCATCTACAACACCGTAGAAATTGTTATCCACACTTATGTTCCCACTGATCTCCCCGGCCACTAGAACTCCACTATTTTGTGTAGCTCGACGATTATCACGCTCTACAGTGTGAAACCGTACCCCATTAACAATGCATCCATTGTAAGAGCACACCTCAAGTGAAAAGAAATCATCGGAGATATCTTCTCTCTCGCATCGTTGTAGAACCTGATAATTACGTATACATTAAAAATGAATCATCCCTCAACCATTGCCTACAAAATGACTATGTATACCTGAGATTTGAACCAATCTGGAAATTTGCATTGATGTTTTATATATAAGTCAGAGGCGCTTTGAGCTTCACAACGAATTAACCTCAAATGTTGCCTACCATATTTATCATTTAATTGTTATATGAAAGGAGATACCCTAGAATTTAGAAAAGGAAAGAGTTTGAAACGTACTTGGGATAGTCTGTTATTTCTTTACAATTGTTGAGAATGTACCAATGTACAATACGCTTTTCCTCTGCTGATAGTGTCCGTAAAGTTGACGCCCCTAATGGTCGTACACTCTGCCTAAATAATTCAAATTCACCAAATATCTCGTGATCGAGAATGTTATCATCATTTCGTTCATCTCTATTGAATCTCGTTTCAATCCCAATTAGATATCGCGAGCAGAAGTTCCATGATTCATTCATTGCATATGCTTCCGCTATAGACCCCTCGGAACGTGCTTAGTTCTGTACAAATTGTTTTAATTTTCGTAAACTTCTTTCAATAGGATACATCCAACTGTAACTAATTGGACCCACGACTTTGGTTTCATATGGTAGATGAACTGCAAGGTGTACCATTACATCGAAAAAGGTAGGCGAGAATATTCTCTCCAATTTACAAAGTATGACTATGATGTCTGCTTGTAGTCTGTTCAAATCACTTACACATATTTTCTTTGCACATAAGTCGCGAAAGAATGTACACAACTCAATAATAGCAGTGGATACATTCTTCGGTAGGTATGCTCGAATACCAATAGGGAGTAGTCTGTGAAGCAACACATAACAGTCGTGTGTTTTTAGCCCTGATATTTTTCCATCTTTGTCATTAACACATGTGATATGTTATATACGAATCCATCAGGGAATTTAACTGATTTCAAATACTTACATAACGAAATCCGTTCACCATTTGTTACTGTGTATGCTACGTGTGGTTTTGCAAATCTGTTCTCGATCTGTATCAAGTTTAGGTCCTTTCTTATCTTCAAATCTTGTAAGTCCAATCGAGCGTTCGTTGTATCCTTTGTCTTTCCTTCAATATTTAACAATGTGCCCACCAAATTGTCGCATATGTTTTTTTCAATATGCATTACATCCAATTTATATCATAACAATAGTCTGGACCAATATGGAAGTTGGAAAAAAATAATTTTTTTAGTCCAATTTAGAATTCGCTTTCTTTTTTTATCTTGCTTCGATGGATGTTTGCTAAGCACATAAAAGTTTAGCATATTTATTTGTTGTAATATCTCTTCTCCATTCATTACGACTGGTGGAGGTCTACGTTCAACTTTTCCATCATGTTGTCTACTTCGATGCCAACTATGATTCTCCAGAAGATAACGTCGATGTCCCATAAATGATATTTTTCCTCTTATCTCGAAGGACGAGTTATCTTCTTTGCATATTGGACATGCTTGATAATCTTTTGTACTCCACCCAGATAAGTCATTGTACACAGGGAAGTCATTAATCGTCCATAATAAGGTAGCATATAGTTGAAAAAACTCACCAGTAACAGAATCATAAGTTCGCAAACCAATTGTCCACAACTCTTTCAACCAACGGTTGTAAGTAAACATCAATTTCCTTTCCAGGAGATTTTGGACTAGGTATGAGCAAAGACATGAAGAAGTTTGTTTTCTTCATGCATTTCCAAGGGGGTAAATAATAAAGAATTATCACCACAGGCCACATACTATAAGAAATGCACATATTTCCAAATGAATTGAAGCCATCAGAAGCTAATCCCAAACGAACATTTCGAGGATCTAAAGCAAAATGAGGAAATTCACGATCAAAATGTTTCCACCCCTCTGCATCAGTCGCAATACATCATCCATTTTAACTCGCTTATCTTTATGCCATCTCATGTCAGAAGCGCCTTCTTTTGATGCAAACAATCGTTTTAATCTCGATATCAATGGAATATGATGCAATACCTTATGTGATATTTTTTTACCCTTGCCATCATTAACTTTGTACCAAGACTCACCACAAACAGGGCATTGTTGCAAAACTGCAAACTCTTTCCAATACAATACACAATCATATTTGCATGCATGAATAGACTCATAACCTAGGCCTAAATCATACAATTTTCGCTTGGCTTCATAAAAGGAAGTAGGTATAGAGGTGCTAGCTGGAAATGTTGCTTTTAACAATTCCAGCAACATGTCAAACGATTTGTTACTCCAGCCGTTCAGAACTTTGATATGCATCAACTTCACTAAAAAGTTTAAGGATGAAAATTGCGAACACCCAGGGTATAATTCATTACGTGCTTCGGTCATTAAATCCTCTAATAAGTTCGTGGTATCTCTTTCTTGACCATTAAAGGACATTTCATTCTCAATTCTTCCTTCATTTACATTTTCGTTTTTAATTGGAACTTGTAAATCGTTTATAAGATTAAACATCTCATTTTCTTCAACAGCATTACTCTCTATACTATCTACTTCAACATCCTCTATTGAATGACTTGTATAACTTCTAGATAAGTTTACTGGCTCTCTATGATATACCCATTCACAATATGAAGGAGATATTTCATATGTTAATAGATGTCGTTCCACGATATCTATCTTTTCCCAAATTGAATTCATAGAATTCTTGCATGGACATCTTATTCATCCAGAATCATTTACATGAAACCTTGCCATATCAAAGAACTGTGATACTCCTTCTCTATACTTCATTGATAACTTATTCCTTAGTTTAATCCATTCTTTATTCATCCTTAAAAATAGATATTTTCTGACCAACTTGTAATCCAAAACAATAACTTGGATTAGAGGACAAAGTACAAAGTATTATTAAGCATTGAGTTCCATAATTTTCATTTCTTAAGGCAAAATAAACACATAGGTCCCTAGACTGCTTAAATTGTCTTAACAACTTTCAAATGTTTTATTTAGTACGTCTACAAGCTTTCAATTTTGTGTCTAATATAGGCCTTTCATCTATTCAACATCTTCTAAAATTTACAAGCCTATTGGACACAAACTTTAAAGTTCAATTTTCTATTAGACACAAAATTTAGTTTTATGTCTAGTAGATTCTTTAAACTTTTTTAAAATATTAAATTCGTTAAGTACAATATTTTTTTCTAAATTAAGTAATCCATAACCTTAAGAATTAAAAGAAAAAAAAACTCAATCCACAATAACATCAACAATCAATAATTCATAATTCACATTAGATTACCAACATGCTAGAAATTAAATATTAGCAACATTAATTATCAACATTAGTAACATGCTAAAAATTAAACATTACCAACATGCTAGAAATTAAAAACAATGGCTTAAATTAAGATACAAAATAAGATAAAATAAATGAAATGGATGTGCACGAACCTTGATGAAAGCTTGAAAATAAACAACAAATTTACAAGCAATGAAGGGGGGCGGCGGCGGACGGTGGACGGCGGTGCGAAGGAGGAAAGGCAGGCATGAAGAGGGGCGGGGGCGTGAAGAGAAGAAGGAAAATGCGGCGGCGAAATTGATTAGGGTTTTTTTTTGGAAGAAAAGAGTCTTTCGGTGCACGAGAAAAAGAAGGGGTCTGGCTTAAACCAGACCCCTCTCCCGATGCCGTCCGAGAAACTGTCGGGTGTCGCTTTAATGCGTCTGGAGTTCTCGGAGAACTCCCGACGCCGGTTTGGATGTGTCAGGAGTTTTCGGAGAACTCCCGACGAACCTTTACGACGTCGTCCGACGGTCCTTTACTTCGCTGGGAGAGACCGTCTCTTCCAACGACCTAACTCCCGACGCCTTAAAACGGTGTCGGGAGGTATCGTCTTTCTTGCAGTGTTGATATCGCAACCATAGTGCATACTTAGAAATTCAAGAAATTATAAACCTAAAGCTTTGATACCAAATACCACTTATTGAAAGGAAAAAAAAAAAAAAAAAAACCTCCTATCTCTATTGCAGGAATAAGCAAAAAAATAATAGAGAAATTAAAAGAAAATAGTAAAACTAGAAAACACAAGAATTTACGTGAAAAACTCCAAACTCGAAAAAAAACCAAGACCCACTAGAAAGAAATCCACTATGTAAAAAATTATTATAATTACACAGATTAATTCTCTCCCTAATCTCAATTATAAGAGCACTTCTCAAAACTTTTATACTACTCACATTCTTTTATCTCATTCTCAAACTAAAGAATATATAAAAAGAATTTAACTAGAGAGCACACTAAGTTAAAGTGTTTCTAATAGTGAAAATTTGAAATCAAATGTATAGTTTCCTTTTATAGTGCTTTGAGCTTAGGACTTCCTTGAACTTTGGAATTTTTTCGATATGGGACGACTTCACTTCTAATATTTTTTTGTAATATTTGATCAAAATCCAAAAATAGTTGGATCTTAATTTGAGTTATTTAAGTTGTTTATCTTAAAATTGAATTTAAGAAATAGCAAAACAAATAGTAGCATAACCTACATAGTTTTTGCAGGTTAAAATAAAGTTGGCTTTCTTTTTTTTTTTTTTTTTTTTTTTTTTTAAAGAAGCTATTCTTTTTTTCTCAGCATATAAAATTAACTCAATGTCATATTTTAGTTATGAAAAACAATACTCGCAAGATTTGAACCAATAAAAATTTTAAAATAATATATTAATTGTGTAAAGTAAAATAAAATGAGAAATATGGTTGTTTTAAGCATTTTTTTTTTTTTTTAAGTAATCTAAGGTAGTACACTTCAATTTATTTGTGAGAATGTCAATAGGGAAGTTCCCTGACTGAGTGATTCTTCATCCCTACCTCACCCCATTTAAATCTCTGTCCCCACAAAATTATGCAATCATATATGAGTGTAAACAAAAGAAAAAAAAATTAAAAATACTTTTTTAGAAAACAAAAGAAGGATAAAAATGTATCACGTGATAAACTGTGATTGGACGATTGAATGAGTTTCAGAATGATGAGTGCAACCCAAGATGCGCCCAAATATTTATCAAAATCATCGAGAACAAGTTGCAAAGCCCTCAAACTATATATCAACATAAAAAACAAGCTGCAAAGTCATTGAGATAAATCTATGTTCAAAAACAAGTTTCAAAGCCATCAAGACAAATCAACATTGAGAACAATCTACAAAGTCTTCAAAACAAATCAATATTGAGAACAACCTAGAAAGTATTTAAGACAAGTTTACTTTTTGAGAGAAAGTATCAAAGGATCATTTATTAGAGATTATACTCACAATATTGAAATTAAATAAAAATATGAAGTTTCACTTCAACGAATTAAATTTTTCCAAAATTCTGGTAGAATATATCCAAACTATACAATTTTGAATTTAAATTACATGATAAAAATATAACCTCAACCATGTTAATTGATTAGTTGAGAATTGAAATAAATACAAATAAAAATGAAATTAAAGACGTCTCTCATTAGACGAAGGGATGCAATTTTCATCCTTTATATTTGTAATGTAATAATTTTTTTATATATTCTGTTAGATACAGATGTCAAAAAGTTGTTATACTGTAAAAGAACCATTGACCTGAAAGTAATTATGGCACAACCTCGGTGCTAATCGTTGTGCTCCAATTTTAGGTGTGGACTTGTTGGAAAATAGATTGTAATCAATGAAAATTATGCTTAGAAAACAGTAAATCTAGAGGAAAAACATATGAATAAGAAAGACAAAAATTGCTCTATCTCTTTCTTTTCAAAACTAAGAGCTATTTAAGGAAAGGTAAGAACAATTTCTAAAAATAAAAAACCGTTTTGAAATTAATTTTAAAAACAATTTAAATTAATTCTTGAAATTAATCATCAACAATTAGTTCGTGCCTTTTCTTTTGCTATGTTAGTCATTCTCTAAAGGGATGGAATCTCGGTGTAGAAGCGTATGAACACCTTTGTGTGTATGAATTCTTTTTGGAACAAAACTTAAAAACAATGAAATCACATAACAAAATGATAAAAAGTAATTCTAAGCATGCTGATTAATTAACGGAGAGGAAATGGAAGACTAAACACTTACCCTTGTAGAAAACTTTTCTTCACGTTTTCCTCTTCCAGAAGTCATGAACACTGTATTTACCAAATCTTCTATAAACATGAACACCACCACAAGAAAACCTTGCTATTCTCTGGTAAGAGATGAAGTTGTGAGACTTCTTTAGAGATTTTGGTTGAAGGGAAAGGCGGAAGAATTTTTGGGAGTTGAGAGAGACTTTTTCTTCTTGGGGAGTTCTCTATTTAACAATCACGTATCACATCTGTCTCTCTTCATACACATAATTAGAGAGGGTGGAAGACTCCCATATGTATAGAAATAATTTCTCTGTAATGAGGAGTTATTTTATTTAAAAACATTATATTAAAAACAAACTTTACAATATAATATTAATAAAATAACATATGGTTGATTAATATCATATGTTATACATCTTAATTATATTAAAGTGCAACTCTCCCTTATAACATATAGTTTTAATATGAATCTCAGTTATATTAATTTAACCTATAGTACTTATACGAATCCTATTCATATAAATGATATTTGAATCTTATTCAAATATTTATCTCTCATATATTATATATTTTTAATTATAAGAAATCATATTTATAATCAACTATACACCATAATGTATCAACATATGTTATACTTTATACTAATTTTATTAATATAAATAATACCTTTAATTCCCTTAAATAATTTGAACTAATTTGAACAATTCAAATTATTCAAAAAGCAATTATCCCTTGTTTTGTTCTTAGTGATCTAGCAAGGAGACTTAATGGATCTACAGATTAAAAGCTCAAATGATACAAGATTAATCAATTAAACTCTTTAATTAGATTAATCAACATTCATTAATTGTTGGTCACTCCACTAAAGATCAACAGCTACACTCTTCGTCTTGTAGATATTTTCTGTGTCCATGGATATAACCAATCAACAATAAGTTGACCCTTCACAAATTGCGTATAACTACAGTTGAGTTAAATTACCATTTTATCCTTGTAGTTACATCTAACTCTGAAAGTACCACTGATCTCTCTAATGAAAAATTAGTTATAGTCCAACTATAGACTAGACCCCTCTCTAGCCAGTGAAAAGGTGAGGTACCTTATTGTTCAAGACCCGAAATCTATCTTTAAGGGAGCAATTCATCTACTTTCCCTCAAGACAAGAAGTGAATTCCATCTTGTGAAGCTGTGTTTCCAATTCCCCACTCGGACGAATCCCCAAAATGACAGACATATTGAATCGGTGAAACTGGTAACTCTTGTCCATATAAATTAAAAGATAATGCTCATAGGTAGGAGTTCACAACTTACTCTTAAAGTTCTTATGTTCATCCTAGGAAAATGTAAGTCTCTTCAAGTAATGGTGTTATAAAGAGAGACTAATCATTTCGTTGTCCAGTCTTATACATTCTCTTTGTATAAGATACCTCTACTCACATGTTTTCACGTGAATTATCAGGATCATATCCTTTGTAACAGTTTACGAAAATTGTAACAATTACAAAGTGGGTCATATCGATAGTGTTACCAAGATAAGGTACCCAATCTTATCCATCTACTACAGACCATTTAGATTATTACTTAAACATGATCCATTTGTATGTCACCACATACATGTTTAAGCTACATTAAATACCTAGGATCTTAGTTTATTGAATTTATGTTAATGGAAACTAAATATCAAATAAAATAATACTTTATTTTATTAAATAAATAATTTACAAACTACGAAACTATAAGATTTAGGGCATCAACCCCAACTATCTATCATTTTTTCTAAAGCTAGTGTGGTGTACAAATACAAAGTTAAAACAAAGCACTATACACAAAATAATAGACTAGAGCATACAATACACGTCTAGTAACATCTCCCAATTGCCCTAGACTAGACGATGTAGGTCTCATAAACTCAGACTCTCCAAATGACCTTCAAATACTTTAGCCGTGAGAGTGTTTGTAAATAGATTAGCAACATTATGCTCTGAAGCGATCTTCTTGATGATCACGTCCCCTCGATGCATAATCTCTTGGATGAGATGATATTTTTGCTCAATGTGTTTCCCTTTTTTATGGCTTCTAAGCTCCCTGGAATTAGCCACAACAACACTATTATCGCAATAAAGGTTAATGGGCTTTGACATGTCAGGAATAACTTCCAGATCTATAAAAAATTTCCTGAGCCATATAGCTTTCTTGGCAGCTTCAAAAGCTGCTATATACTCTGCGTCCATGGTAGAGTCAGCAATGTAGCCTTGCTTTGTGCTTCTCCAGATCATAGCTCCTCCATTAAGAGTGAACACTGATTGTGATGTGAATTTCTTGGAATCTCTACCAGTCTAAAAATCAAAGGTAGTGTATCCTGTCACATCCCCTCCCAAACTATCCTTTTATCTAAGAGAAGATGTGAAGACAGTAGATGTCAACCTTCTTATGACATCTACTGCCAACTGAACCTGTTAACCTTACATCTTATGAGCCTGTATTACGGTACGCTTAACCTTATGAACCTGCTCATTAGTAACTCTATCATAAAACACAACTTAACTCATCATCATAATGCTCTAATTACGACAGCATCATTCAGGAGATAACTTATTACAGGCCAAACCTTGACTTTAACTCTGTAGAGACTAACTAATTACCGACCATTTCCAGACTAACACCTTACTAACAGACTTTTTATAAAGGTGACAGACTAAACCTTCTTTGTCAAGCAACTTGCAATCCTGGATTCTTGGAACTCAACTTCTACCTGGGGCGGAGGGAATAAAAACATTAGAAAGCATGAGTTGGAGAGTCCAATGAGTGGCATGTTTAAGAACATAAGCTTTTACTTTGGAAATTCATTTGCAATCAACTTTCTGAATCATTAGCATGCTCTTCTAGCTTTATTTTAGAAAAATCCTGTGTTTACATATGGCAAAACATCGTACTCTGAAATAATTTAGTGAAAACCAAAGCCCACTTAAATCATAGACTTCTAGACTTAGAACATAATATGCTAAACTGGAAGATTCATAAAGCAAGTATCAACTGAAAACATCCTTATAGTTTCAGGGTTAAAACATGCTTTTCGCTAAACTCGTCATAGAATAAAATATCATCATGTGATAATAATAACTGTGAAAACCCTGAAAAACATCTTATGAATCAATCATATAAAATCTTTGTACCCTTCTAAACCCTAGTTGGGTGGAGCCCCTTTTTCTCACATTCCCAACGTCGAAAACCTTAGCTGAGGTAGAATTCTACATTACCAACAACGTCGACAATACTCTTATGTGCACTTAGAGATTTCCCCCTGGTTACCTTCGTCTCATTCGATAACAAGGACCCTAATACCTTCATGACCTTCAGTATCGGGTTTTACAGCTAGGGTATTAAACATATTTTACATGGAAACTTTCAAATAGCATTCCTTATTAACACATCATTTTGAGAGAATACCATCAATAAAGCACATAATCATTAGGAATGCACACATCGAATACCATGTACTGAAAACATCATGCTTTAAAACATTTTAGCTAACCTCTCTCAGATGAAATCATGTATAAATTCATGAGTAATTTGTTCACTATAAGTCGTGCGTTGAAATACTTGGAGCAACTCATTCATAACTGAGCATAAGAACTATTTTAAGGAATTCTCTAGTAAAACTTTTGTATAAAAACATACTTTGAAGATATAGGAATGCTTAGTTTGTGGAACTAACTCATGGTTTAATTTACTTTGAAAACATCAAACTCATATAACCTCAACCTTGCATTGACATGCATGGTGTTTGACATTAAACATGTGTTTGAGTGAACATCATCTAGCTCTCTTAAGAAATTCAAGCTTTAGCTTCTTTTTAAAGCTTTGGTGCATTAGATAAAACATGAGTTTAACACTTAGTTCCATAGGACTCTCTATGCGTCCAACTTTAGCTTCTAGGAAAACTTAAATAGGTTGAGAGTTCTAGCTCATCTAAGGCATGCTATGAACACATTTATCAAACATACTATACTTAATCATTTTCAAACATGCTAAAACTTGAAAACTAGTAAAAGCATAAACTTTGAAATACTTTAGGAGATAGAAGACACCCACACTTAGTTGGCTCGCTTCCTAGCCTCTTACGTCTTGAGAATCTCTTAGGCTAACACACACTCCTTCATTCTATAGTATAGTCGGCTGCATGGTCCCTTCTTAGATGCATGGTCCCTCCTTGGGCACATGATCCCCTCTTGGGTGCATGGTCCTTGCTGTTTTTTTTTTTTTTTCATTTTCCAACAGACACAACTTCCTTCATGAAACTTGTTAAGAATTGTCTCAGAAAGCTTACCTCCAAATTTGAGCTTCTAATTCTTTTTCTAGAGCTCCGAATGCTCCAAAAATATTAACCTTCTCTAGATGCCTCAAATTCAACCTTTATCGAGCTCCCTTCACTTTTCAGCATCCTTTTGGTGAAATATTCTCATGGTAGCTCAGAGTTATATTCTACACTCAAAGAGCTTAAACGTAGTTAAAAATCGTCTTCATAGCACATACTAAATGCTCACATCGCTTGCTTCTTTCAACCCTTAGTCAGTTACTTGCTTTTTCATCACCTAAATCCCATATTCAACTGTCATAACATATAACTAGAAATCTGTTAAATAAAATCTGAAACTTCCTTCCACGAACTTCTTAAATTCTTCTAGACTAACTTATCTCAAAATTGGAGATCTTAATTCTTCTTGAAATGCTCAGAATCCATCAAACATCATAGACTGCCCGATTGAAATTAAAATCTGCACTACCTTGAATCTTCTTTGATTTTCAACATCAATTCGTGGGAGTTTTCTTTCAACAGCTCCCTATTTTCTTCCTCACTCATCCAGCTCTTCTATTTTCTTCCTCACTCATCCAAATTTTTGATGGCTCTAAGATCACCTCTTTTGGCTGAGTAAAAAGGGCCAAACCAATCTCCTTTTAACAACCTCTATTTATAGAGAATTCTGCATGAATTTCCAGCCTTCATAGTTTTCCAAGTAAACTCCCCAGCTGGCAACTTCTTCAAATTTGGCTAACTCTCATGAAGCCACCTTATGCTTCAACAATGTTGTGTGTCTTGCACCATCCAACACTTCACTTTCAATGTATGGAAGCTTGCTCTATGCATGGATGTTCTTTTGCTCCCAATGCATGACATGTCTCCAAGCCAATCTAACCTCTGTGTGCAAGCCAACCAATGAATGGCTTGCCTATTCCTTAAGCTAAATCCTTAAAAATGAGCTTCCTTCACTTTATGACATTGCTTATTTCCTTAGCCCTTCCTTTCCTTTAAATCTTTAGCGCATTATGGCCTTCAACGCATGGTTGTTGCATAATTCTCAACGTATGAGGCTTATTTGAGATGTCTTTCCCGTTCTACTTGGCCTTGCTCCTTAGGTAACATCTCATCAATGCATGGTACCTCAATTTTACCCTTCTTAAGGCCTCTTTGGACACATGGTAGCCTTTACCATGCATTCAACTTCCATTCCTCCCCTCTTTCCTTGGTTTTTAAACTCTTCGTCAAAACATGGTTTCTCTACTTGAGTTCATCTCGGGGAATCCTTAGAGAAAAGTTTCAAGGATTACAATTTACCTACCCCTTAAAAGAATTTTACACTTGAAATTTAGTGAATTCCCTTCGGAAAACTTCTTCTCAACCTTATCACACTTTTGATCTTCCACTTCTTGTATGCATTATGCATTCAAGGGTTCATTTGGCCTTGGCATGTGTTCAACTCAAGGAAGAATGGTTGAACTTGTCCTTCATACCTCAAAGGTTATGTCTTACCTTTCCTTACTAACACTTTGTCCAAATTTTCTTTCTATTGGACCCATGCATTCAACACTTATTCTCAACACTTAGTCAATCTTACTCATACTTTACCTACAGGCCAACTCATGCTTCTTAAGCTTCTCTAAGTTCACAGCGTAGCTTGAATACTTAGCCAAATTCTGGCTTCAGCTTACTATGCTTTCAACTTTTGTGTCTCATTGTTTTTCCTTCAAATACTTGTCGAATTTTCCTTTTCTTCTTGTATTCCATAACATATTTCATTGCTAAGCTCACAACATGGTTTCATTACTAGAGATTTTCTAAGTATTACTACCTCCCTCAAAGCATTATTCAACACTTTAGTAAAAAAGTTTACCTTCAATGCTTCTAATTTTCCTTCTTCCAGAGTTATACTTAGTTCCCTGCCTTAGGTAGTCGGCTGTATGCTTATCTGTCTATTGTAACTTCAAAGTAACCTTCTTTGGCCAATGCGTCTTCCATGCCAACACATAAGACAACCCATACTTAACCATTAACCTTTGAGCCTTGTGGCCAACTCCTTAAATTTTCTAAAATTCTATCCAGTGTTGAAATTCCCCTCTTTGCATCAACACACATCCTGAACTCTGTTTAGAAGCATCACAGTAAATCTCAAACTTCTTCCCTGACACTGGAAGAGTTAGAATTGGTGCGGACACCAATCTTTGCTTCAGCTCCTGGAAACTCCATTCGTACTTCTCTGTCCATTCAAACTTAGTATTCTTCTTAGTCAAACTTGTCAATGGAATGGCTATCTTTGGGAACCATTCCACAAACCTCTTGTAATAACTTGCCAGACCAAAGAAACTACATATTTCTGTCACGGAGTCAGGTCGCTTGCCTCCCACTATACCTTCTGTTTTTTGAGGATCTATGCTTACTCCCGCAGTTGACACCACGTGTCCTAAGAACACAACATGATCTCATTACTTAGAAAAGTTTATATTTCCAAGCTTACTCCTTCACTCTTGATACTTAGAGAGTTCCCTTTTCTTAGTTCACTGCTGCCACACCCTTCCCAGATTACCCTCTTAATTTGAGAAGAGATGTGAAGATAATAATTGCCAACCATCTTATGACAACCACTGTCTAACATACTCTTGAAAACCTATATTCTTAGCACCTATTAAACCTGTTTAGCAGTTTATAATTCTCTAAAACTTTAACACATAATTCCAGCAACAACTTTAAACATATAATTTACTGCTAAACAGAAATATCAACATTGACATACATAACAGATTCAGGAACCAAAATTGAATATAACACCAACACTACTTTGCAACACCCCCCCCCCCCCCGACATGGACATAAAGCCAATAATAGAACATTATGAGCCACCTAAACTGCAATCTTCCTAAGGGTCTGATAAGTGACTGACTGGCAGAACTACTAGGCCTCGAGATGTCGACCGCTACTTGGAGAGGAAAACATTTTTAAAGAGTGAGCTGGAAAGCCCAGTGAGTGATTATACTTTAAATCATAATTAACATAAACATACTTATCAAAAAACATTTATAAAATCATAATAAGGTTTTTTTTAAATGGAACTACAATTATAAAAATACATCATGTAAAAAGAAACAATTTATTAGCATATTTTTGAAACTCCATTACTCCAATGCCTGAACATGGAAGAATCCTTTTGCTCAATCCCTAATAATCCTTACTTGAGAGAGAGCCTTTTTGCTCGATCTCATCAAAGTCGATAACATAGTCATACGTGCATGTAGAGCTAAATTGGGTCCTTACCACCTTACCATACTTTCGGTGTCAAGCTCCCTAACATCATTGTAATCTGGGTACCTTACCATACCTTCGGTACCAACATTGGAGTAGGATTTGTATAAGGCATAAACATTTAAGAACATATACAGAATATGCATAATTGAAATAATCATACCTCATGGTTTTATATCAACACATAGTGCCTTGTAAAAGATGGAATATGCTTGATTAATTTCATCATGCAGTAAAACATGGCACAGGCTTACTGGAAAACACATGCGAAACTCTTAAATAACTTCATCAATTTAAAAAACATATATGGATCATGCGATCAACATTCATTTTAAGGCATGCATTAGAGAAAATCATGATATAATAATTTCATTTGAAATGCCTATGCATTGAGAATCATTCATAAAACTTGCGTTAGAAACATTTAATAAAACTTATCACTCACTGTCTTAAGCTACTTATCTAAGGGGTTGTACACCTCTCCTATTTGCGTTTTCCCTAAAAGAAAAGGTCCTTTGGTTAGTATACTTAGCTCATTTTTTAGCTTAACGCCCAACTTATCTTTACTGCATACTAATAGTCACCGCATCATAACTGAGTTTGACGCATCAAAACCATTTTAACGCATAAACAATCCTTAGCCATCTTACCTTATAACTTGATTGACAATTGGGACTCCTTTCTTAAGGTGCTCGGGTAAACGCTGAAACGCTTCTAGTCTATGCGATGAACACCTACTATGCAACGTAATTCAAATGGCTTTGTTATGAATTGGCTATGCAGTATGCGTTAATGCATAACATCACTGAGTAAGCTACTTGCATGTTCTTCATATGCAGTTGTCGGCTTATCTATCCACAACACTATTCCAAATTCAAACTTCCCGATTTCATAATTTTAATTCCAACATTCATTTAACTAAAGTCCTTTAAAAAAAATTCTCATAAACATCTTAACTTTTGCTTACCTTAGAATTTGAGCATTATTTTCTCTAGAATCATTGAAAGTCCCATAACTTCTCCTTTAGTTGGTCAAGAGTTCTTCAACTTTTAAAATCTTCAGATTGCAGTAACACTCCCTCACTTAGGCATTAGAAATTTTTTTGACAGAAGAGTCTCTTTCTTGGTTCAACCTATTTATACATGGCTTTGTGTGAAGTGTTTGCTTAATTAATTTGAAGGAAATCGAACACGAGGATTTCCATGAGCAACGGAAAATAGATCATTCCAAATTACAATCATGAATGAACATTACAAATTACAGTCGTAAAACAAAACGTACAATTATGCAATCCATACAGAAATTACAACATGTAACAATCAAATAAACAAGAAGAATGCTACGAACGTTTGTTGACTCATCTCCACGTTCCTTTCTCACGAATGCTCGAACACAACACCTCGAACGCTCGAATAACACGACCGCAACACTGCACGAACACTTCATGCTCGTCCTCAACGATTGCCTCGATCACGAACACTCCAGCAAGAACACAAATGGCCTCTACAGAGTCTCAACGGTGTCGAGTTAAGTATGACACCACCAAGAAGGTAACCTTAGTATTCTCAGTATGAGAATCTAGAGGATGGGCTCTGTGTGGACTTGGAATGAGGCAGACGAAGGAGGAATGAGCAATCGTGTACACAATTGGGAAAGTGCGAGAAGACAAAATCCTATCGCATAGGTCGATGCCCAATCATTTAGCTAAAGCTAAGCGATCGTCTCGCAAAATCTAAGCGATCGTTTAGCTCAGCATTTAGGTCAGGGTCTGTCGCCTATAACACTTTAGCCGTGAGGGCCTTTTCAAGGGATCAGCAATGTTGTGCTTCGATGAGATCTTCCTTATCACATCACTGTGATGCACAATCCCTCTAATCAGGTGATATTTTCATTCGATGTTCTTACCCCGACAATGACTCCAAGACTACTTCGAATTTGCCACAGCCCCGCTGTTATGACAATAAAGAGTGATAGGCAAATCCATATTTGGAACAACTTCCAAATCTGAAAGGAACTTCCTCAACCAAACAGCCTTCTTAGCTGCTTCACAAGCCGCTACGTATTTAGCTTCCATAGTGGAGTCCACGATGCATTCTTGCTTGATGCTTCGCCAGATACAACCCCTCCATTCAGAGTAAACACTGACCCCGATGTCGATTTACGAGAATCTTTATCGATCTGAAAGTCAGAGTCTGTGTATCTTGTAAGGATCAGATCCTTATCTCCATACACAAGCATGTAGTCCCTCATTCTTCAAAGATACTTGAGGATCGTCTTGACCACCGTCCAGTGATCAAATCCTGGATTGGACAGATATCGACTGACAATCCCTACTGCATAGCAAATGTGGGGTCTAGTACACAACATTGCATACATCAAGCTTCCTACAGCAGAAGTATAGGGAATCCATCTCATCTCCTCAACCTCTTGAGGTGTCTTAGGACATTGATCCTTAGACAAAACGATTCCATGCCTGAAGGGTAACAAACCCCTTTTGGAATCCTGCATCATGTACCTGATCAACATTTGATCAATATACGATGCCTGAGACAGAGCTAACCGTTTTGTTCTTATGATCCCGAATAATCTGGATTTCGAGAACATACTGTGCCTCACCCAAATCTTTCATTTGGAACTGGGCAGTTAGCCAATTCTTAATGTCAGTCAGATACCCTACATCATTCCCAATGAGTAGGATATCATCCACATACAGTATCAGGAAAGCTACTGAGCCATTGGTGATTTTCTTGTAAACACAAAGCTCATCAACATTCTGATAAAACCTAAACGACTTAACAACAGTGTCAAATATGATGTTCCAAGATCTAAATGCTTGTTTTAGCCCATAAATGGACTTATTAAGCTTGCAAACTCTTTGCTCTTGACCTGAAACTATGAATCCCTTTGGTTGAGTCATATAGATGGTCTCCTCAAGATTATCATTAAGAAAGGAAGTCTTGACGTCCATTTGCCATATTTCATAATCATAAAATGTGGCTATGGACAGGAGAATTTGGAAAGACTTCAGCATGACAATAAGTGAGAAAGTTTTCTCATAGTCAACTCCCTCGACCTGGGTATAACCCTTTGCCACAAGTCTAACCTTAAAGGTTTGCACCTTTCCTTCTACAGCTCTCTTTCGCTTATAGATCCACTTACACCCAATAGGTCTTACCCCATCAAGTGGATGAACAAGCTCCCAGACGTTATTAAAGTACATAGACTCCATTTCCTGGTTCATGGCTTTAACCCATTCATCTTTTTCAACATCCTTCATTGCTTTCTTAAAAGACAACGGATCCTCAACCTCATCATTTGTAATGACATTTTAGGCTTCAATTAAACCCATGTAGCGATCCGGTGGGTTCAAAACCCTCCCACGACGTCGATGCAGTCTCAACTTTTGAGCTGGTTGACTAGATGTTTTGACCTCAACAACTCTTGTTGATTTATCGGCCTGTTCAACAACTCTTGTTGAACCCTCAGTAGTCTAAGTCTCACTTGAGATCTCACGTAAAACGAGCTTACTCTGTGGCTTATGACCCCTCATGTGGTCTTCTTCTAAGAAGATAGCATTTGTAGAGACAAACATTTTGTTCTCACTCGAATCATAGAAGTATCCACCTCTTGTTTCCTTAGGGTAGTTGTCCTACAAAGAGGCAAATCTTTGAACGCGGTTCTAACTTCTTTGGGTTAGTTGCTAGCACAGGTGCCGGACAGCCCCAAATTCTGAAGTGGCGTAAACTACCTTTACGACCTCTTCATAACACAAAAGGTGTTTTATAAACACTTTTTAAGAGAACGTTGTTCAAGACCAAACCATGTCCAACAAGATTCTGTTTCTCCTTTCTGATACACCATTTTGCTGAGGTGAACCAGGGGCCGAGAGTTGGGACGCAATCCCATGTTCTATCATATAGTTCTGGAATTGGATGTCCATATACTCTCCACCACGATCAGATCGTAGTGTTTTTATCTTCTTACCTAACAAGTTTTCAATTTCAGCCTTATACTCCTTGAGCTTGTCAGGGGCTTCAGACCTACATTGAATTAGAAAGAGATACCCAAACCTTGAATAATCTCTATGAAAGAGATGAAATATTCATACCCACCTTGAGCTCTAACATTCATCGAATCACAGAGGTCTGAATGTACAAGCTCCAAGGCTTCCTTCGCACTATAACCTTTTCTAGTAAAAGGTCGTTTGGTCATCTTGCCTTCGAGGCATGATTCAAATACCGATAAGGAGTTTTATTCTAAACTCTTTAGAAGTCCACTTTGCATCAAAGGTTGATGTAACCTAACCTCAAATGCTAAAGATGGGCATTTTTCTTAGGAGAATCCTTTGGTCTTTTAGCTGTTGTTACCGTACTAAACATTTCAGTGTTAGACAAGGCTTTTATGACTAACGGCCTTAGTACATATAAGTTATTTTCCATTGAACCATAACCAATCTCCATTCCATTCTTGAAAATAAATACTTTATTCTCAGAAAAGGAAACGGTATAGCCTTGTTCAATGAGACAAGAAACCAAGATTAAGTTCCTTTTAATATGAGGAACTACAAAAACATTATCCAGTAACAGATAACGTTTCTTGTCAACAAATAACTTCAGCCTGCCTACAACAACAACTGAAACAACCTTACTAGTGCTGACTCGTAGAGCCATTTCTCCCCGTGGCAACGTTTTCCAGGAACTAAATCCTTAGTAAGAGAAACTAATATGATTGGTAGCACCTGAATCAAGGATCCAGGCAGAATCATCATTCTCAATCAAACACGTCTCCAAGACCAATAAATCATATTTACTGTTTTGTCTCCTCCTTTGGAGAGTAGTGAGATCGAGGTCGTTTGCCACGAAATTCATTTCACACGAGTCTTTCCACTATAAGTAATCGACCATTTTAAAAGCTTTAAACAGAAAATACTAACGAGTTGCTGAAAAGAAAAACACATTGACTTACGTTAGGTTTTGAGCAAATACTCGTTGTAAAATAAAACAACATCTAATAAGGTTTTAGCAAAACTAACATGAACCCCATGTGACATCTAGTTTCGCAATGACGCTTCAAAGGTTTAGGACAAAAGTCACCGAAGGGAGGTTAGTTATCCCTCATCTGAATTGAGAAGTTCTCAACCAGCCATTAATACCAGAACAACTCTTATTCTATAACAACTAGCCATCATTGATTTGGCCAAGAAATCATTAACTTAACAATCTCCCTAAGTGTGACCCGCCATTTTAAGCCCTAGAAGTTCGTCCCAAAAGGCCAATCCGAAGGGAAAAAAATCTGATTGGGGAAAAACCTAAAGTGACCCTATCCATTTCTGGAGTTCACATTGATCTTGACCAACTGCACAAAACCCATCCGAAGGGGGACACACAAAGGCGACACGAGGGAGTACAGAATGATCTCACGGTGTGAACCAATGACAGAGACCATAGGACGCTTATTATAAACACTCTCTCCGTTCACCTTGATATTGACTCATGCAAACACCATCCGAAGGGGGATGCATCTTGGGAACCACGAGGCCAAGATGAATCTCACAGTGTGAACATACAGGGAGAAACGTGAGTGTAATCATAGACATACCAGATACGCCTCTTCCTCCTACTGAGTATTTTATAACCTAGGGTTTAGCTTACTTCGAAAAAACACGGCAAAGGATTTTAACTAAGTGACTTTTAGGTTTTCCCAAGAGTAACATTTACCTTGGATAGTGAAACAACTTTTGATCATCATCCATTAAACTCTTTAACGGAGTCTTTTACCAAATCATCACATGCTTGTTGAAAATCTATGTAATTTATCTTTCCAGGTAAGTTCCCAGGTAGGGGTGTTACGTTTCTATCAACTTAAGAACCCCAGCCTAGCCAGAACCCGCCTTAGACAAAAGGCCCCTTATAGATAGGTTTACATTTAATTTAATCTTTTATGCCAACCAATTTAGTCCTATTAAACCGATTTTAAAAGATTAATCTAGGTTACTAAACTCTTTAGAACCACTTGGACTTAGGTCTATTTCAATCCAATTTTAAAACCCTTTAAAAAAATTGATTTTAGGTCTAATTTTTTTTATAACACTTATAAACAGAAATAACCACCATAATGCGAAGCTAACACATGCAAGGCATTCATAATGCTTATAAACAGCCTAAGTGTCATGCTCAATGCATTGTCCATTCATTGCTACTTCTTTTATATAACACTTACACAAAACAACAATGAAACAAGCAAAACATGCTTCCATTCACCCTTAGACTATAACACTTAGAAGAAAAAGATGATGCATGATAATGCTCACTGCATGCAAAATATAACTCTTATATTTCATGATGCATGCACATGCTTTCATGTAATTTCTTCATGCTCGATTATAACAATTATAATACAAAATACATGAAAAATTGCACAACCTAAGGTGGGTTTTTGAACTATATGTCAAACATTTTGGCATATATACCATACATCACATGCATAATAAACAAATGTTGATGAACCGGGTAAAATTGCCTTAAAAACACAAAAACAACGCTAACTATTACAAAAACTAGGAGTCTCCGATTCAAACAGGCGAACCGGGTCTTGAACCGCTCGGACAAAGCATCGCGTCTCCAACCATCGTTTACTAAGCACCCCGTGATCATCTACACGATAAAACAGACGCTTTGCTCTATCGCTTACCAGAGCTCCCAGAGATCGTTTAGCATTTACTACACGATTGTTTAGAAAAATCTAAACGATCGTTTAGTTATTACTACACGATCATGTACCTTTTACTAAGTGATGAAGCTTGAGGTACATGATCACGCTCCGCACAGTGCCCGCCTTCCGCGATCGTCTAAACAACTATGATGCTATGAAGCACCATCGCCTAAGCGATCGCTTAGCTAGCGCCTTCGTATCGCATACGCGCGATCGTGTAGGTAGTAACTAAGCGATGAGGCTTGCTAACTACACGATCGTCTAGCGCGCACCTTTTACTAAACGATGAGCATCACATGCTCCCACTACGATCATCTACCTCCAGCGCTTACGCGTTTGGGCCACCAACGCTACGCGATAGAGTAAACAATTTACTCCATCGCTTAGCATTAGTTAAACGATCATTTAGAAAATACTACACGATCGTCTAGAAAAATCTAAACGACCGCTTAGTTAAATCCCAATGATCGTTTACTTGAGGCTACACGATACGACCAATGCTTGGTCTTCTACTTCCTTGAGAACCGCATCTCCATGCTTCGAAGCTTCATCATGAACGACACGACTAATTCAAACTTTTAGAATTATAAACTCGATTGCAAAGTTAATTATGCCCAAAAACATAGAGGCCCTTACAATTAACACTTTATTACAGAAAGTTATACCTAAAAGGCAATGAAACTCGAAACATTCATCAACTTAACCACAAATGTAGAAAACGATTAACCACAAATGCAGAAACCCACTACGACTGTCAAATGAAATTCAAAAACAAAGTTGTAAGGCTTTGATACCAATTGAAGGAAACCAAATCCGAGATTTGCATGAGTAGTGAAAAATAGATCATTCCAAATTACAATCATGAATGAACATTACAAATTACAGTCATAAAAAAAAAACAAACAGTTATGCAATCCATACAGAAATTACAACATGTAACAATCAAATAAACAAGGAGAATGCTACGAATGTTTGTCAACTCGTCTTCATACTCCTTTCTCACGAATGCTCGAACGCAGCAACCTCAAACGCTTGAACAACACGACTGCAACATTGCACGAACACTTCATGCTCGTCCTCAGCGATCGCCTCAGTCACGAACACTCCAGCAAGAACACGAACGACCTCTATAGAACTTTGACGGTGTCGAGTTGAGTATGACACAACCAAGAAGGTTACCTTGGTATTGTCAATGTAAGAATCAAGAGGGTGGGTTTTGTGTGGACTTGGAATGAGGCAGACGAAGGAGGAATGAACAATTGTGTACACGATTGGGCAAGTGGGAGAAGACAAAAACCTATCGCATAGGTCAATGCCCAATCATTTAGCTAAACGTTTAGCTTAGTGTCTGTTGCCTACAAAATACTACACGATCATTTACTTTGCTCAAGATGTCGCTTAGTAAATTGATATTTACTTGACAAGCTCCGTGAGTTTCTTTTTGCAAGAGAAATCTCAAAACAATTTTTGCCAAACTTTTTGTAAAAACTTACTAAAATTAGGAAAACAATTATCCTTTTATCTCACGGTTACCTTGAACCACCAATAACCTCCCACTCAATTGGTTATTAGAGAAAAAGATTTAATTATCCAATAATTAATATTATTATAAATATAAATGATAACCAACTTATCATATTATATTTATAACCTATAGTTTTAATATTTCATCTGATGAAACATATAAACCATAGTTCTTTTTCTATTCCATGGTACTTAATGTAAATTTTCATTTACATCAATCCTCCACTAAATGTATCTTATACATCATACCAATTATATCATATATAATCAAAATACCTCTTGTCAATTTGAACATTTCCAATCAACACCAAGAACTGATCCTCAACTGAATCCATTGAGCTACCAAGGGGACCTTATGAACCTGTAGCTCGAAGCTCCAATGATACATGAATAATTGACTAAACTATTTAGTCACGGGATCCACCATCCGTTAAGCGCCAGACACTCCACTAAAGATCGACAGCTGAACTCTCCTTACCACAGATATATTATGTGCCCATCTTAATCAATCAGAAGTGCGACAACCCTTCATAGATCGCTTGTAAGTACAACTCGGCCAATAATCGTTATGCCCCTGTAGTTACATCTAACTCCTTAAGTACCACTGATCCCTCTAATGAACATAAGTCATAGTTCTTCTATGATTGAGTCGTCTCTTCCAAAGAGAAGATGTGGCCACTATGTTCAAGCCCCAGAATCAGCCCTTAAGGGAGCA
Organism: Benincasa hispida; assembly: GCF_027475165.1. Lineage (NCBI taxonomy): Eukaryota > Viridiplantae > Streptophyta > Magnoliopsida > Cucurbitales > Cucurbitaceae > Benincasa > Benincasa hispida. The sequence continues at coordinate 62,705,922 of NC_143481.1, read as the reverse complement.
ATCTTTCTATTTATCCCTTCTTCGGGAAAGGAGTGAATTCCATCTTGTGGATTGAGTTCCCAGCTCCCAGATCAGACAAGTCCCCAAAAAAGTAGGCATGTTGAGTTGGCAATCTGGCCACTCTCACCCATACTAATCAAAGGACCGCCCTCAAAGGCAGGAGTTCACAAAATACTCAGGATTGAGGTCGTGTCACCTATGGTTGTTTAGGTGAGATATAAGTCTCTAGTATCAACGGTGTTATATACAGAGTCTAGTCATCTCGTGGTTCAGGTCTTATACAAACTCTTTATATAGGACACCCCCGCTTGCACGTCTGCACGTGAATGGTCAGGATCTACCATCTGTAGTAGTTTATAACACTTGCAAACCTCTAGAAAGCGAGTCGTATCCATAGTGTCACCAGGATCAGGTATCTCACCTTAATCCTTATACTACAGACCTATTTAGGTTATCACTTAAGGCATGATCCACTTATATATCACATATACATGCTTAAGTTCACATAAGATAACCAAGGAGCTTTGTTTATTGGATATGAATAAATGCCAGAATTAAATAACAATTATTTTATTCATTAAACAATGTGTATCTTTACAAAACAACAAGACTTCGGGAGAATTAGGACATCAATCCCAACATAATTGCCACCTGGAAAGCTTATCCCTTTATTTAGTGGGTTTTATGTCCTAAAACTCGTGGTATGTAAACAATGGAGCTTATTCTGAAAATTCAATAAAGGTGTTATTGAATAGATCTATTGCTTGAATAGAAATCTAATAAACCTAAAAGTCCCTTGACTATTGGATGAGTACATGAACTTTATGTGGAGACATAAAGGTGGATCAGGTTCGAGTAAATAGTCAAAATGATATATAATACATGGATAAGGTTGGGTATCTTATTCTGGTAACACTATTGGATACAACCTGCTCTATAGTTGTTACAAGAAGTTGTAAAGTTCTACAAACGAAGTGATCCAAATTTGTTCATGTTGGACATGAGGAGTGGGGATGTCCTTGTGCAAAAGAGTTTTTATAAGATCGGACCATGAAATGAGTCACTCTTACTTTATAATGATGTTTACTATTTAAGACTGACTATTTCAAAGCGATGATCTAGGTAACTTGACCTTAATCCTGAGCTAACTATGAACTCTTGCTTATCTGGGATTGCCCTTAGATTTGCATAGGTGAGGGTTGGCTCAAAAGCGCCGGCTCAATATGACTGCCATTTCAAGGGTAAGACTAGATAGATAGCTGGGGACATAGGGTGCAAGAGGGAATTCACTCCTACCCACTTTAGGGATATTAGAGAGGTTGTTCCCTTAAGTGCTGATTCTGGGGCTTGAACAAGGGATCCCGCCCTCTCATTTGGTATGAGATGGACTCATTTTTGTGATTGGATCACAAAAAAATTGTTCATTAGGGGATCAATGGGGACTTAAGGAACAAGAGGTAATTTCGGGGGTAAAACAGAGATTTGACCCAGACGATATTACGAACAACCTGTGAAGGGTTAACTTACTAATCATGGTTATATCAAGTGGACATAATATATCTACAATGAGGGGAGTTCAACTATGGTCTTTAGTGGAATGACCCATTAGTTAACGAATGATGGTTAGATCGGTCTAATGAGTTTAGCTAATTAATCTCGGATCGTTGGAGCTCATGATCTGTAGGTCCATGAGGTCCCCCCTACTAGCTCGGAAATGGAATAGCTCTAGAGTAGCGTGATAAGTTAATTTGAAACGTTCAAATTAGAATCAAACGGAATTGGAGAAAATGTATTTAAATATATGAAGATAAATTTGTGTAAAGATTAATTTAATATTGGATATTAAATTAATTAGAATTATTTAAATTATTTAAATAATTATTTATTAATTTTATTAGAAAATTAATTTGTGAAATTAATTTTTAAAATTAATAAATTTTGATTTTAGAAATAAAATATGATTTTAAAATCAAAATGGATTTTTGAAAATTGAAAAATCACACAAACTTGAAAAAAATGGGTTTTTCAAGTTATCTTCAAAGTTGCTTACAAAGAACCCACCACCTTCTCCTTTGGTTTACTCCAAGCATGAGCTGCATTCCATGCAGCACATCTCTTTGCATGATAGTCTGTAATATATTGAAGAGTTTGGAGTGAAGAAAAGTAGGATGGACCGACTGAATTTTTGCAAAAAAAAATCGGATGAAGAAGGTGTTCTTCAATGGGTTGGTTCAGTGAGCTTTCTTTATATTCCTTTTGATTCCAGCTTATTTTAAGTCCCACAACTCAATTTAGAGTACCAAGAGGATAGTAGGGAAGATCTTGTGGTGGTCTACACAAGGATTCAGGGGATTTTGCAGCTGGAAATAGAGATTTCATTGGTTCGGCCAAGGTATGTTCATGAAACCCATTATACTCTGTTTTTAGCATCTTTTCAACCAAAATTAATGAATTAGAATGCTTATGGATCCTGATTTCTTCCGCTGTGTGTTGGTGTCCATCCAACATTATTGATATCTACAAGGCTGTCATCTGGTTTACTTTCTCATTAATTAAGCTAAATTCCTTAGCTTAAGCTTGATTACATGGCCTTGTGGCCATCCAGGACTTCTCCCTTCAAAGCATGATCGTCTGTCGCATCTTTCGTCAGCTTAGCCCTCAACAATGGTATACAAAGTTGGTCGCATAAACCCTACATACCACTTGCTATACTTAGCCACAACACCCCCTCCTTGGGCCTTTGGTCATATCATTTAATCAAGATGGCTTCATGGTGCCTATTAGTTCTAATGTATTGAACCCTCTCCTCTCTCTATGTGTTAACTCGTTCCTAATTCACCTGAGAACCCAACGTTTCATACTTAACATATTTTCTTGCCCTTTTTTGGCTTACCATTAATAAGCTTCTCCAACTTTTCTATGCGTCAGCCGTGTTACAACCTGAATAGTCATAACACTTAGAAAATTTTCCTTCTCTTACATTTCAGATGCATGATTCACTATACATACTTAACTACCTTTTTTTTCATTGACGTTAATTCACATCTTAACTCATAATTAAGAAGACTTAAACTTACTTAACTAGAAAAACAAGTTCAGGGGTTTATAACTACGCACCTAGCTTTCCTTTAGAAATATCTTCCCAACCTTTTACTACATGTTAGATTCTGTCTAAACTACCAGAGAGTTCTCATTCAATACTTAGAAATTTTTCTTCTTACTTCCCTTATTCTCAAACTTACCATTGGAGAACTCTTTTTCTTCTCCTTAGCTTATCACTTAACCCTTTGTCCATCAATTTCAGCTAATTTTAGGCGTTAACACTTAGAGAATTTTTCTTCCTCTTTTCTAGAATACTTTGAGAATTTCTTTCTTTTTACACTTGTACATACAACCTCAGTGTATAACAACTGATACTTACTAAGTTAGCAGCATAACACATTGAATGATCATAATACCTTGCAAACATAGGTACTTAGAAAAACAAGAGTTTACACCTTTAATACCTAAATTAAGAAGTACGCTTAATTCAACCTCATAAACCTGAACACCCTAATAACATGTGCTCGACTAGATGAACCAACATCAAAAAATTTTGTTGATGTACTAGCCTCTTCAACAACTCTTGTTGAAGTAACAGTAGTTTCATTAGAAAGTTCATTCAACAAAATCTTACTACGAAGTTTATGTTCCCTGATGTGGTCCTCTTCTAAAAATGTAGCATTTGTTGACACAAATACTTCCCCTCATTCCCTTGGTATGGCCTACAAATAGACACAATTCTGAACGAGGTTCCAATTTCTTAGGATTTAAATATGCTGGGCAATCACAAATTCTGAAGTGGCGTAAACTACCTTTATGACCATTCCACAATTTCAAAGGTATTTTGGAAAAACTTTTGGATGGAACACAATTCAAATATAAACTGCAGTTATTATTGCATAACCCCAAAACAAATCAAGTAAATAAGCATAACTCATCATAGATCGAACCATGTCCAACAAATTTCTATTTCTACTTTATGATACTGAAGGAACCTTGTTAGGGTTCTTGAGCGGAACATATGGATCATCCCAAATTTTCCAAAATTTTACAAAACAGAAAATTTACAGAGAACGGATAAAAAATTATGCATTCAATAAAAATAATACAACATGCTTTTAATAATAATAAAAAAAAAAAAAAAAAAAAAAGAGGAATTAAAATAAGGTTCAAAACTCATACCTTTGAAGAACGATCTTCAATGGATTCCCTCAAACCGAAGAACACCACCACCAAATTTCCTTTGTATTCTCAGACTGAGAGCCTAGGAGTTGTGGGCTCTGGATATTTTGAATTTTTTTAAAGGGAAGAAGTTTTTCTCAGTAGAGAGGAGGAGAAGGAAAGAGTAGATCACACCCTCTCTATCATTTTTTTTTCAAGTAGAAGAAGACTAAAACGTATGTTTCCACTCCTGCACATTGTGGAGAGAATAAAGGGGGAGGGAGTTACAACTCCCTCCCTAAAACTGTTTTTTCAAAAAAAAAAAAAAATTAATAAAATTAATTTTAATAATAAGCCTTATATATATATATATAATAACTACTTTATCATATAATATATTAAACTATATGTTATATCAAATATAACATATAACCTATAGTTTAATATTGTGTCAAATACAATATAACCTATAGTTTAATTCTCTCAACAACAATATTTAATATAAATCCATTTATACTAAATTTAATTATATGAATCCAATTCACATAATTAATATTTGAATCATATTCAAATATTTAATTTCTCTCAAATAAATACTTTATATTATAATGTAACAAATACATTATAGTAATTATATCATATATAATTAAAATTTAATTAATTATATCACATATAATTAATTCCCTCAATTAATTTGAATAGTTCAAATTAATCCAAAAAATGATTCTCATAAAATCCCTTTGAGCTACCGAAAGGACCTTATGGACCTGTAGCTTGAAGCTCCAACGATATATGAATAATCAATTAAACTTCTTAATTAAATTATTCACCATCTGTTAACTATTGGGCACTTCACTAAAGACCGACAGTTGTACTCTTTGCACTACAGGTATATTTCTGTGTCAATTAGATATAACAAATCTTCACAAATTGCTCGTAAGTACAGCTAACACCTTAAGTACCACTAATCTCTCTAATGAACAATAAATTATAGTCCAACTATTACCAAACCCTCTTGGGCCAAGAGAGGGTATGACGCCACATTGTTCAAGACCAGAATCAGCTATTAAGGGAGTAATTTATCTACTTACCCCGACATTAGGGAAAGAGTGAATTCCCTCTTGTGTAGCTGCATTCCCAGCTCCCCAATCAGAAAAATCTCCAAAATGGTAGGCTCATTGAGTCGGCGATCTAGCCACTCTTACCCATAAAAATCAAAGAACTACCTTCATAGGTAGGAGTTCACAACTCACTTAAGATTCGGGTCCTGTTACCTATGGTCATCTTGGTGAAATGTAAGTCTCTATTATGAACAACGTTATATAATAAGACTAAATATTTTGTGGTCCAGTCTTATACAAACTCCTTTGTATAGAATATCCCCACTCACATGTCTCCACATGAATGATCAGGATCAAATCATTTGTAGCACTTTACAACAATTGTAACATCTGCAAAACGGGTCATACTCGTAGTGTCACCATGATAAGTATCCAGCCTTATCCATCTACTACAGACAATCTAGGTTATCACTTAAACATGATCCACCCGTATGTCTTTACATATATGTTTAAGCTATAAGATAACCTTGGATGTTAGTTTATTGGTTTATGGTTAATGCAACAAATTTTGAAATAAAACATCACATATTTTATTACATAAATAAAATGTTTGTACAATACAAATACAAACTATAGGACCCTATGAGATTTAGGGCATCGACCTCAACAGATACACCATTATGATGAGGTTTATCAGGTATCGAGAGTTTACATGAAATTCTATATTCTATCATATAGTCCTAGAATCTTAAATCCATACAATCTCCACCTCAATCTGATCGAATTGTTTTAATGATTTTACTTAATGATTTCTTAACCTCAGCCTTATACTCTTTGAACTTTTCAAGAGCTTTAGACTTATGTTGCATTAGGTAAACATATTCATATCTTGAATAATCATCTATAAAAAAAGATGAAGTATTCAAACCCCCTCTTGCCTTAACATTCATAGGACCATAGAGGTCTAAACGTACAAGTTCCAAGGTTTTTTTGGCTCTATGATATTTTCTAGTAAAAGATCTTTTTGTCATTTTCCTCCAAGGTATGACTCACATACTAGTAACGAGTCTTCTTCTAAATAACTTAGAAGTCCACTCTTAACAAACCTCGTAATCCTATTGAGATTTACGTGTTATAATCTTAGGTGCCAAAGATGACATTTGCTTTAGGAGAAATCTTTTGTCTTTTATATTGAGTTGCTACAGTTCTGTACGTTTTAGTATTTAGAAGCGCTTTAGTTGCTAATGGAATTAGCACATATTGAAGAGTTTGGAATACGTTGAAGCGGAAGTAATAGAATTCGTGTATCTCTAATTTTGTTTTACAGAACAATAAATGTAGAGTGATGGAAATAATAATAAACATAAAAATAACTAAGCATGCTTCTTCTACTGAGAAGTCTACAAAGAAGAAAGGGAAACTTACCCTTGAAGACTTAACTCTTCATGTTTCCTCTCCACAATCAAGTGTCATGTACGGAACTTCTTCTCTCAAACTCAAACGAAAATTCACAGCACGACAATAGCCCAGAATGAAGCCACCACCAAAAGTTCTTCCTCATTATTCTTAAGGTGAGAATCACACAGAGTTATGTGGGCTTGCGATTTTAATTTTTTTAAAGGGAATGAGAGAGTTTTTGTTGTGAGATTCTTTTTCTAACACATAGAGCACTAGAATGGGAGGAAGAAGATGAAGATGAAAAAAATCCCAACTTCCCTTTTTCTATATTGCACGTAGAAGCGATAAAATGGGAGTTGAAGGGAGTTATAAAAAATAACTCCCTCCCCATTTTAATTTTCTAAAAGTTAAAAAATGAATAATTATAATTTATATATATTATAAGGCCAAGTTACCTATGTTCATCTAAGGGAAATGTAAGTCTCTTCAAGTAATGGTGTTATAAAGAGAGATTAATCATTTCGTGGTCTGATTTTATACAAACTCTTTGTTTAAAATATCCTCACTTACATGTTTCTATGTAAATGATCAAGATCAGATCATTTCTAACACTTTACAACAATTGTAACAATTATGTAGTGGGTCATATCGGTAGTGTTACTAGGATAAGATACCTAGTCTTATCCATCTACTATAGACCAGTTTATTACTCAAACGTGATCCACTTATATGTCACCACATACATGTTTAAGCTCTACTAAATAACTAGGATTTTAGTTTATTGGATTTGGGTTAATGGAAACTAAATATAAAATAAAATAATACTTTATTTTATTAAATAAATAATTCGTGTATAAATAATTTACAAACTACGAAACCATGAGATTTAGGGTATCAACATTCTCAACAATCTCCCACAAATAATTGGTATAGCAAACAAAACAACCAAAGAAAAATATATTATAAAACTTGTTTTCTAAGCAAAGTTAGGAGGCCAAACTTAAACATCAATATCTCGACAATTTGAATTGATGCATAGTGAAATGGGGCAATAACTTTGTTAAAGAAAGTGAGTTACCTCTTGAACTTTCAATAACTCTTGTTAAGACCCTCACAACACGTTTTACTCCTTAAATTTCTATTGATTCCACGATAAAAGCGTGCTATTTAAGGCCATGCACATAGAATCTTGGATCAACATGAAAGATCTAGAAAAAGACCCTTAAACTTTTTCATAGAAGGCGACAACACCTTCACAATCACATTAATTGCTTCATCAAGTTTATCACTATAGACCACTAAAAAACTGAGCTATGAAGACTTCACATCTAGTCCATACCAAGACCAACTTCATCAAGTATCTCAAAGACAAACCACTCAAAAATTGATCTATGAAGATTTTACAATTATCCATCAAATACATACCAGGACCACCTAAAGAAAAGGCTAAGGAATTTTTTAAAGGTTTTAGTTTTGTCCATCAAGTCCATACTAGGATCATCAAATAAAGCTATGGACCATCTAATCTATCACAATAGACCAACCAATTAAAGGGTTATGGACCATCAAATCTATCGTAATTAGACCACCCAAATAAAGAGTTATAGACCATTATAAGGATTTGAGTCTCATACTTATTGAAAATTATAGAATTACTCTCCTTGTTAGGTCTTTGGTTATAGGATTTGCCAAGTTCCTTTCAAACCCTACAAACTCGAAGGAGATAATTCATTCTTTCAATAATTGTTTCATAGCTCCATGTCTATGGCATTTTGCCACTATACACACCATTCTTGACAATTCTTATGGCAGCCTGATGCCCTCCACAATGGTACATCTCCCAGTAAGCTTTTAAGCCACTTTAGCCTGCTTTTATGCTAATTAAAAAGCAATAAGTTCGCATTCCATGGTAAACCTAGCTATGCAAGTATTCTTTGTAAATTTCCATAAAATAACTCTTTCGCCTAGTAAGAACACATATCCACTAGTGGAGCTTACTTCGTTGTTATCTGTTACCCAATTGGCATCACTATACCCTTCTAATATGACAAGGAATTTATCAAAGTGTAAACAATATTCTATTGCACTTTAAAGATACCTCAATAAACGATGAAGAGCAATCCAATAATTTTTATTAGGATTATATGTATATCTACTCAATCAACTCACAACATATGCAATATCAGGTCTGATATCGTTCACAAAAAACATAACACTTTCTATAATCTTTGCATATTCAGATTGAGAAACACTATTACCATTATTTTTCTTAAGACTCATACTAGCATCATAAGGTGTTCTTACAGGAACGTTATCAAAACTATCAAATCTTTTTAATAGTTTTCAATGTATGATTGACATAAAGGAAATCCATTTTCAGTAACATGAAGTATCACATTAGCCTCATCTAAATCTTTCATTTCAAATTGTGAGGACATAAATAACTTAGTATCATACTTTACATTTATGTTTGTACCAAAGATCAGTATATCATCAACATACAAACAAATAATCACACAATCAACTTAAATAAATTTGAGTAATTTCAAATATTTTAGTCATATGAGAATATGCATCACAATATTTGAAGATCCATTCAAACCTAACTGGTTTATGTCTTTTAAGAAATTATACTAAATCCATGAAGTTCAATTTTCATTTTCTCTTTTTAATATCCTAGATAGGCTCAATAAAACCAAGACTTTATACTTTCAATCAATTACAATTATATATATACACACCTGTATACCTATTATCATCATCTTATCTAGCTAATGTGGGACTTTGGTCGTATTCTCAACATATTCAAAACCATGGTAAAAATTAGATAATTAAACAGAATCCTCTCTTAATTTTATGAATTTATTTGGATGCTAATTAAAAATAAAATTAAGAAATGGAAAATGTCTTATAACACTTATAAATACCATTTAAGTTTGAAAATAAGATCGAAAGACACACAATTTTGTAGAAGTTAAGGATCCGATTGGATTGACTTTTTAAGTATTTATAAACACTTTTTTTAACACTTGGCAATACTTATTTAACCACTTAGAAAAGACGACCCAAACACACCTTAAAGGTATTTTGGAGGGCTTGATAGAACTGCAATGTGAATGGATGGGGAGCAACCTGCTGATTGCGGTGGAATTCGATGCTTTAGAGGTGATTAACCTGCTATCTAGGAAGGAAACATCTTGTTGAGCCTATAAATTCTGTTTACAAAAGCCCAAGTGAGGAATTGATCCAATAATAAATGATCGACAGATGCTGATTGTGTGGATTCTATCGAGCCACGTTGCAAATGATTTGAAACACGTCGAAAGGTAATTTCTTCTCTTTTCTTTCAAACTGTGTTCAGACTAAAACAACGTAAAGAAAAGACCTTCTCTCTCTTGACTTAAATGTTCTCTAATGGCGATTTTAAATATTTTTAAAGATTTTAAAGATGCTCTCTAATGGTAGAGTGAGTTAATTCCACATCTTTGATGATATAGACTCTATTTATTTTCTTTCCAGTTAAGACCACTTTATAGTCCTATATTACCTGAAAAGTGTCACCAACTCTTCTATATTCACAACCTACAGAGTCTAGTATACCCAATGATAGTAAGTTCCTCTTCAAGGAAGGAAGATGTCTTACATTTATTATGAGTTTTTCTCATCCATCCTTCATTTTAGAGAAATAGAACTAATGCCTACAATTTTACAAGCATGGTTATTTTCCATATAAATAGATCCTCCATCGTAAGGTTTGTAAGTTGTGAATCAGCCCTTGAAAGGTGTCGTATGAATTAAGGACCTAATCTTGAACTCTTTCACCATTGTTCTGAGTTTCCTTCTCATTTGAGGTTGCTAGAGCATCTATAAAGGTTAAAATATTCTTAACTACAATAGCTTCTCCGTGTTGATGGTTTTTATTTTTCTGATTCTATTTCTTTTTTAAAAATCATTAGTCTTTCTTGTTGTGACTAGAGGTGTATAACAACCATTCAGAGTCAATTTTTTACCAAACTACAACCAAACTGACTATGATTGATTTAGTAAATGTTCAAATCGTCTTTAATTATCGAGGAGTGCAAATTGATTGTCGATTGATCGATTTTTGTCAAATTATTCTTTAACTTTTTTTAAAAAAAATTGATTTGTATTTTTTCCAAACTGACGCCGACCGAGCCTCCCCTTTTACTCACACACCTTCGATTCGATGGATTTTTTGATATATCATGCTCACCCATAACTATGACCATCTTTCTTGCAGTAGATACATTTAAAATTTTGTTTACCATTTTGTTATGATTTGTTGTTCTTAGACTTTCCTTTAGAAAATGAACCTTCACCATTAAATTTTTTCCTTTTTCTAGACATTTAACTCGAGTTACCTTGTCCTTAATGCAGAAAGTATTAAATATGTGGTGATATTCTCCTTGCCATATTTAAAAGTTGTTGAGATTTATACCCTAAATTTCATGGTTTGTAATGAATAATCAAATTATTTATTTAATAAAGTAAGAAGTTATTTTATTCGACATTTAGATTGCATAACTCAATCCAATAAACTAAGTTCCAAGGTTATTTTATTAGTATGTGGTTGACTTGTGGATCACATTCAAATAATAATCTAAGTGGTCGCAATATATGGATAAGGTTGGAGTGGGTTATCTTGTTGACACTACGAATATGACCCATTTTGTAATTGTTACAAACAATATGATTCAAATCGTTCATATGGAGACATGCTAATGAGGATATCCTATACAAAGAGTTTGTATAAGATTGAACAAATATTTAATATAGGTTGACCATATGCAACTCAATTTCAATCTTAAGTGAGTTATGAACTCAAGGATTGAACGATTTATTGCTTTTATCTTTGAATTGGGATAAAGAATTAACATAATTAAATCTAAATAACAGGTTAAGCAAACATAAAGGTTGAGCATAAATACCTTAATGTAGAATTGTTCTTCAAATTCTCCAAGTTTTCCTCTGTACGAATCTCCAAGATCACAAACAAAAGAATACCACCAAAGCTGTAACGACCCGACCCGCTAGGACTTAAGTTAGGCCGTTACTAAATACATGCATGCATGGAACTTAAAACCGCACTCTTTTATGGTGAAATAAATGCTAAATAAATAAGGTAAATTCAAAAGACTTTCATTAAATTCAAATATTAAAAACAACAATAGGGTATCCATAAATCATAGAAAACGATTCTTAATAGTAAGTTTCAAACATCAAAATTGAAAGTTAAGAAAAACATGAAAATAAATCTAAATCTCATGAGTGGACTGGTCCCCAGTGGCTCGTTCAAGGATTTCTCTTGTCATTCGCCAGTGCGTCCTTACCCTGACCTGAAACATAAACATAAGAAATGGTGAGTATAAAGTACTCAGTAAGTAACCCAACTATCGAGGTCAGGCTAGGCATCTATGTCCTCTAGATGCCTACCTCTGGTGAAACATATAAACTACTCTAGTCCTCATGGGACACATACATACATGAAAAGCTCATTTCTATCCTATTGTAGTTAAGCATGCCCATTACCTCTAGTAAGTCTCGTAGGACCTACAATCTCTAGTGAATCCCGAAGGAAACACAATCTCTTACGTACACATGATTATGCATACACCTCTGAATCCCGAAGGAAACACAATCTCTTACGTACACATGATTATGCATACACCTCTTTCGTATACACATAACCCACCTAATGTATACCTCTTTCATACACATGGTTATGTATATACCTCTTTTGTATACATATAACCCACTGAATGTTTACCTCTTTCGTACACCTGGTTAAGTATACACCTCTTTCGTATACACATAACCCACTGAGTGTGTACCTCTTTCGTACACCTGGTTATGTATACACCTCTTCCGTATACACATAACCCACTGAATGTGTACCTCTTTCGTACAACCCAGATCCTCTCTATGAATGTAAGGATGCATACCTCTTTCGTACACATGGTTATGTATACACCTCTTTCATATACACATAACCCACTGAGCGCGCACCTCTTACATATACCCCAGTACCCTCTAGGTATGTATCACTTTCATATACACCAGTCCTAGTACATCTCTTTCATATACTAGCATCACTTTCATGCAGTCGCATAGTCTGGAAAGGAAAAGAGATTACATCTAACTTCATATTATATATAACATTCACATCATTATGAGTCCTCTAAAATCTCCTCGTCAAGGTCATGTTAATTAATCCCAACATACGTAATTAATCTAGTATTAATGGATCAACTCTAGTACATCACTTTCATACACTAACTCATGTAAACAGTCAAACGTTCAAAATTTCATAATACATCATATAGCCTACACACTTTCATAATAAATCACATAAATATGTACATTTTACAAATGCCCCAACTTTCACCTAGCTTTAAGACATTCTAGTAGTAGTGTTGCATAACTCATAATTTAGGGTCATGCTAATCATACTTTTAATGTCTCATAAAATTCTAAATCATGTTCATACATTAACATCCTGCAGACATATTATCACATGCTCATATATCTTTTCTAAACAGTCCATTAAATCACAGAATTATCCTTGTAATTAGTCTTAAAATCCTCATAATAAATCATAATTCTATCACTGGCATAAAGGCAGTTCCAGTAATAAGATTACAACTCAAATTTGGTCATAAACAACCGTCTACGAAAATAGTCTCCTTAAAGCTTTTGCATAAACTTGAATCCGTCCTATAACATAAATTACTAAATTTAGTTTAGCAGTCATGGCCTAAAATGAAGAGCCCAAAATTTTAATTAATCCTTTGGGGTTTAAATCCAATTTAGTCCAAACGTTCCTAATTTGCTTATCAAGGAAAATTTACCACAATTTAACCATCTTTACCAAAATTGGTCTTGAATTTGATGGGTCACCTCAAAACTTCTAAGCCTTGAATCTAAAGCCCCAGAAGGTTCCGACCCAAACAGCGGCTGAAAGGCAGAAGGTGATGTCGGACGGCCGAACTGACACGTGGCTACGACCGACGGTGTCCGGAAGGTGTCGACGACGTCTCAACACGCAAATGGGATGGAGTGACGGAGACGGCTGGAGCGCGTGGTAACTTCGGGCGGTCCGACGTCAGACAGATCTGACGCGCGTGGCTGGATGGGTGAGCGGCGGACGAACAGTGCGGCGTGAGCGATGGCTTCTGCGTGGGCGACACCCTACCGACGGGCGATCATCAGTGAGGACGAGCGGTGGCTAGCAAGGCGGGGGAAGCTGACGGCGAGGGCTTCGAGGGGAAGGGGCGCATGCGAGAATGAAGGGAAAAACTCTTCGATTCCGTGCCAGAGGGGAAAGAGAGGAGATAAATAAATAAATAATAAAACTAACTTTATTTTATTTTAAACTATTTTATTTTATACTAAATTATTTTTATCTTATCATTTTCTTCCATATGAATATATATATTCTTAAAACACTTTCTTTTTTCTCTTTAAATTCCACAAATCAAAACATTTTTTTCCAGATTAAATTCCATTCTCGATATTAACTTAAATTAAATTACTTAAAATTAAATTAATGCGACATAGATCCAAATCTTTACTTTAAACAAAACTGGATTTCAAAAATTAACAAAATTGTCCTCAAATTTTACGAAAATACAATATTTAAATTATAAAAAACTCGGGATGCCACAAAAACAATCTTTCCCACTATTATCCGACAAGGATTGGTTTATGGGAATAAAATTTTGGAAGATCAAAGGGAAGGGATAAAACTTGTAGAAAAAACATTTTTTCTCTATTGATAGTGAGAGTTGAGAGAGTTACATAATTTTCTTGAGAAAGATCAAGAGAGATCTTGAGATTTTTTCTATTTTCCAAAAAAAAATCTAAGTGAAAAAAAAAAAAAGAAAATCAAACGTGATCTTTCTGTAAGTTGAGCAAGAGAAAATAATTCCCTTCAACCTTTCTTTAACTCCCCTCAAATGTAGAGAGTTAAAATCTAATTTAATTTAAATTAAATTAATATTTAATTTAATCTAATTAAAAATTATCAATTAATCTAATTAATTAATATTAATTAATTAAATATTATATATTTAATTAAGATTACATTTGAATCATAATCAAATATATTTCCCTCTCGTAACTTATAGTTTTAATAGGAATCACATTCATATTATATATATATTTGAATCTTTTTCAAAAATATTATTCTCTCATATATATAGTTTAATTTTGAATCTAATTAAAAATTAACTTTATAGTATAATTGTAAACCTCATACTCCATTTTTCCTATATAAATGAGTAATGGCCATGCTAAGCAAAAACTAAGGATATGTTAAAGTAAAGTTGTGAAAGGAAGTAAATAAAGTAGGAAGATAGAGGAAGAAAATTCTAAGCGTTGGAAAAACCTAGTCTTGGGTGAGATTTAGACAGTTTAACAAGTGAAAAATTGGCTAAGTATAGAGCCAAGAGTAGGCGTGCGTTGGTATTGAGAAGTATGGATGCATGAGGTTGTGTGCATAACAACCAAGGCTTGTAAAGATTATGTGAGGGTAAGTGTTGAAGCCAAGAACAAACTATGCGTTGGAGCTAAGGGTGAATGCATGAATTGATGGATCTTTCATGATGCGTTGACAAGGCATGCGGCAGCCAAGGGGACTTGCGAGGTTAGTGAGCTTGCGGGCAAGGTATACTGGGTATTGACGCAAGGCCAGGCGCTGAGCGTAGCGCATGCCTACAAGGATGCGTTGATGATTGCATGATCGTGCAGCAAGGAGGAACCATTGTGCAACGAATAGGCCAAGTGCAAACGAGGAAGCGCTCGGTTAAGCACTAGCAAGGCACTAGGCTTGAAGCATTGCACGAGGGTGATCGCATAGGCCATGTGGGGTTGCACGATAGGTGCTAGACGATAGGCACTAGTGATAGGCACTAGATGATAGGCGTTGAGTGCTAGACGATCAGGTATGCGTTGTGTGCACGGCTAGATGATGCGTTCAAGGCACTGAGCGTTGAGGCCAAGAGTGCGCACTGATCCGTGTGCGGCGTTGAGCGTAATGGGTTGAATCTTGATGCACGTTAAAACTATTCGGTGAAGCGAGGAAGGCCTAACGCTTGGTTGATATGTTAAGACTAAGCTATGTGTGGGCTAGGACATGCGTTGGCTTAGGAGTATGCAACCAAAGGAGGGACACGATAGCCTGAAAGTGAGCTATGCATTGGCCAAGTTGGGCAATACATTATGTGAAGGAGGCATGCAGTCATGTGGTTGCAAAACTAATTAATCTTTTTTTTACCCTTAGTGAGCTAATAGGGGACCTAATGGACCTACAGACTAAAAGCTCCAATAATAAAAGATTAATTAATTAAACTCTTTAATTAAATTAATCAACATTCATTAATTGTGGGTCACTCCACTAAAGACCCACAACTGCACTATTCACCCTGTAGATTAGGAGTGCAATAAAAAACTAAAAGCTGAAAAACCAAATCAATCCAGATCGATCCAATGGTTTGGTTTGATTTTTAGTATAAAATTGGTCATCTTGGTTTGTATCTGGAGAAAACCAAAAAGTATTGGTTCAGATCGATTTTTTAGTAGAAAACCCAATCAAAACCAAATTGATCCAATGGTGTATATATCTCCTTAAAAATAAACTATCTTTAAGAGGGTGTTTGGCTCACCAACATGAGTTGAGTTGAGTTTGTATAATATACCAACTCCTTGTTTGGCCCACCAACTTTAAATGTTGGTGGAATTGATTTGGTATATTTTACTAACTCATCCCAACTCACCCCAATTCTTCCTTCTTCTCATGTTTTCAATGGCTCTGCCCATTGGCCATTATCAAATTTCGAGAACTAACTTTGGGCTCCGACAACCACCTCTGATGAAAACTCTAGCGACCAACTCCGGACTCCAACAACTACCTCTCATGACAATTTCGGCGACAAAATCCAAACTTCAACAACCACCTTCGATGATAGCTTTAGCGAGCAACTCCGAGCTCCGACAACTTTCGCACGACCAACTCCGAAAACCAATTCTGACCTCCAAAAACCACCTCCCATGACCTAATTTGACGGCCACCTTCGCGCTACCAACTCTGACGACCACCAATTGGCTCTGACAACAAACTCCGATGAATAACTCCGACAACCACCTTCGTAGGCTACGATAACCACCTCTGTCTACAAGCTCTGATGAAAATCACCTTCGATGATCACCTTTGAGCAAGTAACTCTGACGACCAACTCGAGACTTCGACAACCACCTTCGACGACAAACTCTGAAAACTAACTCTAATACCACCTTCATGCAACTAATGGGATTCGAAAATCATCCAACTACAATCTCCAACGACTACAATCTTCAGCGAAAATCATCTTTGATGATCGACTTCGACGACCACTTTCTCCCGACCGACTCTGGAATTCGAAAACCACCTTCAGTGACAAACTTTAACAAGCAACTCCAATACAGCTTCATGTGACCAACTTCAGACTCCGACAACCACCTTCGACTACAAACTCCCACAAAAATCATCTTCGATAATCAACTTCGACAACCACTTCCGGTTACTATAAGACTCATGACTGTTAAAGTATATTATAGGGTTGTTGATCATATAAAAAATATTATTTTGTCTACATTAAGTGTAATATCTATACGTAATGAATTCGCATATCAAATTAGTGTTAAGAATATTTAGACGAAAAGTATGTATGTAGTTGAAAAGTATGTAACATATAACAAAAAAAAAACCATAAAATGATACTTTTTTTTCCTGAAACATTTTCCAACAAGAATTAGTGAAAAATAGAGATTTGTTTTCTGATGATCCTCCAAATTTGAGGAAACAAAAGTGGAACTGTCGAAGAAACGTGATGACATTCCATTGGTTGTTATGATGATGGGGGAGATTTAATTAAAAAAAAAATTCATGACATAGTAAAAATATAAAGCAACAATAAGAAGAAGAAAAAAGGAAGATGATAATGAAATTCATGGAGAAAAATTAGCTAGAATCAAAAGTTTTGATTTCACCTTAGTTTCTCATTTTATTTAACCATATTTTTACAAGAAATGTAATGAGTTAATTTTTGTTCATTGCCCAAAAAAGAAAGAAAAAAAGAAAGAAAGAAAGAAAGAAAGAAAAGTTTTAAAAAATTAAAAGAAAAAAATTGCAATCCATATTTTATTCAAACAAAGATAGGTAGAATTATTGAATAAAAAATTTTCAAAATAGAAATAGTAATCATAAAAGCATATTATTTAGAGTTCAAAAAACTGCATCAGATACCGAGACATATGAACTCAACTCTGCACCCAAACACGGACATATGAACTCAGACCAAATAACTCTGCACCCCAAACACAAACATATGAACTTCATAGATATATGAACTCCAGACATACTATCTGAACCCAGCGCCCCAAACAGCCCCTTAGTATTTTAATTATTATTGTGTATGTATATTTGTTGTTTAGAAAAAAGAAAAATCAATTATTATGGAGCTTTATGTTTCCATTTAGAAAAGTGCCAAAAAATGTCAAATTTCAACTTATGAAAAAAAAATAACCAATTTTAATTTTAAATTAGCAAAAAAGACCAATTCAAAATAAAGTGGTAATAAAAATAAAAATTGGAAAAAGAAAGGAAAATGGCAAAAGTCAAGAACCAAACCGATAATAAACCAATCCAAAAGTTTTGTTCTTTATTGGACATTGGTTTAGATCTTTTCTTTGTAAAGCTGATTAGTTTGGTTTGATTCTTGGTTGACCTCAAAACCGACAAAATCAAACCGATTATCACCCCTACTGTAGATATATTTATGTATTCATAGATATAATCGTTATCAGTAAATTGATCCTTCACGAATTGATCATAGTTATAGCTACGTCAAATTACAGTCTTACCCCAATAATTATCTCTGACTCCTTGAATACTATTAATCCCTCTAATGAACAATCAATTTATAGTCCAACTACAAACTAAATCCCTCTCGGGCCTGTGAGAGGGTGAGGCCTCATTGTTCAAGACCTGGAATCAACCCTTAAAGAAGTAATTCGTCTACTTACCCTAAAGATAGGAATGAGTAAATTTCATCTTGTGTAACTATATTTCCAGCTTCCTACTTGAACAAGTCTCTAAGATGGTAGGCTTATTGAGTCAGCGACATAGGGCACTCTCTCCCATACAAATCAAAGAACTGTCCTAGTAGACAGAAGTTCATAACTCACTCAAAATTGAGATCGAGTTACATTTGATTATCTTATAAATATTAATCTCTTCAGTCAATGGTGTTATAAAGAGAGATTAATCATTTTGCGGTCTGGTCTTATACAAACTCTTCGTATAGAATACCTTCACTCGCATGTCTCCACATTGGATCAAATCGTTTGTAAAACTTAAAGCTCTTGTAACATTTATAAAGTGGGTCATATCCATAGTGTCACCAAGATAAGGCACCCAACCTTATCCATATACTGTAGACCTTTTAAGTTATTACTTGAACACGATCTACTTTTGAGACTTAAGGAGTAAAAGATAATTACATATCCATAGTGTCACCAAGATAAGGCACCCAACCTTATCCATATACTGTAGATCTTTTAAGTTATTACTTAAACACGATCTACTTTTGAGACTTAAGGAGTAAAAGATAATTACAGGGATAAAACGATAATTTGACCTAGTTGTAATGGTTATATCCATGGACACAAAAATATTCTACCATGCGAATAGTGCAGTTGTGGGTCTTTAGTGAAGTGACCATGAATGTTGATTAATGTAATTAAAGAGTTTAGTTAACTAATTTTGAATTATTGGAGCTTCTAGCTGTAGGTACATTAGGTCCCCTTGCTAACTTACTAAGGGTAAAATAAGAATCAAATTATTTTTGAATAATTTGATTTGCTCAAATTAAATTAAGGAATGCATATTAATTGTATAAGATACAAATAATATAATGTATATAGATACGTTATAATATAAAGTTAATTTTGAATGCGATTCAAAATTAAACTATATAATATGGGAGAGTAAAATATTTGAATAAGATTCATTATATGAATGAGAACTATAAGTTAAAATTAATATGAATATGAATAAGATTCATATTAGAATTATAGAATATAAGAGAGATGCATTTGAATTAATTCAAATGTATATTGAATTAAATATATGATATTTAATAATGTTAATTAATTAATTAGATCAATTAATTATTAACTATTATTATTTAATTAAAATTTAACTAATTTAATTTTAATCTAATTAATTAAATAAATAAAATTATAACTCCCATGCAATTACCGAAGAGTGGTGAATGTGAGAGGGAGTTATTCTTCATTTCAAGTCTCTCTCTATTCTTTAAAAATGCAGATTGCCTACAATAAGGGGTTATTTCTTTTACATATTGATATCTCTCTCTCAAAGTGTCTCCACTTTCTCAAGAATTCTCTAAAATTTTATAAGAGAAAAAGTTTCCGCAAAAATTTCTTCTTCCAGAAAGAAAAGGTTCCCACATAACCTGTATTCTTGTCGAAGAATAGCGGGAAAGACCATTTGATGGTGTTCAATTTGGTTGCTTGGATTGCTCTTCAAAGAAGAGGATTTGTTGTAGAAAGAAACACGAAGAAAGTTTTCAAAGATTAATCTCTTTTCTATGTAAATCTTAGTTCAAAAGCATGCTTAAGTTACTGTATGTTTTTCTCTGTGTTTTCTGTAAAATTCCAAAAGTCTAAATTAATGACATGGCGTTCACACGCTTCCACTGGGATTCAATTCCTCCAAGAGTAACTTCAACATCTTTGTAACTCTCTGGTAATGAGTTTAGAAGTATGAATGTCTCATTTTTCTCTCCAATTTTATCTCCAGTCTTCTTGAATTCTAAGGGCGTCTTCTGAAATCATCTAGATTTTTAGAAAGTATTTTGGAAGCATCCATCTTGTACGTGAAGAAACAATCTTTAGAAAAGCCTTATCAAGTAAATCATTACATTGATACACAAATTCAAGTTTTACCCAAAATGCATGAGTTGTTCTTTCATCTCTAACTTGTCTAAAAATATTATAACTAAGGTTTAAAATGATCGTACCATATGCAACTTCATTATAGTCTCTTTCTGTTCTCCTGTAAATTATGGTAGGAGTTCAATGGGGTCAAGAATGATTTTTGCTGCTTTTTGTTGACCAAGAAGAGCTTTAATTTTTGCCTTCCAAAGCTCGAAATCTCTTTTACTATCAAACTTTTCGATGTCAAAACTTGCTAATGCCATCTTCAAGTCAAGAACCTAAATCTTTAACCTTCAATAACTAACTTCTTGTGCTTCTTTTATTTTGATACCACTTTGTTGGGTCTATTAATTCTATTTATAGAAGCCCAAGTTAGGAATTGATTCAATAACAAATGGACAAATGCTAATAATTGTGTGAATTTTATCAAGCTATATTGCAAATGATTTGAAAGATGTTGAAAGGTAATTTTCTTCTCTTTTCTTTCAAACTGTGTTCATGTAGGGATAAAAGCCCTAACGCAACGGAAGAACTAAGACCCAATTCGAAATTAATTAGAATCCAAAATACAAGTACACTAGCAACATATACAGAATAAAACAGAGTTTAAAAAAACTCAACCTACTATATAAATTAGGTTAAGCATGCTTTGACTATTTGAGAATTTAATCTTACAGATAAAGAAAAACTTTACTTACTCTCGTTGACGACTCAAAAAAAACCAAATCTTATTGGGATGAAATTCAAGAACACCACCACTTGGGAACCTCCATATTCTCTAAGAAATTGGGGTTATTGGTTTGTGGGAACATATCTCAAATTTGGAGAAAAAAAACACCATGATAATGTGATTTTCTTGAGAGAATTTTAGAGAGAGTTTTTCTTATTTCACCAATCACTTTTCTATGAAAAACTTCTTCATCTCTCGGGTGTATTTAAGCATGAGATCCTAAATGTGGGCAATGATCCATGTTCCTTTTGATAACTCCCACATATGGAAGTTATTATTATTTAATTTAATAAATTAAATTAAATAAATAATAATTAATTAATTAATTAAATCCAATTTAATTATTTAAATCATATTTAAATGAATATTTCTCACGTAACCTATAGAATTAATTCAATTAATTAATTAATTGATTCTCCCATTAACTAATTACAAAATTAAATATCAAATATTCAATTTAGCCTACATTTGAATCATATTCAGTGGTATTTCTCTCATAACCTATAGTTATAATGTGCATCTAATACGCATTAATTTTAGTCTATAGTTTTTATATGAATCCAGTTCATATTAAATTAATATTTGAACTCCTTCAAATATTTAATTGTCTCATAAATTAATTTTGAATCATATCCAAAATTAGATTTCCCTAAATGAATTTAAACATTTCAAACTCTATTCAAGACATAATTACCTCAATACCCTTTAAGAGCTAGGAAGGGGCCTCATAGACTTACAAATCAGAAGCTCCAACGACATGAGATTAATTGGCTAAACTCATTAACCACATTAATTAATATTCGTTAGTTGTAGGTACTGTTTGGGTTGAAGCCCTAAACTCTCATTGGGTCTTGTAGTTTGTAAACACTGTATTAAACAAACGCTTGTGATGTAATAATATATGATATTTTTCTTCACTATTGTATATGAAACATGGGAGGTTTTATTTGGTTTACCACAAACCAATAAACAAAGATCCATGGTTGTCGTTGTAACTTAAGCATGTATGTGGAGACATACAGGTGGATCATGCCTTAAGTGATAACCAAAATGGTCTATAGTATATGGATATAGGAGGAAAACCTTATCCTGGTAACGCTACGGATGTGGCTCGCTTTGTAGAATAGTTACAAGTGTTGTGATTTACTACAGATGGTCTGATACTAATCATTCACGTGGAGACATGAGAGCAGAGGTGTCCTATACAAAGGAGTTTGTATAAGACTAGACCACGAAGTGTTATAGACTCATTATATAACGTCGTTCATGACAGACACTTCACTTCACTAGGATGACCATAGGTAACATGATCTTAATCCTGAGTGAGTTGGGAACTTCTGCCTTTGAGTGTGGTCCTTTGATTTACATGGGTGGATTGTCGACTCATACCTACTACTTTGGGGATTCGTCTGATTTAAGAGCTAAGAACTCAGCTACACAAGATGGAATTCACTCCTTCCTCGAAGCAGAAGTAAGTAGATAGATTGCTCCCTTAAGAGCTGATTTTGGGGCTTGAACAATGTGGCGTCAAACACTTTCTCATGGCCCGAGAGGTGTCCACACATAGTAGGACTATGTTGTATTGTTCACTAGAGAGATCAGTGGTACTTAAGGAGTTAGATGTAACTACAGGGGCAAAAAGATAAATTGACCCAGATGTACTTACGAGCATCTGTGAAGGGTTATCGTACTGTTGATTGGTTATATTCGATGGACACGGAAATATATCTGTGGTGAGAAGAGTGCAGCTATCAGTCTTTAGTGGAATGCCTTGCAGTTAACGAATGGTAGATCTCGTGGCTAAAGAGTTTAGTCAACTATTCACATACCGTTGGAGCTTTAAGTCACAAGTTCATAAGGTCCCCTTAGTAGCTCAATGGATTTAAGTTGAGAATCGATTTTTGGGTCAATTTGAAGTGTTCAAATTGACAAGAGGAGTTTGATTATATATGATATGATTAAACTGGACAATTATATATGATATAGTTGACATGACATATGAGATACTTTAACTGGAGAAAAAATGATATAAATATGATTTATATCTTGTGGAGGAGAAAAATGATTATAGTTTATATGTTGCATATGATGTGATATTAAACTATAGGTTATAAATATATATGATTATATTTATTTTAATTAAACAATTATGAGATAATTGTTGGTTTTTCTACATAACCGAACGAGATAGTGGGAGGTTACATTCAGTTTTCGTAACTGAAGGATAAAATGAAAATAGTTTTCATTTTACAAAGAGATCGAATAATCGCTTCACGATTTAATACACTACCCATTGTCTAGTAAACAAGATCCTATACGATAGCTCAAGTTGTCCTAAACGATCGTGTACACACGCGGATTACCTAAACGATCGTGTAAATGATCAGCCCCAATTTACTACATGGCTCAACGATCAAGCATTCGGCGATAGACTTCATATCTCTCCAATTGCTTGGTCGTGGTAAACAATCGTTGTTTCTTCCTCCCCTCTACCAAATCCAACTGAGCCTAAACCTCCTAGATTCTCACTCCGAGAATACTGAGGTTACTGAGTGGTAGTTTAAGGATCTATTGCCGAAGAGTTCCATGAGCACGTTTAGATCACTCCGATTTCACCGTGACCAAAATACACAATATACATTCAAACGCACAGTTATGCAAATGAACAGTCAATTAAAGCCATGCTTTAAACAAAAATAAATGAAGAAGAGAGTTGTCATACCTGTTGAAGACATTCTTCAAACTACGAAACTCAATGCAGCGAAAACTTCTACCCGATCAACCAACGCCCGAACAACCACATAACACAAATGTCGTGGGGACAACACCACCAGAAAAGAGCCCCAAGTATTCTCGTAGTGAGAACCCAAAGCGGTCTTTGATGAATTTGGTAGAGGAAGGAGGACAAATAGGTCGTGTAGGCAATAAGCAAGTGGGAGGGAAGAAGACGCTATCGTATAGCACGATGCTTATCGTTTAGATGAAACTACACGATCGTGTAGATTTTACTGAACAATCGTTTAGGAAATGGTATACGATCGTTTAGCAAACTCAACACACTATACGATCGTTTAGGGAAGCTATCCGATCATGTTGGAACTAGTGTGCGATCGCTTAGGCATGAGGGGGATAATTGTTTAGGCGCAGAGCGACTATCGTATAGGCTCTTGATTTACTTAAGCGATCGTTTACGATTTCACCAACGCGCGCTTCTTTCTTTTTCCGGACGACTGATTCAAAATGAAACAAATTTGATTTTAATTCATCGGTTACAATAACCGACGCATTCCCACTAACACACATCCGAACATGATTTTTGGGTTAATTATCATATAATTAACCAACTAAAATATTAATAAATATAATCATATTATATTTTTAACCTATAGTTTGATATCACATATCTACTATAGTAATTTCTCCTCTACTTGATATAAATCATATTTATATCTAATTTCATCCAAAATAATGTATCTTATACATTTAGCCAATTATATCATATATAATTAACTAGTCCTATCATATCATATATAATCGAACTTCCTCTTGTCAATTTGAACATTTCAAATTAACCCAAACACTGATTGTCGACTTTATCTAAGCCATCCAGAGGACCTAATGGACCTGTGGCTCGAAGCTCCAACGGTCCGTGAATAGCTGATTAAACTCTTTAGTCATGAGATCCAACATCTGTTAACTGTTAGGCATTCTACTAAAGACCAACAGCTGAACTCTTCTTACCACAGATATATTTCTGTGTCCATTAGATATAACGAATCATGAGTACGATGACCTTTCACAGATGCTCGTAAGTACAGCTGGGCCAAATTACCGTTTTGCCTCTGTAGTTACATCTCACTCCTTAAGTACCATTGATTCCTCTAATGAACAATACAACATAGTCCAACTATGTGTGAACACCTCTCGGGCCAAGAGAAGGTGTGTAGCGTCACATCGTTCAAGCCCTAGAATCAGCCCTTAAGGTAGCTATCTATCTACTTACCCCTGCCTCAGGGAAGGAGAAAATTTCATCTTGTGTAGCTGAGTTCCCAACTCCCAAATCAGACGAATCCCCAAAATGGTAGGTTTGAATCGGCGACCTGGCCACTCACACCCATACAAATCAAAGGATCACCCTCAATGGCAGGAGTTCCCAACTCACTCAGGATTGAGGTCATGTTACCTATGGTCATCCTAGTGAAGTGAAGTCTTTATCATGAATGGTGTTATATAACGAGACGTTAACACTTTGTGGCCAGGTCTTATACAAACTTTTTGTATAGGATGCCCCCGCTCACATGTCCCTAAGACAAATGATCAGGATCAGACCATCTGTGACAAGTCACAACACTTGTGACCATTCCACAAAGCAGGGCACATCCGTAGCATTAATAGGATAAAGTTTCCCTCTTATATCCATATACTATAAACCATTTTGGTTATCACTCAAGACATGATCCACTTGTATGTCACCACATACATGCTTGAGTCACATATAGATAATCAAGGATTTTATATTTATTGGTTTGTGGTAAAGCAAATAAAACAAGCAACTGAGCAAAATACAATATGTGAAATAAATATCATATATTATACAACACATGCGTTCGTACAAACTGTTTACAAACTACAGGACACGAGACTTTAGGGCATCAACCCCAACAATCTCCCACTTGTCCTAAAGCGAAGTGGGGTGTACAATAAACTAGTACAAAACAAGAAACTAGGGCATAAAGCCCAGTACAAGAAAATCTCCCACTTGCCCTAGTCCAGCCACGGGCAATCCTGTAGACCCATGCTCCGTAGGTGACCCTCAAACATTATAGCCGTGAAAGTCTTTGTAAACGAGTCAGCAACATTAAAATGGCCTAGGTTTGACTGATCCATCTCATCTTCTCAATCTCTTGAGCTGTCTTAGAACACATGTCTTTAGACAAAGTGACTTCATGCCTGAACAGTAGTAGGCCCCTCTTGGAGTCTTGTATTGAGTTCCGAAGTTTAAAGAACGTCTTTAACTGGTATGGCAATTCTCTAAGTATGCCTTTAATTGACTGTTCGTTTGCATAACTATGCGTTTGAATGTATATTGTGTATTTTGGTCACGGAGAGGTTGGAGTGATCCGAACGTGCTCATGAAACTCTTCGGTAAGAGATCCTTCAATTGGTATCAGAGCCAAGTTCTGATACTCTGATTTCATATGTTGCAACAAAATAACATTTACGTTCATGATGGGTGCATTTCTACACTATTTAATGTTTAAATTTGTTATGGATGTGTAGGATTAATGGATATTTTCATGGATGGTAGCCTCGATTTGATTTACATCTTTTTACATTTTTAGTTGTTTGTAAAGGCCCTTGCATTTTTTGGCATTAATAATCGTTATTGAGTCTGTATTCAAAGTTTGTTTGAAGTTTTGAGTCGTTCGAAGAAGAAGATCGGTGCAAGGGTTGCGGTTCTTCGAGGAATGAGACAATCTAAGGTTGATCGCATCGTGCAGAAGATGTGGTACTTGATCATTGTTGATCGCATCGTAAAGACGATGAAGTACGCAATCTCTGTTGAACGCATTGGTTAAATGATGGGGTATGCAATCAAAAGTTGATAGCATTGGGTTGACGATCGGGTACGCGATCGCAGAGTATCGGGTTGTGTAGATGATGAGATGCTCGCGTATCGTTTAACGTGTGCTCGCGTTGGACGATCGTTTAGCTCAGCAAGCTTCATCGCTTAGTAACTGACTAAACGATCGCTTAGTAACGCAGGGTAAATCGTTTACCTGTCATCGCGCTAAGCGATCGCATAGACGATCAGGCTTCGCAGCCTCGTCTTCATCTACGCGATTGTTTAATTATGCTTCTTTCGTCTAGTGCACACTGGACGATCATCTACCTACGGCATTTACTACACGATGGAGTCCTCCTGGTGGTTTAATACCTGGTTCGCCTGTGAACCAGTTTTCTCGATAAAAAATATAATAGATAGGGTTATTTCATTCCCTCATCCCTATCCATTAATCCTTTATTTATTACATGCGATGTATGTTTTTTTATATGTCATATGGTATGCACATATAGTAAATCCCATCTTAGGTTATGGAATGGTCATGCATCATCTCTTTATTGTAATTGTTATAATTTAAGAAGCATGATTTAATTATGTAAGAGCATGCTCATGCATCATATAATATAAGAATTATATTTATGCATGCATAAAAAGGATTGACATGCATCATCTTTATATTATAATTGTTATAGTATAAGGGTGAATGATAGCATGACACATAGGTTATTTTATAAATGTTATAAACGCCTCGTTGTGCACAATGGTTTTAGTTGTTTCTTTTTAAAAGTTAAAGAGAAATTAGAACTAAAAAAATAATAAGAAAGACATGCATGCTCACTTAGGTTTATTCATCGTTTTAAAATGTTTAAAACTTGGATCATATAGACCTAAGATCACGATTCTAATATGATTAGCAACCCTAAGGCTTTAATCTTTTAATCAGTTTAATAGGATTAAATTGGCTAATAAAAGGTTAAAGTGTTGCAAATATATCTATAAGGGACCTTTTGTCTAAGGCGGGTTCTGTCTAGGCTGGGGTATTTAAGTTGACGGAAACGTAACACCCTACTTGGGAACTTATCTGGAAAGGTGAATTAGATAGATTTGATGCATGCATGCAAGTTAAGGACAATCCATTAAAGTGTTTAAATGTGACTACTTGAACTTGTTCATATTTCATAGACAAACGTTGTTTATGAGCAGAGTTTAAAAAGACGACTTAGACTAAAATTAGTAGCCGGATTGTCTAGGTTAATGAACCTCTAGGTAAAACATTCAATGGGAGGTACTTGGGGCATGAGATGCTTCACGTAAACCTTTCACGTTTCTTCTAAATAGTCCATACCGTGAGTCTACCCTCAGCCTCGCGGCACCTTTGGCGTGTCCCCCTAACGGATGGTGTTTGGGTAAGTCAGTATCAAGATGGATGGAGAGAGTGTTCATAGTAAGTGGGAGCGGGAGTGCGATAGTATATTCCTTAGTCTCCCTCATTAGGTTGAATAAAGTTACTGCGCATCGCCTTGAGGCACCCTGGGAATGTCTCTCTAAAAGATGGCAGTTTTGCGAATTTCTTTATTGGATCTCCTGTAAGAGGATAAGGTAACTTAGTCTCTTATCCTAATCTGCTTCTTCTCTACAGTGGGCTCATTAGGGCGGGACTTTGGCACCAAAAGCGAGGGGTTACACTTACGTAAAATAGTTAAAGATTAACGATTCTGGATCGAAAAATGGTGGTTTTTAGGTTCAGTTCCAAAAGTTGGCTCTGCCTAATGGTTGAGAATGTCTCATCCCAGTGAAGGGGCAATTGATCACCCCACCGGTGACGTTTGTCCTGCCTCACTGGGGCATCATTGCAAAATAGAAGTCTATAACTTAGGGTACTTGAAACTGTTTTGCAAAATTGATTGGTTTGAAATTGGTTTAGCAAAATCTAATAAAATTTTGTCCGTATTTTCAGCAACGTTTTCAAAAATGGCAATAGCCACGTTAGCATTGTTAAGCGCC
Organism: Benincasa hispida; assembly: GCF_027475165.1. Lineage (NCBI taxonomy): Eukaryota > Viridiplantae > Streptophyta > Magnoliopsida > Cucurbitales > Cucurbitaceae > Benincasa > Benincasa hispida. The sequence continues at coordinate 62,676,941 of NC_143481.1, read as the reverse complement.
GAAAAACTTACTGGCGATAATTTCGCAACATGGAAACACATGATCATGATGATCCTGATCATCGAGGATCTCATGTTCACTCTCACGGAGGCTTGTCCTTCTATTCCAGCTCCTAATGTCGTTCGAAATGTTCGGAAGGTATACGAGCGATGGACAAGAACGAATGAGAAGGCCCGAGCCTACATCTTGGCAAGTCTTTCTGAAGTCTTAGCCAAGAAACATGAGCCTATGGTCTCGGCGCGTGAGATCATGGAGTCCCTGTGGTGGATGTTTGGACAACCGTATGAACAGCTTATGCCTGAGGCTCTTAAATACATATTCAACTCCAAAATGGAAGAAGGTACATCTGTTCGTGAACATGTGCTAAACAAGATGGTATCAGAGAGGAATCTCTCCCAGTAAGATGTGGTTCGGGGGTGAACAAAGCGGAAGTTGGTAGGTATGTAACGACCCGAGTTCAAGAGGGATACATAAATGAACCGATATCACATCCGAATGAGAGGGGTCCTGAGGACATGAAAGTATGGTTAAGAAAGGCTTAAAATATCTGAAAGTTACTACCTATACCAATAAGGTGCACCTTCCTTTTTAGTGGCTCAATCATAAGAATTCCAAAGTTAAGCGTGCTTAGCTTGAAGCAATCCTATGTTGGGTGACCTTCTGGGAATTTTTCTAGGATGCATGTGAGTGAGGGCAAAGCATGCTGAAAGGACCTGTGTTGGTTTGTGGGGACAACTTTCACTTCTAAAATGCATGAGCAAAATACAAGATGTGAAGTAAATATCATATATTATACAACACAAGCGTTCGTACAAACTGTTTACAAACTAAATGACACGAGACTCCAGGGCATCAACCCCAACAGTAGTGTCCTCCTTGCTGCCTTCTTCATGTAGAAGACTATTCAGTGGTGAGTAATAGCGAGATTTGATGGACGATAGGCTTTGCATGCACAGCGATAGCAAGAGTTGTTATTCCATGACGAGAGTGAGATTTAAAGGGAAGAAGAGTTCTTCAAGAGGTATGTCTCTTGCTCCTTTGTATTTAAGTTTGAAAAGAATGTCGTTATTTGTTGTTAAATGCATAACCAGTATGTTTGTTTATAAATGTGGTATTTCTGTCACAGTGAATTTAGAACCATCTTGCTTCTACTCATAGGTCTTCTTTCATAAGGTTCATTCAAGTACATTCCACTAAAAATCCACAGCTGCACTCTTCTCACTGCAGATATATTTCTATGTCCACGGATATAGACCAATAATAGCAAGTTAGTCCTTCACAAGTGTTTATAACATCTATTTGATCAAAATTACCATTTTACCCCTAGATTACCTCTATATCCTTAAGTACCAGTGCTTCTTTAATGAATAACTTGTTTATTGTCCAACCATTAAACAGAAACTCCTCTCAAGCCAGTGAGAGGGTAAGGCCCTTTGTTCAAGACCCGGAGACACCACTTAAGGGAACATTCATCTACTTACCCTATAGCCAGGAAGGAGTGAAATCCATCTTGTATTATTATGTTCTCAGCTCCTCACTCGGTCTTATCCCCAAAATGGTAGGATTATTGATTCGAAAAACTAACCACTCTCACCCATACAAATCAAAGGACAATCCCTCGTGAACAAGAGTTCATAATACACTTAGGATTAAAACTAAGTTGCCTAGATCATCCTATTGAAATAGAAACCTAACTAGTCAATGAAGTTACATCTAGTGGTTACTATTTCGCGGTCCAGTATTATGAAAACTCATTGCATAGGATACCCCCATTCGCATGTCACCTACACGAACGCGTTGGATCATTGCGCTTGTGTCAAATACGAAGTGAGTCATATCCATAGTGTCACCAGGATAAGGTACTCATCCTTATCCCTATACTATAGATCTTTTAGGTTGTATTTTGAACATTGATCCATGTATGTCTCCACATACAGTTAAAGACTCGTAAGAAAGCTCAGGATGTTAGTTTATTAGATTTAGGGTTATTAAGACTAAACAACTACAATAAAATCAATAACAGTTATTAAAAGGACGTCGATAACTCTTTATTGATGAAAGTCAATTGTTTACATTTTCTATCTACGAGTTTTAGTGCATAAAACCCAACTATATAGACAACACAAAGTTAAGAAAAGAAATTCTCTCTTCTCTCAGATGCTCTCTAATGGTGATTTTAAAGAAGATGTTAAAAACTACACATGCATGTTAAGGAAGAAAAGAAAGAAGAAGGTGAGGACGAGGATTAAGTGGTTCCGCAACTAATACCTATGTCCACTGTTGAAGGAAGCAAATTTTATTTAGAGATTTCAATATGAATATTACAAAGATAAGTATCAATCTTGAAGGAATTGTCTCCAAAATCCTAACAATCTCCCACTCAAAGAATAAACGATTATCTTGGTTCCCATTGCATCGAAACTTATTTTTTTGGCAAACTCTAGGACTATATTTCCACTACAATTGTATTCTCTAATCTTTTTGGCAAACAACATGGCTCAACATAAAACGTGTAGCAACAACAAATTCACAAATAGAAAACTATAAAAAAAAATGTGACTCATCTGTGCTTACCTCGAGGTATGAGCAAACTATGTGGAATTTGTTTACTAGACATAAAAGGCATTCACGTACTCCGACTTCAGCTAAGTGGTACCAACTGACATCTTATTTAATCTTGAACACTTGTTCTTGAAGAAGATACATTCTGCAAATTGTTTGACTTCTTCTTTCAAACCTGCTGTAAAGTTGAAGACTTTATCCTTGACCTTAGCAACTACTCTGGCCTTCCACTTTGATGTCATTACTCACCTAGGCGCATCAATCAATTCGAATGTCTAACAATTGGGGGTTCATGATAGCCATCAACTTTCTATCTCGAACTTTCCAATTACTTTTGAAATGATGGATCTTGATCTGACTGATCAAAATTGGCTATCATTGTTGCTAGCTCAACTACACCTCTGCATCTGTCATCTGCTACTTAAACTAGCATCCACCATCTCTTTGATTCTTTGTCAACATCAAACTGACATTTGTATAGTGAGGAACATTTGTGGTTAACTGCTACTACCTGGGATCCAAACATAATTTTACACTGGAAACTAACAAACTCACAACTGTAACCATTATCATCCAACTTGCCAATAGAGATGAGATTTATCTTCATCCTAGGCACAAACCTGATATTTTGTAGGGCTAAATTTTCTCCACACTCCATCTTTAAATTAATATTTCCATTTCCAGTGATTTTGGAAACTCTACCATTTCCTATCCTCATTAGACCAAGATTTCTTGATGTGAAAGATGTGAATAGATTCGTTTCTGAAGCTATGTGTAAGGAAGTTTACTTCTTATTTAGGAATATTTATATTACATTTAATGTTTTTGCTAGTGTTTTTTAGAAAATTATCAAGAAAACATGAATTGCGAGTCAAAAGAACTAAACCAAGCCAAATCTCCAAGAAAAGATGAAGAAAGTCACAAGTTACAAAAATGCAGGGCAACATCGCAACACTAGGTCAGTGATGTCCTCGGTGTTAAAATCCAAAAGCATAGTTTTGAGGGAGGTGTGCACTTTGTGCTACAGCAACAAGAGATGCCTAAGGCTCTTTAGCATAGCAGCGTTGTGATACCATTTTAATTAAAGAAAAAAAATCAATTTTTGGAATGATTTTTCTATAGAATCTAAGGCAATTGAGCAGTCTTCATCATGGAATTTCAGAGCCCTGAAGTGAGTTTCTATTGCTAAAAGAGTAAAGAGTGCGAGGGATTTATTTTGAAGGTAGTTCAAGTTCCTGAGGTGAAGATTAAGGCATGCTTAAAGGATTCAAGAGATGATAGAGTCTTTGATAGTAGTTCTTCTTCGTTTCCCTTTATCACTTAATTGTTTATGCTTGCAAACTTGTATAGAAGTATGTTTTTTAGAGCTATGAGTAGTTAAACTCTTTGGTTTAAGGGTGTTGATGAATTTACTTATGAATTTAGGTAAGTATTTTGTGCTTAATTCTTATTGATTGGCCTTCAATAATTATTAGAATGAATGTTTGATTGATGAATTGAATGTTTAACCGGAATTATATCATAGAACCATTATTAATCTCTCATGAAAATAGTTAGGTTAATAGTGAAAATTGTCAATGACATTACTTAGTGCCTTGCTTCTTAATTTGGTATCAAGAAATTAGTTATCATTTTAAGTTACATGAAAATAGGTTGTTTTTTATCAAAATAAATCTTGATTTAAGTTTCTAGATTTAAGTATGATGTTTATACAAGATTCTATGAATGCACTAATAATAGCTTGATGAAGTAGGTAATGAAATCAATACCCTAGAATACTTTAACTCTTGTATTTTCACATTTATTTTTAATTTCACTTATTGTTTAAAAAATTCACGAACTAAAACTTGATTTCCAATCCTTAGCTAAATTTGACACAATTCTAAAATAGATAGGCAAAACAGTGAATTTGATCCGTGGGGATGATACTCATCATTTCATGTCGTTTTACTTTACAATAACTTGATCACGTATGCTTGTGTTCTTGCTTCACACTATCAATTGTCCATTGAGACGAATGACTATAATCTTCAAGGTTATTCTAAAACAAACACATGCATCACTAAGTTCATCATCATTTCAACCACATTTACTAGTTGTTTTCTTTTCTAATCCTCTTCTAATTTCTTAGACTGATTTTTTAAGTGACATTTCTTGTGATAATAAAAACATTTTATCTTCTTATTCCTTTCGTTCCACTTTTATTACTGCTACTCGCTCATCATTTTCAGAGTCTATCTTATCTTTAGCTTTAGTCACTCCTAAAGTTGAACTTACAACAGATTCTTTACTACTATCCTTCTTACGAATTTCTTTAGCTATAGCTAAATCACAAACTCCTAAAAACTTTAATGTATTATCCCCAATTGAATTAGACATTGATGTTTACATAGTTTCCTAACTATCAGGCAAAGACATTAACTAAATAGCATACATCTCATTAGTAAACTCTATCTTGATAGATTTCAACTGATTAATTAAAATGGTAACCACATTAATATAGGAATTAACTTAAACATCCTCGGTCATTTACATGTTAAAATATTTCTTAAGGAGATAAGTCTTACTATTAGCCAGTGATTTCTCATATCTATTTGTAAGTGCTTCAATCAACTTTACTGCGACAAACACATCCTAATGACTGTTATTGCTTCTTCATTCAGGTTCTTCCCATCTTCATCTGACATCCCTTTCGGTCTCTTCCTTCAATGCTTTATGCATTTCTTTTTCTTTTTTTCTTTTTTTCTTTTGTTTTTTTTTTTTTGTAACTTAAGAAATCCTTAATTTTCATATTCCAGTACCCAAAAATTTAATCAAATTTCATGATTCCCTCGAAACCTCTTGACTCTAATAATCCCATGATTCTTGAACCAAATAGCTCTGATACCACTTGCTGGGAATTTATACAAGATATAAATAAATGCAAAATAACAAAATTATATCTCAAATTCCCACTTCATGGGTTAGGGCAAAAAAGGTTAATGATCATAACAAATAATAAAGAGAAGAGAAAAAAAGAACGACATCGAAAAATATATTGGTTCGCCCCAGATTTGGGACTACATCTAGTCTTTTGAAACTGTAGGTTTTACTATAATGAAAATTGCAAAAAACCCTCAAACTCACACTACAAATTTCTTCCGAATAACCCAACACAAACTATTTGATTTCCAGTGTCACGGCTCGATAACTTGAAATAAAAAAATAAAGGAAACACCTGAAATATACAAGAGAACACTCACAATATTCTCTCGATATTTACTGCCACTATCACATGCTAAAAACATAAAAGAACAAATATCTTCAATCGCATGAAAAAAAAAATATGTCTTCTACCACAAACACTTCAATTTGCTATCACCTTTTTTTAAAAAAAAAAAATAATGTGAAACACACGCACCACCCTTCTCTCAATTAAACACACACACATATTATCGGGAATTTGTCAGAAATAGCACGATTAGGTTTTCACCTTACAAAACTAGCACACTTCTTGAAAACTCGTAAAAATAGTTTTTCTCGGTCTATCTTGGGCGAGATCAACCACGGGATTTTAGTTAAAAAAAAAAATCAACTTTTTCCAACTTATTGATTGTTTGGGGCTTTCTTGGTACATCTCGCCAGATTATACATCGAGATTATGTGCATCTCTGATAGCACTGAAAATGTGCTATCTTCCTCTACTTAACTCGGGGTACAAGCGGTCGAATGAAGCGTTCGGGACAAAAAGGTGTTAAGATGACCAAGATAGAAGCCAAATTGAACTAATGAAGAAAGAAGCCCAACACATTGAAGTATTCTGCCCTGTAAAGCGTCGCAACGCTCCTCCAAAGCATAAGCCCAAAGCTCGCTCAATGCTTAAAGGCAGTAGGCTCGGGTGCAGGACAACGTTGCAACGCCACTCTAAGCATTGCAACACTACGAAGATGAAACAATGCCGCCATCGCAACACTAGTGCAATGCTCAACTCCAACGTTGTGCGGCAGAATGGTAGTGTTGCAACGCTCAACCCTAGCACTGCGACGCTATGTAGTTTGACTGACTCCCACCTCTGCGCGTGTGCAACCAAGCGTCAAGGGCAGTGTTGTGATGCCTCCTTGACGCTCAGCAAAAATGCACCGCAGCGTTGCGACGCTGCAACAAACTTATAAATAGGCCATTCGGGGCCAACACTCAAGACACACTCAAATAGACAGCCACCCCTTTTTCTACTCAATTTCTTCCTCTATTTTCACCAGAATTCTGAATCTTCTTCCCCTTTGAGCATTGTATTGAATTAACAGATGATTTGTGGCTAAAGAGTAAGAACTTAGCTTGGGATTCGTAGTTTACTTTCATTCCAATTCGTTCTTGAGACTATGTTATGTAATTCTGTGAGACTGTTCTGAATTTTATGAGAATTTATCTTGTGTTTATTATTCAATTGTCTCATATGGGATAATCTTACAAATTAGCTATACATGTATAATTGATTGCTTTGATTAGCCCTAATTTGTAATCGTTAGGTAGTCGTCACCTAGAAGCAAGAGTTAAGTAAGTTTGTGAAGTTAAATTGGGATTTCATTTAATAAGCATTACTTCCTAACTTAGATAATTTTCGCTCAAATAATTGTTTAGACGATGGAAATCAATTATTTAGCTTAGCTTTCCCTTGGACCTTATTGTCTGTTGATTGATTGATGAGTTGAGGATTCTTGCTTTTCCTTTAATTAACTTGATTTTGTGGACTATCGGTTAGGATTCTAAATGATGTAATTTGAGTTTCTCACATGTCTTTTGAATAGTCTATGATAGAATTGAAAATGCACGAAATAAACTAGAACTACCCAAGTTAAATATTTTGTTCAATTGATATTTTTACAAATTCTTTCATATTGTGCAATTTGATTTTTCATGCAATTTTAATTCACAATTTTCACAAAACCCCCCTTGGTTTCTTCTTGTACTACTAGTTAGTATAAGTAGTTTGTTCGGTGCATATAAGTATTGTTTGCTCGACAATCTTTTGGGAACAATACCAGTAAGATTCAGTCTGTCAATCTCGGTGCTAATCTTGGGCAAAATAACACTAGGATTCTATTATTTAAGCTTTCTCGGTAAAATCTCGGACATAGTTAACACTAAAATTCATATATTTAAGCTTTCTCAGTTGAATCTCAAGCAGACTTAACACCGAGATTCTATATATATACCAAAGCTTACCCAAAATTTTTAAAAGTTTGATATTTCACAAAATTTAAAAATATTGAATCAATTTGGAAAATCTATTTTGATAACTAGAAAACCCATTTGGATTTTTGAAAATTCATATAATTGTGGAAACATAAATTATGCTAAAATTTTGAAAAATTATGTAATAATTTGATATAATATTTAGTAAACATAACCGACTTTGGAGAAAATTAAAAATAGTATAAGACTTGGTATAAGGTTTGGGAAGATTACATAAAAGAATTAACAAATCTCGATGTGTAATCAGCCGACGTGTATCAAGAAGGCCCAAAACAATTGATAAGTTAGAAAAAGGTGATTTTTTAACTAATTCTTGGTAGTCAATCTCGCTCGAGATGGACCAAGAAAAACTATTTTTACATGTTTTCAAAAAACGTGCTAGTTTTGTACAGTGAAAACCTAACCATGCTATTTTTTACAATTTCCTACTAAAAAACCTAAGTAGATAAATGGGTTGAGCCCAATCCGTGATTCACACTAAAATTAAAAGGTTTTTCTTCCATTTTGATCAAGTCAAAATTATATATATCATGAGTGCTTTGTGGAGTTTTAACTCCATTATCCTAACCATCTACTCATGTCTTAGCAATTTTATGGCTCTTTCAAGGGTTGAATTTTTTTTTTTTTTAATTTAAAAGATGTTTTCTAGACAACCTTCTCTCCTTCATGTGTGATAATGAAGTTAAAGAGTAGTTGGTTGCGGTGTTTTCTTTCAGTTTAATTTGTTGTCTCAAAAAAGAAAAAAGAAAATAAGATTGAAACTATACTTGAATATATAACTCAATGTTTAAGACAATCGAATCTTTTTTTAAAAAAAAAAAAAAAAATCTATTGAATCAAGCAGAATTAGATCTATTTTTTGGAAAATTGACAAAAATGACCTATTGGAAGTTTTTCTTTGAAAAAATGGACCTTTTTAAAAATAATGTATTTTTTACCCCTCATAGGTAGGAAAAGACCATTATACTTTTTTTTTAGGAAAAAGATTCAAAACTCCAATCCCTCTTCCATGATTGTTTTTTTGTTCAATCTTTCAAATTCCTTTCAAAACTTCTCACATTCTTTCAGTTTTTCTTCAACATTTCGGTTCATCATCTTCAAGTTCATCTTCATCAAGTAAATATTTATGCACATTTTAGTAGGGTTTTGGTTTTGGATTTTTTTAAAGGAATATTGACCTTGGTCTACATCATCCCCTAAGTTATGAGTCGCCAAGACCAATCATTGAAATACTAACCTTAGTTTATATCATCCCCTAAGTTATAAGTTAGTAAATTAGTAGGCGACGATGTAAGTGATGGGCTAAAATATTTGGGCGAAAATAGTCTATCAAAATCTATCTTGCAATGTACCGCCCTAGATGTTGAAGGGATTTCTTCAGTTTGTCAGATATATGAATTTTTTGGATGAAATTTTTTATTACTTGAAAACTTTGGAAATGTAGATACGTAAAGAGGTATTACTAAGACCGCTTCCTATGTAAGAAATCTTTGATTACTTGAACACTTTGGAAGCGTAGATACGTAAAAAGGTATTACTGAGACCTTTTCCCATGTAAGAAATGTGTGTAGATCTTCATCATTCTGAATTATAAATGCAAGGGCTTTAGATCTCAATTGAAGTATGCATCTTATAACAAAATTATACTCATCGGATATTATACCACTTATTCTATAAACTTCAGTTAGGAATTCATAATAGGTCGTTCCGACCTTAATGTCAAACCACCGTAACTCTTCTCCATCATAATCTTTTTCCCTTAAACAGCACCGAAACAAATCCAAACACGAGGCATTTACCTACAATTTATAACAAAATTGTATTAATGTAATGTAGTTAAAGAAAAAGCAAAATAAAAAAAGAATCTAAAAAGAAAAAAAATTGGCTCGGTCGTCCACCCAGTCGGTTATAACACAAGGCCAAAAAACAGTATTCCTATTTTTTGTGCGCCTGGCCAAGCTAGGGTTAACTCTACGAGCCATGGACCAGTCCCAGCCCGGTTCTTATCCCGTACTCGAGAAGACCGAGTCAATTAATTTATTTCATATGCAGTGAAGACCCGGTGAAGCCCCACCGGGTATCAAACTTATTCCAACAATTATTTGAACCTAGTGAAACTCGGCCAACATACAGATATGCATTCATAACGCTAAATTACTAGCATGCCTAAAGAAACAATAAACTAGAGACCGAGAGATCATACCAGTTGAAGACTTATTCTTCATAGAAAATCTCACTATTGCTGGAATGGCAAGTTAGCATTCAGCAAATCCCAATCGTCTACCTCGAATAGTCTCCACACGAACAGAAGGAAACGGGGACGACACCACCACTAAGAACCCTCAGTATTCTCGAAGTGAGAATCTAAAAGGTGGGCTTTGGTCGGATTTGGTAGAGGGAAGGAGGAAGGGAGATCGTATACAATGATCAAACAAGTAAGAGAAAGGCTCATCTATCGTATAGACAAAATGCTTGATCGTTTAGGTGAAGTATACGATCGCGTAGGAAAAAGTAAGCGATCGTCTAAACGATCGTGTAGGAAAAGTTAAGCGATCGTCTATACGATCGTTTAGTAAATATCGAGCACTAAACGATCGCTTAGAAAAAGGTAAATGATCGTTTAGTAAATAGCGCACGCGGGTGTAAGCGTTAAGCAATCGCCCAGCACTATCGTATAGGTAAGCGATCGCTCAGCACTATCGTATAGGCACTAATTTTACCAAGCAATGACATATTTCAACACTAGGTCGTACATCCAATGCTTAACACACACTGAGCTATTTAAGTATCTCAAAGCGATTCTTCAACTTACTCATCTGTTATGAAAACAAAAGAGACGCCGACCTATTATCCCTTAACCGTCCAATTAATAGACAATGAATATAATATATTCATAACCTATGGATTAATATCATATATTAACCATAGTATTTTTCTTCCACTAGGTATAAATCATATTTATATCCAATTTCCTCCAAATTAACGTATCTCATATATAAAGTTAATAATATCATATATAATTAATTAGTTCAATTATATCATATATAATCGAACTCCCTCTTGGTAATTTGAACATTTCAAACTGACCCAAAAGCTAATTCTCAACTTGTATCCAAGCTACTAAAGGGACCTTATAGACCTATGGCTTGAAGCTCCAACGGTATGTGAATAACTGACTAAACTCTTTAGCCACGATATCTACCATCCGTTAACTGCCAGACATTCCACTAAAGACCGATAGTTGAACTCTTCTTACCATAGATATATTTCTATATCCATTGGATATAACCAATCATCAATACGATGACCCTTCACAGATGCTCGTAAGTACAGCTAGGTCAATTTACCGTTTTGCCCCTATAGTTACATCATACTCCTTAAATACCACTGATCCCTCTAATGAACAATACAACATAGTCCTACTATGTGTGAACACCTCTTGGGCCATGAGAAGGTGTGTGGCGCCACATCGTTCAAGCTCCGGGATCAGCCCTTAAGAGAGCAATCTATCTACTTACCCCTGCTTCAGGGAAGGAGTGAACTTCATCTTATGAAGCTGAGTTCCCAGCTCACAAATCAGACAAATTCCCAAAGTGGTAGGTTTGAATCGGTGCTCTGGCCGCTCACACCCATGCAAATCAAAGGACTGCCCTCAATAGCAGGAGTTCCCAACTCACTAAGAATTGAGGTCATGTTACCTATGGTCATCCTAGTGAAGTGAAGTCTCTGTCATGAACAAAGTTATATGACAAGACGTTAACACTTCGTGGTCAGGTCTTATACAAACTCTTTGTATAAGACGCCCCCGCTTGCATATCCCCTACACAAATGATCAAGATCGGACCATCTGTGACAAGTCACAACACTTGTAACTATTCCACAAAGCGAGTCACGTCCGTAGCGTTACCAGGATAAGGTTTCCCTCCTATATCCATGTACTAAAGACCATTTTGGTTGTCACTTAAGACATGATCCACTTATATGACACTACATACATGCTTAAGTTACATAAAGACAACTAGGGATATTAAGTTTATTGGTTTGTGGTAAAATAAAAATATCTAAATGTGCAAAGTCAAGGAGTGAAGTAAATATCATATATATTATACATCACAAGCGTTCGTACAAAATTGTTTACAAACTACAAGACACGAGACTTTAGAGCACAAACCCTAACAATTTTAACTCATTTGCTTTCTACTCGATGAATATCTAGTGAAGCCCGGCCAGGTATCCAACTTATTTCATAAATTATTCTGTACCTAGTGAAGCCCGGCCAGAAAATTTTAACTCATTTCGTTTCTACTCGGTGAATATCCAGTGAAGCCCAAACCGATATCTTCTCAAAAAAGAAATTGCTATTTTTTTCATTTTTTTATGAATTTATAAATATCAAATACGGGGCATTATAAAAAAAAATAATAATCAACAACGCAAGCATAAGTCAAACTCCAAAAATGTCATTTATTTTTGTCAATTTTTCCAGAAATTATCGAATTATTGAATACATACAAAATGAAATACATACCTTCTTACGGAATGTACAAAATTACAACTTCGTGAAATATAAGTTTTGGACTTGACGAAAGACTTTTCGTTCTGGAAATAATTTGGCGAAGAGAACGTTTTGTGGGGTTGTAAACAAATCAAATTTGATGGAGACCTTTTTGTGTGAATAATTTTTTGTTAATGGTTTTTGGATAAATTAATTTTTTGTGAATAAATTTAGATGAAGAAATTTCTGTGAATTAATTTGATAGGTTCGTCGTTGAAATTGAAAATAAGAATTTAATAAGGGGCATAAGAGTAATTGTACAATCAATATTTTCCATGGTTACATCATTTTCATTCTCGTCAAAAAAAAATTCAAAAGTATGTCAAAAATACAAAATCAAACTCTAAATAGATCATTTTTGTCAATTTTCCCTATTTTTTCTGGCATCCATTAAAGAAGCTCTAGTGATCTGGACAGAAAGATGAGGATTCTTGAGAGCAAATGCCTCAAATCCTGGGGAAAACACAATCTCCTCCATGTTTCTAACAATGAAATCCATCGCACTCTCCTTCAACGCTCTACATGAACATACTTCAGCAATTTCCAATACATCCAGAGCGCTCCCGCAGTTCAACGATTTCAACATGTACCTCTCGCAAAACTTCTGCAAGTAAGGAATCTCGTATTTATCACCCGCCATAGCTAACGAGTACACGTGCTTCTTCAATTTCTCTTCCACCAAATCACCGCTATACAGCAACTCCATCAGTGATTCCAACTCCTCGTGGCTCATCTCCGGCAGCATGATCGACTCCATTGGAGCAGCCTTGCACCCGTCCGATTCCAGTAGGTTTTTGAAGATTTCTGATCTTGTGGCCTGTAATTTTGGCAAAATGCTTACCCATTATATCGGATTTCCATTGGTGGACAATGAAGTCCAAAAAGGGGGATTCTATTACCAGTAGGGCTCTGTGAGCGGAAATCGAAGGCGACGCGTCGAAGCCGGGTTTGAGTTGAATATCGGTGTGAATCCGATGGCGGAAAGCCGCGGCGAACTCGCCGAGGAAATCGATTTTTTCTTCTAATTCTTCCTCTCTGTTTTTTAAGTCTATTATCCATTTTGAAGCATTAGTGAGTGTCTGCATAAGGAGATGATTAAAACTTTAGTTATAAATTTCAAATTTGTATTAATAACTCTAATAAAAAAAATATTAGCCAAAATAAATATAACTCAATTTCGATTCTCTTAATTATTTTACATCTAAAACGTCTGATATATTAAAAAAAATTAAACTTAATATATAATATATCTATTAGACATAATTTATGCCACATTTACCAAATTGTAATGAAAATTGGTATAATCGTAATGAAATTTCATTGATGGATCAATTGTAATGAGTTTGAATCGCAAAGGTAATTGGATTAACTTCAATCACATTTATTTAAAATCATGAATTTTATCAAATTTACTGTTACCGTTACCTCTACCTTTGTGGGTCAAACAGTAACGATAACAGTAAAATGTTAAAATTGATAATTTTTTAGTTGTAACAGTAACAATAATGGTAGTCGTAACAATAACTATAATGGTAATGATAGCGATAGAATGTAATTTCCAGGCACAATCAGATTGAGTACTCTTTATTCATCAATCAGATTGCGTTATTTCATTACAAATTTGGATGTGGGATCATGTGTCAATACAAATGCTGAATAGAGATAAACAACATTAAAAGTAATCAAATAGGGCCAACTTTTTTTTATTCTTATTTATCTATCACGTTTTCAGTAGAGTAAACATGATCTTAAAGATTTATTAACCCAAAATTTGATTATATTACATGGTTTTTTTTTTTTTTTTTTTTTTGTCTAATCAAAGTGACTTATTTAACCAAACTTTTGTACTCTCTTAAGTCTCGTGAACAATATTTGTATTTTTGTGTGTCCATGAATTGACACCATCCAACATTCTTGTGGTGCTTTATCAACTTCATAGTGTACTCTAGTCTCTATCAAAAGTACTCCAACAACTCCACCTTTTATTGTATGCATTTTCTTTTTTATTTACTATTTCTAAAGAAAATTTTATTCATTTTATAGAAGATAAATGGGGTCTTTTTTCTTATTCATTAGTTGTTCCTTTTCACATATTACATCAATTACTAAATCTTATCTCATTAATTATATTTGTTTCTTAAAAATAAATATTAAAAAGATAAACCAAAGTGCACCCAAAATTATGTTTTCCCTAAAACTTGTTCCAATATATTAAAGTTGGTCTTTAATATTGGCCCATTTAACGTCTACCAAAAACTAGGCTTTTAAGAAAGAAGCCCACATATCTCATATTTGTCATGAACTATTGTTAAATTCTCTCTTTATATATTTATTTGAAAAGGTAAGTTTTATACTTTATATGATTATATATAACTTTTTGGTTGTATTTTTTTTAAGAAGAAAGTTTTAAATTCTTAAAACTTTTAAAATCATGTAATTTTTCTTTGTCTAACCTAATCTATATATGTAGACAGAAATAATTCATTTTGTTATTTTTTCTCTCAAAATTAAAAATATAAAAAATAAATTATATACCACAAATAATATATACATTGCCAACCTAATAAGAAATTTTTAATTTCTTTAAACAGTGGTTGAATCCTACCTACAATGTGAGAAATATTATTAAACAAAAATAGCAAAAAAAAAAAAAAAAAAACCAATGTTAAAATATCATTTTAGTCTCTATATTTTGGAAGTTATTTAATTTTAGTTCATGTACTTTCAATTGTTCAGTTTTAGTCCTTGTATTTTTAATCAATCTTAAATTTAGTCCTCAATGTTAGTTTATTGTGATTTTTTATTTTGTTATTTAATAGCATTTTACTACAAATTTTGAAAACATATTTACATGTTGTATATCATTGTATGAAGAATATTATTATTATTTAAACAATTTTGGTAAAAATTAACTTTGGATGACTAAATTTAATATTTATTGAAAGTATAAAAACTAAAATTGGATAATTGAAAGTATATGGACTAAAATTGAACTAAAATAGTATTTAACCAAAAATCAAAATTTATCTAAACTTTTAATTTTGCACTAAATAGATCATCGAACCTTAAAAATATTTAACAGACCCTTGAAGTTTCAATTTCGTATCGACATTTTGTATCGAATAAGACCCTAAACTTTTAATATTTGTATCTAAATGTACATAAAGGTATTCAAAGAATAAAACACAAAGTTAAGTTAGAACTTCATTAAGAGTTGAAAAGAAATAGAGAGAAAGAACTTGCCTTACATGAAGAGGAAGGTGGGGAAACAGGGGAGACATTATGAGTTGGTAACTTATGATCATTTTGAAGCTTGTTTATCAAATTTATGACACACTTTGCTCCGTCGTAACATGATGCACAAATCGTATTACGCGGCGGCCGTAGTATCACCGGCAAGGAGCTGCAGATTGAGCAGTCCATATTAATTTTCTGATCTTAGGCTTCTGTTGAAGAACAAGATGAAGGTTCAATTTCAAACACATTGTATTGGGTTTAAAGAAACAGAAAAGAGGTGGTTGTCTTATTTATTTATTTGGTGCTCTCAACTTAAAGGAATCTAGAAATAAATAAATAAATTGTTGATCAATTGAGTTGGTTAAATAATTGTTGAATAATAATGTTTTGTTGGTTTATCCTGTAAATGATGTAGAAGAATCTAGTTTAATAATTGCTTTAATTGGGTTTGAAATTTTAATTGAAGTGCAATGACCATCCTGCCCTTGAACTTGGGAGGAGGTTTGTTGGGGGTAGATGGGCAAATGGGAGAAATGAAAGATTTGAATGTTGGAGGGGATTGAGTGTGTTTTAAAGAAGGAATAGAAAATGGTTGGAAGTGGAAAAGGACTTTCCAACCTCATCCACAGCCTATACCTTCGAGGCAAACACGTCTTTCCCTTTCTTTTTCTCTTTTTTTTTTTTTTCTTTTTATTATTTTCTTTTGAGTTTTTTTTTTCTTTTTTGAAAAATTATTTCCTCTATTTCAAATAGCTATTGATGTTATAGAATTTTAACGTTACACATTTATGGTGTCTTGCACGAGAAATTTTAACATTACACGTCTTTCCCTCTGATATGTTGTTTTGCACGAGAAATTCGCATAAGCTCTTGGTGCTCTTCTAATTCTTTCTCTAATCTAATCATGTTGTTGGAGTTAACCTCTAAGAATATTCGTACCAATGTGATGTCAAGTCGAATACAATCTGATACTTAAGTTTGTACATTAAGTATTTAGCTTGACTAAACACATAGAAAATTACTTACCCCTTTAGAATATTGGTGCAAAGCTATTAATAAGATCCATCCTCTAATTAGTTGAGAATCTGAAAGGTTGAAGAAGGGACGGTGAAATTTTCCTTGTATTGACTACAAAGGAGCAACCCCAATTTATACAAATAAATCTCTAATTTGGATAAATCAATAATAATAAAATATACAAAAAGAATATACAGATGGCACACTACAAATGGTTGAAGAATAACCATTAAGATTCTTTCTTAACCAATTCTAGTATTGCGATATTCTTCATATTTGTTGACATACCTCTACTGACCGAGAATGACTTGGATGATGTGGATATGCTGACTTGGATTGACTTGCTGACATGGCGGTCTTCTTCTACTTCCCTTATATCTCCCCTCAAACGAGGGGTAATGCAACAACCCCAACCCCAAGTTTGGACTTGAGACTGAAGAATTGAGAGTGAGTCAATGTCTTTGTGAGGCAGTCTGCGATTTGGTCTGAAGATGGTATATAACAAACTTCTAACTGCCTATTTAGCACTTGGTCCCGTACAAAATGTATATCAATTTCAATATGTTTTATTCGGGCATGAAAGACAGGGTTGATGGCTAGAGCTCCGACATTTAAGTTGTCACACCATAATGTAGGAGTTGAACATCGTTTGATGCCAATTTCACCAAGTAGCTGTTGTAACCAAATGATTTCTATGGAGGCATGTGCAAGTGCCCGATATTCCGATTCTGTACTCGACCTAGCAACCACTGATTGTTTTTTGGAGGACCATGAGACAAGATTATCACCAAGGAAGACACAGTATGCAGCAACATATTTTCGGTCATCAATGTTTGTTGCCCAATCAGCGTCCGAATAGGCAGATATATCCATGGTCAGATTGGATTGAATATAGAGACCATAATGTCTAGTACCACTGATATAACGGATAACTCTTTTAATGGCTTGTCAGTGCACATCTGTGGGTTGTTAGAGAAATTGGCTAAGTTGGTTAACTATGTAGGTGATGTTCGGGTGAGTATTGGTTAAGTATTGGAGAGCCCCAATCGTGGGGCGATAGGTGAAAGGATATTGAAGAGGCGTACCATCATTTAAAAACATGTGACGATTCATCACACTAGGCGTGGGGACTGGTTTCACATCTTGTAAATCAAGTTTAAATAGGAGATCATCCACATATTTTTCTTCATTAAGGATAACACCATTGTCCAAGTAGTGAATTTGAATACCCAGGAAGTAGTTAGTGTACCAAGGCCCTTAAGGACAAACTTGTTGTCTAGTTTTAACCAACTTTGAGATTAATGAGTTGTTAATCCCTGTGATTATGACATCATCTACATATACCAGTAGCAGAACCACATCAGAGTCATTGCGAAAGACAAAAAAGGAAGTATCTGACCTAGCATTTTGAAAGCCCCATGATGTAAGACATCTTTAAGGGTGTTATTCCATGCTCCGGGTGCCTATTTGAGACCATATATAGCTTTATTCAGCTTGCATATGTGAGTTGGGAATTGACTATTAACATACCCTTGAGGCTAATACATGTAGACATCTTCTTCAAGAGTACCATTAAGGAATGCATTATTAAGTCGAGCTGTCTAAGTTTCCATCCTTGAGAAATTGCAATGCTAATAACCACTCGAACTGTGGATGCTTTGGCTACAGGACTGAAAGTTTAAAAAAAAATCCACACCTGGGCTTTGATGAAAGCCTTTGGCTACGATGCAAGCTTTATATCGTTGGATGGTTCCATTGGGGTTTCTCTTTATGCGAAATATCCATTTGTTGCCAACCATGTTTAAGGAGGGTGCGTAGGGAACCAAGGTCCATGTATTATTGTGCATTAAAGCAAAAAATTCAGCATCCATTGCAGCTCTCCATTGGGGTGTTTTGAGAGCATCCATAACACGAGTGGGTTCAGTGATAGTCCAATCCTTGGAAGTTTTGAACAGTCATATCTTAGGCTTGAATATTCCTGCCTTACCCCTGGTAATCATGGGATGGCTAGGTAGTTGTTATTGGTTTTTTCGGTTGTTGGATTGATGGAGGAATAAGAGGTGAAGTTTATGTAGGGAAAATTGCATGAGGGTTTGTGCTGGTAGGAGGAGAAGAGTGTATTTGAGGTGAGTTAGGTGGGGAGGGTTGAATTGAGGAATAGGGTTGAGGAGAGGGACCTGTGGAGTTTGCTATTTGGTCTGAGACAAGGGATAACTGATGAGAGGGACTGGGCTGATACAAAGGTCGCACGGGAGCGGCATTGGGGGCAGGTTATGTAGTTGACAAGGGATAAGGTAGGAATGAGAGATGAGGCAACCATGAGATGGGTAAAGCTTGTGAGCTGATGCTGGCAAACTGAGGATTGAGATCTGGCCAGCCTGAAAAATCATACTTAAAAGGAAAGTCGGATTCATTAAAAACAACATGACGAGATATAAACACACGGCCAGATCAACTCAGACATTTGTAACCTTTGTGGTGCATACTGAGGCCAAGATACACATATTTCTCAGACCGATAGTTGAACTTGTTACTGTTATATGGCCTGAGACATGAATAGCATGCACAACCAAAAGTCTTGAGGTTTTTAAAGTCTAGCTTTCGGTTGTGTAAAGATTCAATGGGAGATTGACCTTTTAGAGCTGAGTTTGGTAGCCATTGATTAAGTAAACAGTATACATAAAGGCATCCCACCAGAGTGTGAATGGTAAAGTAGCTTGTGCTAATAGGGTAAGGCCAGTGTCGACAACCTGTCTATGATTTCTCTCTGCCCTACCATTTTGTGCTGAAGTATAAGGACTGGATATACAAGATAGGATACCCTCTTGATGACAGTATTGATGAACTCAAGTGTATTCTCCTCCATTGTCAGACTGGACGATTTTAATTGTTCCTCAAAATTGAGTTTTGACTAAATTAATAAAATGTTTAAACACAGCTAAAGTATCACTCTTGAGTCTTAAAAGGTAAATCCAGATGAATCTACTGAAATCATCCACAAACAATACATAATATTTATAGCCATCAATGGACAAAAAAGGAGCAGGTCCCTAGATATCAGTGTGAATCAATTCAAATGGAGCAGTAGCACGGGAAGTAAAATTAAGAAACTTAAGAGACTGGGCTTTTCTATAGTGACAAAGTTCACAAAATTTGAAATCTTCATTAAGTAGGATAGGAAGATTATATTTCTTAATCACAGATTCAAGTATTTTTGGAGAGGGATGACCAAGCCTCCTACGCCAAATGGTCTAGGACACCCTATTTCTAACAGATACACTAGAATTAGATCAAACGAAGGCAGACAGATTGTTATTTTTGTCCACTGACTAAACTTGGTTGTGTTCATCACCGTAGATGTGTTTAAGCTATCATCAAAATTCTCGAAATATAGACCCTCTTTAAGCACTCCCTTCAGTAGAACTTGCCCTGCTTTACAAGACAACAATCATGATGGAACTCAATGTAAAGATCATTATCCTGAGTAAGCTTAGATACGTTAATTAGGTTCTAAGCAATATGGGGAACACAAAGCATGTTATTAAGCTTCAGTTTATTACTTCCAGAGGTCAAATAGTCATTGCTTACATGAGATATATTTAAGCATTCTTCATTTGCAACAGTAACAAGATCTTTACCTCCATATTCAGCTAGATTTGCAAGGTTATTGTAGTCAGCAGTTACATGATTCGATGTTCCACTGTCTGCATACTAGTTAGTGTCATTTACACAAAGCATTTGAGTCTCCATTAGACCCTCTAGTGTTGGCCATATTGACATTTTTGTTTTGACTTAATCCAACTGTGTTCTTTTGAATAGCTTGATGATCAAGACATAGGAGAATTTCTAATTGCATATCAAGCCATGAGATGTTGATTTTGCCTTGTAGGATTGCCACAACAGCATTGAACTCTTCATCTAGACCTAGCAGTACCTGTGACACTAAAGTTCTCATGGGAATAGGGCTCCCAGCTTGCTCAAGGTTATCAGCATTATTTTTCATGATCCATAAATATTCTTCGAGCGTCATTGAATTGTATAACCAGCTAAGAAGCAGATGATCTATAGTCATCCACATCTCATATTGAGGATTTACCTGTGGAGGTGTAAAGGAGCTTGAAATTCAGCTACTGGAACTTCCATCAATACTTGGAGCTCCTGTTACCACATCAACTTCAGCAATCGTTGTGTTGCTGGTGTTGGATTGTAGGAAGACCAATGGACATAGGGTTTGTCCAGTCAAATGTCCCTCAAGTTTGTAACACCTAAGGATCGGTAGAGCTAGATTTTTCTAGAAAAGGAAGCTGCTGCGATCAAATTTGATGGTTGTTATCTGGTTGAGAAGTTGGTTCAAAGGGGTAGCTAAAATTAACACCACCAAGAGGGAAGGATGTATTTCTAGAGGAGTTAGTGTTGGCCATAAGAGCTCTGATACCAAGTTGAATCTGAAAGGTTGAAGAAGAGACAGCTTGATGGGTGAAATTTTCCTTGTATTGATTACGAATGGGCAACCCCAATTTATACAAATAAAACCCTAACTTGGGATAAATATATAATAATAAAATATACAAAAGGAATATACATATGGCCCATTACAAATTGTTGAAAAATAACCACTAAGACTCTTTCTTAACCAATTCTAGTATTGAGATATTCTTCATATTTTTTTATATACCTCTAGAATGGCTTGGATGATGTGGATGGGCTAACTTGGATTGACTTACTGACGTGGTGGTCTTCTTTTACTTCCCTGATATAATTTCCATTTGGGGATATATGTAGTACCGACAGACAGTGTTAGAATAGGTATGCCCTCGAGATTCCAGAGTGTTAGTGGTGAATTCGGCTCGATCATTTCTCTTTAGATTTACGAACTCAATTTGTCGACTTGGAACTTGAGGGCTTGACTTTCCCTTTCAGGACACCTGGACCCTAAGCAAGCTTTAGAACCCTTTGAGCTTAGGCCTTTCTTGGACAACTCTCAACAAGTCGTAACTTTTAAATGATGATATGACATGCTAGTTGACATATTTATCACGATATTTAAGATACAATAACACATGACACACTAATTAAATTTGGAGTAACTGCAATTGATAGTACTTTTAGAGTTAATAATTAAATGTATAGCAACATTTTTAGAGTTGCAAATATAGTTAATCTATCGATGATAGATTTCGTCATTGATAAACTCCTATCAACGATATAATCCGTCACTAACATACTTCAAGAACTAAATCTAAATTTTGTTATATTTGTAATTCTTTGGTATATGATAATATTTTGAGCTAATAGATATATTTATGACTGTCCCTAAATTTATAAATAAATTTTCAGCTAGGAACGTTTCCATGTGGGCAGGAACAAAAATGACTCCTCATATGAATGTTCACGAATACCCCCATTTGAATATTTCTCATCTCTACCAACTTTTCCGTTATATTCTGTAGAGATTAGAATAGGGGAAAATTATTTCTCTTTAAAAAAAGAAATCGAAATACCTTTTTAAATTTATAGGAAATTTTCAACTAAATGGGTAATTTTGCATTCGCATGTGTGTCTAGAATGGAAAATTATGAAATTTTATACGATGTATGAATTTGTCAATTCTTATAGACTAACAAAGAATTATATGGTATAAAGTTAAGTACATTAAATAACTTGTCCCTTATTCTTGTTTTTGTTTTGTGTTTTGTTTTTTTCTATCTTCAATTATACGTGTTTATTAATCTAACACAATTTATAAACTTCAATTTTCATAACGCCACTTTCACTCATTGATTTCTTTGTTTTATTTTCGACTTAAAGAATAACACTTCGAAAATTAAAGTCAAGTTTTCACTAAAAATCTTATGAAATTGAGAAAATATAACATAATTTTAAAAAATTAAATTATAATCACAAAACATTATAATATAGATGCATTAAGGAAAGGTTTAACTTAGCTTAGCAAACCAAAAGAAATGAAAAAGACTTAGTCAGAAAAAGTTTTGTAAATTCGAATAACTTAACTACTTATAATAATTACAAGAAGAGTAATGATTAGGTGCAATTTAGGTTACACTTAATTTATGCCCTTCTTTTTTTACATACAAAAATTAAATTTAAAAAAAAAAAAAAATTGACGCATGACGATTTTTGTTAGCTAGATTACACACAAATAAGTGTAGTCAAAGATATATCACCTAAATTTTTCTGTTGCACGAAATAGATTACATGAATATGATATATTCAACTTTTTAACTTATTTATGATGAAAACAAAAACTAACTCATAAAGAACCACCAGAGAGGAATAACACATTAACATTATTATATATTAATATCTGGCTACAAAACTATATAGCCGACAAAATGATCCTACAAGCCTACCTTATGAAAAACAATAATTAAGTATCTTTTTAATTGGAGTTTAGAGATCTTTAATTGAAGCGAGAAGAGATTCTTTAAGAAAAAAAATCATAATTAATTATGTGATTTTAATTAATAGAAACAGGATATGATTTGACTCACACCTTGATGGTAAAAGTTGGTCACTTGTCCCATTAATTCTTTTTGAAAAATATTTAATATGTGATTAGAAAAAGATGGGCAAAAATAGATGCATTAAGATATTTTATATATATATATATATATATATATATATATATATATATATTTTAATGTGACTGGAATCAAACATTTAAAAATATGCAATAATTTTTTATACCTTTCAGATTTGATTTCAAATAGGATACAAACTTTCCTCAACCAAAAAATAAAAGAATAAGATAAAGAAAAAAAAAGTGTAGAATAAAAGTTAAAATCAAGCTTAATATCAGAAAAAGTTATAGTGCATCTAGAGATTTAGAGGAGATTTTATTTATTTATGTTTTTCTCAGCTTTTTCATGATGGGGAAATGAAATATAACGGAATACACTAGTAAACTGATTACACTTCAATTAGAAACACTATACTCGATATATAATATTCAAACTCAAACGTAAGTCGAATGATGTAACAAAACTTAAATATATAAATAATCAAAGATTTGAAAGAACCTCAAAACCTCTAGAGACTCAAAACATAGTCGAGGCATGCTGATGTGAATTCAACCATTGAATTATTGCATGTACCTAAAGGATCAATTATAATAAGCAAGGCAAAGAAGATTCAAGATGCATTCACACTACATCTTCAAAAACTAGCAAATTCACAAGAACCGACAATTTTCAGACCAAATTTATATATAATACTAGTTCAATGAGTCAATAAGAGAATGACATGAAGATGCATGGGAAAAGTCCTATAGTTTGGATGATGGCACGGTGGCAAAAATGTATGTAAATTTTGGGAAGAAAATGTTGTTAAATGTGCACTACATAGAAAAAAAGTGATGTCAAATCTTGTCAAATGTGCACATCTACTTTGCCGTCTTCTAAAGGAGATATTTAAGACAATTTGAAGATTTTTCACATTTCTAGTTTTGCATTTTGACTTATAATTTAATACACAATTAAGTCTCAAGTTCCTAGGTGTTATTTTCTACAATTTTCAATTAATTGCATTTGAATGGCTTTTGAGTTTTTTGGCCTATAAAATGGCTTGGGATGCTCTTGACAACTCAAAATATCAATATTAAAAAGCTTGTGCTTATTCAACCCCTTAGTGTTGTCTTTTCTTTCAAATCTTGCTTTAGATTTGATGTTTAAATCAATTCATTGGATTAGTCTTGATCAAGCTAATTCTGGAATGAGTTGTCTTAGGATCTAAAAGTGACTGTCATAGATTCTAAGTTTGATCTAAGTTAGCTTTCTTGGTGAGTGTTTATAAGAATCTTAAAAGGACCTCTAGTTTTGCATCCAACACGCATCACGGGCGCTTATCACACGCTTCTAATAAGCATTGTCCTTTTAAACAATAATAAATTTAATGTACACAATTAAGTTCATTTTTATTTCAAATATTCACTAAAGTTTCACTTTCTTTCACTATAAATATCCAATAGTTCATTGATTTTCTTTATCCCTCTTATATTTAAATTATCTTAAGATTGTTACAGAAATAATAGCACATAATATCAAAATATATATTTAAAAGAAAGGAAAAAAAGAAAAAGAAAAAAAGAAGGAGTCCTACGGATCTACATTGTCTCTTTAAGATAATTTCACTTACTTTAGTGATTGAGTTTTAAGAGTAATTGTCTATCAAAATAAAACTTATTATTTTTCTTATAGATACAACACCTCGTCCACAAGATCAAATAATGCTTACTTTGTGAAGTAAATTGAATTTCAACAAACTCTTAGATGGGAAAAATGTTTTAAGAGAGAAAAGTGTTGATCGAAAAAGTGAAATTCCAAATTGAGGAAAATACATATTTATAAACTAAGGCATGGTCATTTGAATAGGTCTTTTCTTCAAGTTGATTAAAAAATGAAAAGTGTGGTTCATTCACGAAAGAATACAACTCATAAAATCGAAATGATGTAATCCTAAAAGAAGAGGTCACGTACCATTTAATCCAACACTTTGTATCCTCCTCGATTCTATTGGCACATGAGCAATAATCTTATTCTCCCCACTATAACTCTTTGACTAAAACACCCTGAGTAGTATATAACTTTTGAAAAGTTTAAATATTTATTTTATATCATTTTTAAATGTTTTTATGACAAATTGAATGAACAGTTGTAGATTGAAAAAAAAAATCACACTACATAGTATTAGAAATTTTGCGGGATCCCTTTAGGTAAAGATTGGGCTTATAATATTTTGTGAAATATATGCTACTTAAGTAAGAGTAGCAAAATACAGAGTAACCAAGCTTAGAACTTGGGCATTCAATGGCTAGGGATGCATTAATTAAAAGGATGGAATCTTTGATATCCTTCATTTGATTTACACAAAATGATTCATCCCTTTAGAATACTGTTCTCGGCTTATCCATTTTATTTTCCCCCAGGGGAAGCGGGTGCTTCAGATCGGCCGCCGGCGAGTTTGTCCTCGTAGTAGTGGTACACGGCGGCGCCGGAAAGAACCGCCAACGTCAATGCCTGAGCATGCATCCTATTACAAACCAAATTAATATTCCATCATGAATTACAATTAGGAAAATTAACTATAAATCCCTAAATTTAACATTTTGGGTTAAGTTTCTATTTTGTACTCACTTATTTCTTAAATTTTGAGTTTAGTTTCAATTTAGTCCCTAATAGATCGTTCGACAAACCAATTTCTTAAGTTCGTATAAAGTTTGCTCATTTACTGAGTAATTCATTTTTTACTTTTTCACTATCGTATTTGTTGGGAGATTCTATTTTACAACTATACATCCTAAACACAAACTTATTTACTCTGCTATGATCTTTTTTAGTTTTGTTTCAATTTGGTTTCTTAGTTTACGGATAATGTTTGATTGGAATGACAAAAAAAAAAATTATTATTATCGTTTAAACTCTTTTGATAGAAAGAATTTAAAATATACTTTAGTCCTCAAACATTTTAATTTTTTAAAGAACTAAACTCAAAACTTAACGGAGTAAGATTTGAAAAGTTAAGAAGGAAATAGGAAAAAGAAATGAGAGGTTTGTAGTGTAATTGGTATGATACCTGGCATGGATAAGGCGGAGACTTGGCTTAAGGAGAGTTCTTGATCGGGTATAGGCCAGGGATGCTCCGATCCCAGATGCCCACAGAGCTCCTATGTATAAATTAAAAGAAGAAAGATTTAAAAACAGAGAACAGAAAAAGGATTGGAAGATGATGAGGAGGAGGAGGAGGAGAAGAGTATAGTTACCAATGGTGGTGAGTTTGTGTTCAGAAACCCAGACTTGAATAGCTTCCATTGTTGTTGTTTACTGAAGAAAAAACTGACAAGTTTGGTGAAGGTTTGCAGTGAGGAGGGAAGCATGAAGAAATAATAACATTATATTTATATATATATATATATATGTATGTATCCAGCCCCTTGGTTCAACGGAGCATTCCTCTGTTTTTCTTGGAAACAAGAGGCTCTTCCGTTTCCGGTTTCTCTTCAAAATTTTCCCCCCATCTATTCTCAGCCCTTGGATCCTTTTCCTAAACCTTGGTTTTTGCCAATCCACGTTACCTTTTCTAATTTTTTTTTACCCTTTTTTAAAAATCTCATTTTGGAAATAAATATAATATTGAAAAAATTGGACGAATATCAAAATGCTTTCCACATGCCACACACAATGTTATAGCGTGAATGAATAACAAGATATAACACATAAAATAACAACAATAACAAGATAAAAAAGTTGATAACCTAATTGATTGCAAAATCATCTAGGACAAAAAGTAACTTCACTTATTCAAATAGTTTCGTAATTACGATGCACTATTTATTTGTTAGAAGCCTTTAATAGAGATTCACAAATAGCCAACTCCTAGTTTTTACTTAGGTTTTCCTTAAATTGAGGTTGTCGGAGTTCGTGGAGGCGATGGTCATGGTGGCAGCAAAAGTTGGTCGATGTTGATGGTCAAAGGTAGTCATCAACGTTGGCTAGTGGCAATGGTGGGCGAAAGTGGTCGTCGGAGTTGGTCGTTAGAGGTGGTGGTGACGATGGTGGTGGCCGAAAGTGGCCACCAGAATTGGCTGGTGTCGGTGGTGGCTAGAGTTGGCCAACGAAGGGTAGTGGTACCCACAACTATATAGTGGACAAAAAATCAAATGATTACCGAATATAGCCTAAATTAAATTTGTTGTTTAAAAAAAAAAAATAAAAAAAATCTTTTCATTTTTCTAAGTTTCCAACCAAAACGTATGTAACTCAAGTAGTATATATATTACTTATTTATTTAAAAGTTCAATAATTGAAGTCATTAAATGAGTTCAACTCAATGATAATTGACATGATTTTCTATCTTAGAGGTCGGAAGTTTGATCTCGCATTTCCATAGTTGTTGTACTCCAACAAAAATAAAATAAGATAAAATAATTGGAGTCCTTTCGACTTTTTTCTTAATCTTCAAATAAGGAGAATTATGGTTAATCTCACCTTTAAAATCTCATTTAGAGTCAAAATTGGAACTCTAGAAATCTATATAGACACAAACTTAGAGGCTATAAATTCATTAGCTAAACTTCTAACCTTATGTTAAAGATTTGGTTTTTGCGGTTGTCAAAAATATTATCTCAACAGTTGTCACAGAAGATAACTCTATAGTATATTTTCTTTCTATATATGGAAAACTTCCGTAGATTTATTTTTTCAGATATTTTCTTGGTTTAAAGTGAAGTTTATTTTTTCCTAATGGGAACTTTGTTTTCTTTCTTGGTCACGACTTTTAAGATGAGTAAAGTGGTGAATGTTTAGGATGGTTGTTTTTATTAATTGATTGATGTTTTATGTTCTGTGTGGCCGAACTAAGCGATATTGAATTTTTCGATCTTTGCTCACTATATTTCGTTGTGTGATCTTATTGATTAAAAGGTGCAAGAGCTAAAAGATAATCTCTATCTTAGAGGGAGTCTAAGACATTGCCATTGAGAAGGGATTCTCGATTTTAGGGGAACCTAAGACCTCATTCCTGATAAGGAGTTCTCCATCTTAGAGAAGATCTAAGAATCATCAATGAAGGGAGTTCATTGAGAAAAAGGAAGATAATATTGTTATAGAGCAATCTCACACACTGCCAAAAGCCGAAGTGTTCTACTCTAATATTAACACATTTAGGGGAGCAGGGAATCTCACATCTAGGGGGAGCTTAGGTGATCTGTGAATTGGGTTTTACGTGAGTCACTGTAGTTGTCGTTGTCTTGCAAATAAGTACTATGTTGTAATTATTTGAATCTTTAATATTAATGGATTATCTTTCTTGGGCATTATATCCCCTAGATGTAGGTGGATTTCACCGAACTAGGTTATCAACTTTTGTGTGCAATTCTTTATTGATTCCTTGTTGTTATCTTGTTGTTACAATGCATGTTTGTACTCTCTGTTTAACATCTGTGTCCTGGGTGATGAGTCATCTTATCTCTTTTTCATCTTATATAAATTTGTTCCTCCGACATGCAATTATGGAACTGTCACTAATTTTAATCCTACTCAAATATCAATATCCCTATAATAACAACGAGCTTTTGACTTATATTAGGATTGTTATTAATTTTGTGTTTTTAGTTAAATCATATTTAGGTTAGTTGTGTATTTTAATTACGAGATTCAAAGTTATATATAGTTGAAGAAAAATAAACTCGTGTACTAAATCCACTGCAGATTTACACCTCCTTGGACTGGTACAAAACAAGTATAAAATACAACAAAAAAAAGCTTCAAAATCAAACACCACTTTGTATATTAGAACCAAACCTTTGTGTTTCTATTAAAAATAAAATAAAATAAAATAACTTAAACTTTGACCAAAAATGAATTCCCAAGACCCAATTCACCTACCAAGATCAAATGAGATAAAGTAGGCTTACTAATTGGTAATACTACAAGAAATTTTCCCAATTGAGTGGCATATCACTATATCATGTGTCCAAAACTTATCATATTTGTGGGAAAATCACCTAAAAAGGCATCATTCAAAATCCCAATACCTTTATTTATGACACTGATTTTTGAGATGTGGTTTTGTGGGAAACTAGGGGTCCTGATACAATTAATTAATTAACATCACTCTGCAGCCTTTTTTACCATGCTTTTTATTTAACAAATATTAATGCCCTTTGCCTTTATAGGCTTGTGAAAAAGTTACATGTGCAAGAATATTGATATTTCATTCGATTTCATTGTACTTAAAAAAAAATTAGAGATGGTCTCAATTTAGGCACTCAACTTTGTAAGTGTATCAATGTATATCATCCATTATGTTTTATTTGAAAAAAAATCTCATGTGAAACTTACAATTGTATCGACTAAATCCCTAATCTTTCATAAATGAATCAATTTAGATTCTTAGTCAAAATTTCTTTTGGACGTCATACATGCATTTGCTCTAATCGTCCATTTTGTATAACTGACATTTGAAAATGTCTACAAAATTTTAAAAATTAATGCATGAATGATTTTTAAAGATAATCGTAATGAAGGGTCTAAACTAACTGGTTAATGAAAATCGAGTTTCATTTACTTAATTTATAAGTTTTGCGTTATATAAATTGAATGAAATTTGAAGGAGGGTGCAAAATGATATACTTATGGACGTTCAAAATTTAAATTGATACAATTATTAATTCATAACTTTAATTTATGCAACTCAAAGTTTAGGGACATAAATAAAAGGTTAAATAGGATAACAAGTGGTTAAATACAAAATTAATATTTAAAATGAATTCTTAAACACATATTAAGAGTTTCTATGAGTTACTTTTTAAATTTTAAAAATTTATTAGATATAATATCGAAGATTGATGTATATATTAAATATTTTTTTATGAAATTAAATACTAAGTCCATAAAACAAATAGATACAAATCTATGACTAAACCTGTAATTAGAGCGATGTTTTAAAATCAAACAAATTCCTTTTACATTGATTGACTGTTGCCTCATTAAGGCCCTCTCTTATTTTAGATATTTTCTCTCTTTAAAAATAATATGTTTTTATGTTTAATACTTGTCGTAATTACATAAATAGCCACTGTTTTAATTCTTTATAAATATGACATCCAATCATTATCAAATATGTCAAGATGAACATAATTCAACTGACATCAATATGTATTGAATGAAAAATTTTGGACCAATAAAAAATGGTCACGTCATTTCTTAAATTAATGGTGAAATTATAAGTAATTGAAATTGGGGTTATTAGAAAGTTAACATGCGTCCCAAATTGAAATTGAAGACATAAATTGACAAATTCCAATGACGTTACGTGTTTTCATCACTATTGGATTGAATAAAATTAATTTGCTCCAATTTAATATTATAATTTGGGCTAAAGTCTGATTGAGCCCACAAAAATAGGTTTAACTTGGCCCAAAATTCCAAATTCGATTAATTTGGCCTAGCGGCAAGGTCCATGGACCAAACAAGTCCAAGCTCACAAAGCCCAACTGAGAACTCTATAAATAGAGGAGTTCTCTTCATCCATGGGGGGTAGCAATTCTACATTCCATAGAGCCTAGAGAAAATTCTCTACATTCAGAAGACTACTTACTAAATGATGTCTATTGTCCTCAAAATAAATCTCTTGATTCTTTAGCCACCAATTTATGTATCGTGGTGTAACATGGTTGTATGGCTCCAACATACGGGCTGGTAGGAATACTTGAGATAATGTCTAACGTCTCATGCATACTTTCTAGTGATATAACACATTTTTTCATGTGTGGCAGGTGGTATTCTCCCTATATCATTAGGAATGTCTTGGTAAAAGTTGAACTGTTGGCCAAATCGATAAGGATTGTACGATTCTATAGTCCAAATCCTACATTAGGAAGATAGGTAGCATGATCGCATACTAGAGAAATAGCAAGACTTTAGAAATGACGAATCTCGGGCATTGGTCATGCGCTCAGGCCTACTCCTATTCTGAATATTCACGTGCCATTGAATATTTGCACATCTGTGGATCAATTCTCGTCCCTAATACTCTCCAAAGTAGATTGACCCACCTTCGCCAGAAAAATTGGCCATCTTTGGACCCTAAATGGCTACAATAACGGGGTAGTGCGTGTTAAAATAATGGGCTAGCCAACCGTGGATGTAATGCATGAGAAAGTCAAGTCCATGCGTCTAATTGGGTTTGAAGCTTCTATTATCGACCCTAAGCCATGATATATATTGGCTAAAACTGGAACAATAAGGCTATAGACAATCCCATTAGCCATCAAACTAGTGAATCTAAAAACTCTAGGGCGAAGATAGCCTACCTTTTGCGAAAACACAAAAAGGAATAACCAACAGGATATAAAAGCAACCAAATATGTTTTATCCTTCAAGTTGTCTTTTATTTCGAGTTCTACAAATAACATATTTTTCCTATTCGATCATTCTCGAGACTCGATCCTCGTACTGTCGGGATTTTAAGTAGATCGGGAGTGAGAGGCTTTCTTTTTCTTCCAAGTATTAGATCATATTTTCAAGCCCCTAGAAACCAAAATGAAATCCAGGAGCTAATGGTCACTATGGAATCATTCTTAGAAAGTGTCATATGATTGTTGCTCTGCAAGCACACTATTGAATAATATGCCTAGAAAAGATGTCCACATTGTTGAGTTTTATGTCCTAAAACTTGTAGATAGTAAATGTAAATAGTTGGTTGTCATCAATAAAGAGTTGTCGATGTTATTTCAATAAGTGTTATTGATTGTGTTGCATGCTTCTTGCCTTAATAAACCTAAATCCAATAAACTAACATCCTGAGTTGTCTTATGAGTCTTGAATTGTATATGGAGACATATAGGGATCAATTTTCAAGATACAGCCTAAATGGTCTATAGTATAAGAATAAGGTTGGGTACCTTATCCTGGAGACACTATGGATACAGCCCCACTTTGTATTTTATAAAAATGTAATGATCCAACACATTCATGTAGGTGACATGAGAGTGGGTGTATCCCATCCAATGAGTTTGCATAAGACTGGACCGTAAAATAGTAACCACTAGATGTAACACCGATGACTAGTTAGGTTTCTATTTTAATAGGATGACCTAGGCAACTTAGTCTTAATACTGAGTGTATTATGAACTCTTGTTCATGGGGGATTATCATTTTATTTGTATGGGTGAGATGGCCAGTTTGCCAACTCAATAAATCTACCATTTTGGGGACAAAACCAAGTGGGGAATTGGGAACATAATAATACAAGATGGATTTTACTTATTCCCGACTTTAGGGTAAGTAAATGAATGTTCCCTTAAGTAGTGTCTCCAAGACTTGAACAAATGGTCCTACCCTCTCACTGGCCTAAGAGGAGTTTCTGTTTAATGGTTGGACCATAAACAGGTTGTTCATTAGAGATGCACCAATACTTAAGGATACAGAGGTAACCCAATGTTAAAACGGTAATTTTACATGTTACAAACACTCATGAAAGACTAACTTGTTGTTATTAGTCAATATCCATGGACACAGAAATATATTTACAGTGAGAAGAGTGCAGTCGTGGGTCTTTAGTGAAGTGTAACCACAATTAACGAATATTGATTAATTTGGTTAATGAGTTTAGCCAATTAATCTCATATCGTTGGAGCTTCTGATCTGTAGGTCCATAAGACCCCCCCTTTCTAGCTCATAAAGGGAATTGAGGTAATTATGTCTTGAATAGAGTCTGAAATGTTCAGATTCACTTAGGGAAATGATATAATGTATAATGATGCATTAAAATATAAAGTTTAAATTTTAATTAAACTTTATAATATGAATTTAATTTTGGATATGATTCAAAAATAATATGAATTTAATTTGGATATGATTCAAAAATAACTTATGGGAGAATTACATATTTGAAAGAGTTCAAATATTAATTTAATATGAATTGGATTCATATTTAAACTATAGGTTAAAATTAATGCGTATTAGATGCACATTAAAACTATAGGTTATGAGAGAAATACGATTGAATATGATTCATTTGTAGATTAGATTACATATTTGATATTTAATTTGGTAATTATTTCATTTCATTAACTAAATTAAAACTATAGGCTATGTGAGAGATGTTTCATTTAAATATGATTTAAATGAAATCATTAATTAAATAGGATTTATTTACTTAATTAATTAAATTAAATTAAATTGTTTAATTTTAAATTAAAAGTTAACTCCCACGTAGGGAGTTAACAGAAACGTGGGATGGCTCTCACGTTTGTCTCTCTCTTTCCTTTGATCAAATGTCTGCAAAATGTATGCAAGGAAGTGGTTGTTGCAAGTGATTTTGCACAGAAGCATTCTGTATACAAAAATCTCTCTATCTCTTAAATTCTCCTCCTTCTTCCCATATTTATTTGGTTCCCACAAACCATTATACCAAAAGTTCTCAGAGAATAGAAAGGAAGTCCTTTTGGTGGTGTTCATGAAATCCCAATTGGAGAATTGGCCATTTTATTTGAGTCATCAACGAATGTGAGTAGCTATTTCCTTTCTCTGTAGAATTTTTCCTATAGCATGCTTAACCTAGATTTAATTTACAGTAGGTTTAATTTTGTAAATCTCTGTGATATTCTGAATTTCCAATGTACTGGTATTTCACGAATTCCTAAATTAATTTCAAGAAAAGATTTTATGTTTTCTTCTGCTATGTTAGGGCTTTCATCCCTACAATTGGTAGCGGAGTCATCTCATAGGTTTCTGAATTTTGCACTGGATTTTAGTGGGATTAATTATATTATGAATGTAGTTTTGCGAATGAATGTTTATAATAGTTTATGGCCATAGAATTTCATGTTTTTTATTCTATCAAATTATAAAGGCCCCTACGTTTTGGGCATTCAATCATGTAATTCGAGTCTTCTATAAATCTGTGTCTAGAATTAGGGTTGTAATCGATGAATATCGTGACCAATTTTGGCGAAAAACGGAATAAAATTTGACGAACTGCCCAGAGTCGCATTCTGGTGTCGCAACGTTGTAATGCTTCTCACCGCATTGCAACGCTATGACATATGCGATGTTAGGATTGCGTTGCACGCGGTTCAGCTACAGTCGAAGATGGTTCTATTGGGATTGGTATCCTAAATCTCTTGTATTCTCGTAGTTTGTAAACATTGTATAAACAAATTGTTATTAATAAAATAGTTGTTATTTTATGAGCATACACTCAATCTAATAAACTAAGATCCTAGGTTATTTTATGTAATTAAAACAAGTATGTAGAGACATACATATGGATCTTGTTTAAATAATAACCTAAACGGTCTGTAGTAGATGGATTAGGCCGGGTACCTTATCATAGTGACACTACGGATACGACTCGTTTTTTAGATGTTACAAGTACTATAAAGTGCTACAAATGATCTGAACTTGATCATTCATGTGGAGACATGTGAGTGGATGTATCCTATATAAAGAGTTTTTATAAGACCAAAGCACGAAATGGTTAGTCTCATTATATAACGTTGTTAATAATAGAGACTTACATTTCACTAGGATACCCATAGATGACATGATCTGAATTCTGAATGAGTTGTGAACTCCTGCTCATGAAGGAGGTCATTTGATTTGTATGGATGAGAGTGGTCAAATTCCCAACTTAATACGCCTACCATTTTGGGGATTCATATGATTCGAGAGCTGGGAACACAGTTACACAAGACATAATTCATTTTCTTCCTGATGTCGAAGTAAGTAGAATAAATTGCTCCCTTAAGGCTGATTCTGGGGCTTGAACAATGTGGCCACACCCTCTCTTGGCCCCAAAGGGACTTGGTCATAGTTGGACTATGACTTATTATTCATTAGAGGAATCGGTGGTACTTAAGGGGTTAGATGTAACTATAGAGGCAAAATTTATTTTTGGCCCAATTGTACTTAAGAGCAATTTGTGAAAGGTCATCGCACTATTGATTGGTTATATCCAATGGACACAGAAATATATCTATAGTGTGAAGAGTGCAACTGTTGGTTTTAGTGGAGTGACCGGCAGTTAATAAAAGTTAGGTAATTTAATTAAAGAGTTTATTAATTATCTCAGTACCATTGGAGTTTCAATCTACAGGTCTATGAGGTCCCCTCTGTAGCTCAGCAGGGATTTAATTGATAATTAATTTTGGATTAATTTGGAATGTTCAAATTAATTGAGAGAATTAATTATATATGATATAATTAATTAAACTAATTATATATGTGATATAATTAATGTAATGTATTTGATACATTATAATATAAATTATTTTGAGAGAAATTTGAATATGATTCAAATACTAATTATGTGAATGAGATTCATATAATTAAATTTAATACAAATATGATTTATGTTAAATATCATAAATAGTCTAGAGGAATTAAATATTTGGATATGATTTAAATATTAATTATATGGATGAGATTCATATAATTGATTTTAGTACAAATATGATTTATATTAAATGTCATGCATTGTTAAGAGAAAATAAAACTATAGGTTATATTGTATTTGATACAATATAAAACTATAGGTCATGTGTTATATTTGATATAACATATAGTATATGCATATATACAATAAGATTGGTATTATATATATGTATATAATTATTATATATTATATATATGTATTATATATTGTATATATGTATATATAGTATATACATATATACAATAAGGTTGGTATTATATATATGTATATAATTATTATTATTAATTTAATTTAATTTAATTACTTTTAATTTAATTAAAGGGAGGGAGTTACAACTCTCTCCCCCTAATTTCTCTCAACCAATACGTGTAATGTATGGGTGGTTGGGGAATATGACTCATTCCATCATCTTCTTCCTCGGGATGATAGAGGAGTGCTCATTGAGAAAAATCTCCTCCCCCTCAATCTCTCTTCCTCTTCCCTCTTCCAAACATTGGACAGAGCCCACAACTCCTACCCAATTCTCAATCCTAGAGAATACAGAAGGTTCCAGTTGTGGTAGTGCCCAATTGGGTTTTCGAGTTCGAGATTCGTTCGAGGGAATACGTGAAGAAATTGGCTTCAAGTGTATGTAGATCTCCTTCCCATTTTCCTATGTAAAAGAATGTTGTGAAATTTAGAATTTAATTGCATAATTGTTTTGTTCTGTAATTTAGGAATTCTGTAGGGAAAAAAAAAAAGGAACGAACCCCCCTTCCACACATAAACCTTCATCGATTTCCTTTCAGGTTCGGTACGGTTCGACTGGTTCAAAGTGGTTTGTTTCGGTTTTGCACTGGGTTGGCTTGGTTTGTGGTTTTGGGGTCCATTCGTAGTGGTTCGGATTGGTTTGAATTGATTTGGTCTGATTCTGGAGTGGCAAAAGCAGTTTTAGGATAAAATTAGCATAATTATTATAATTTATTGTTTTGTTTTATCCTAGGGGACAAGTTAACGGTTCATTTGCTATTTAAATGCCTTATGGATATCATTTAGATAAATCTCACCATAGTTAAGCATGTTCATGCCTTTTAATATATTATAAGTGTTATAATGTATGGTTTTAATGCATGATATGTACATGAGTTCATGAGTTATTTAATATATTTTGATATGTTAAATATATGACATTGGAAAAGCATGATGCATGAAATTACTTACGTAAATATAAAGAATTGTGTTTATTAATGTCTTGTATATGCTTGGTGGATTTCCATGAGTTCTTTAATATAAGTGTTATATTAATGAAGTAGAAAATCAATTTGCATTGAGCATGACACGTCCATAGTTTAATATAGTTGGTGTATTAAAGTCATGAAATGCATGTAATATGGTTTTCTTGTTAATTATTAATCAAGTAAACCATAGAAAGCATGATTATAAGGTTAATAATTATTTTTTTAATCGTTATAAAATTAATATTTAGTAACTGTCAACCTATAATAAAGAGTTGCATGCAAACTTAGGATCTTAGGGAATTGGAATTAATTTTAAAATGTTTAAAATTAGTTTAGACCTTAGATCACATTAATTCTAATAAGATTAGAATAATGTCCTATTTGTTTTAATAGAGTTAAAATATGACTATAGGACAAGCAAGACTTTAGGTTATAAGGGAACTTTACCAGTGAAATTCTGTCTAGGTTGGGGGTTCTTAAGATGACGGTTTACGAAACACCTCCTACCTGAAAACTGACTCGGAACTTGAGTTGAATTAACCTTAGTCCCGTTAGCATGCAATATCACTAGGTTAATTAAATGGTTTAATTCATTTAAAATATTAGAATAAAGATCATATTATAATAGTTATAATAGGCATAGACTTAGGTAAATTCATTAGCTGAAATTTAACTAAGTATAATAAAATCCTAAAATGGTAAAATAGTTTAGTGGGAGAAAAGGGATATATCATTTTTTTACTCTCACGTCTCTAAGAGTTCACACCGTGAGATCTATGCTCGGCTTCATGTCGACCTAGACGAGGCCTCCCTCGAAAAGTGTTTGCATGGGTCAATACCAAGGTGAATAGGAAAAGTGTTCATAGTAAGTGAGAGAAAGATGCGTGTCAACATATCCTACAGTCTCCTCCATTAGGTTGCACCATGAGATTCCTATGGTTCGCCTAAATCTCGTAGGGTTCTATAGTTTGTAATTGTAACGTACAAACATCTTATTTATTTAATAAAATATGTGATGTTTTATTCCATTTTAAGTTGCATTAACCACAAACTAATAAATTAAGTTTTAAGGTTATCTTGTAACTTAAACATGTATGTAGAAACATACATGTGGATCATGTTTAAGTGATAACCTAAATGGTCTGTAGTAGATGGATAAGGTTGGATACCTTATCCTGGTGACACTACGAGTATGGCTCGCTTTTATAGATGTTACAATTGTTGTAAAGTGTTATAAATGATCCGCTCCTAATCATTCATGTGGAGACATGTGAGCGGGGATATTCTATACAAAGGATTTTGTATGAGACCGGATCACAGAATGTTTAGTCTCATTAAACACCGTTCATAATAGAGAATTACATTTCACCAGGATGACCATAGGTAACATGACTTGAATCCTGAGTGAGTTGTGAACTCCTGCCTTTGAAGGCAGTCCTTTGATTTGTATGGGTGAGAGTGGCTAGATCATCGACTTAAAAGCCTACAATTTTGGGGATTCGTCTAATTGGGGAGCTAGGAACACAACACTCATTCCCCAACGTGGGGGTAAGTAGATAAATCACTCCCTTAAAGGTAGATTCCAGGGCTTGAACAATGTGGCGCCACACCCTCTCTTGGCTTGAAAGGGGTTTGGTCATAGACTATGATTTATTGTTCATTAGAAGGACCAGTGGTATTTAAGAAGTTAAATGTAACTATAGGAGCAAAATAGTAATTTTGGCCTAATTGTACTTACGAGCAATTTTTGAAGAGTCATCGTACTGTTGATTGGTTATATCCAATAGACACAGAAATATATCTGTAATGCAAAGAGCGCAACTGACGGGAGTACCCGTCAGTTAACGAATGGTGAATATTTTAATTAAAGGAGTTTAATTAATTTTTCATATATTGTTCGAGCTTCAAGCTACAATTTTTGGATTAATTTGAATCTTTTCAAATTAATTGAGGAAATTAATTATATATGATATAATTACTATAATGTATTTGATACATTATATTGTTAAGTATTTATGAGAGGAAGTAAATATTTGAATATGATTCAAATATTAATTATATGAATTGGATTCATATGGTTAAATTTAATATAAATATGATTTATATTAAAATGTCATTAGTGAGATGATAGAAACTATAGGTTATATTGTATATGACACAATATAGAAACTATAGTTATATGTTATATTTGATATAACATATAGTTTAATATATACATTATATGATAAGGTAGTTATCATATAATTTATTAAATAAATAAATTATTTAATTTAGTTTTAAAATCAATTTTTGGTAGAGAGTTGTAACTCCTTCACTATCTTCCTCTCCAAGACATGTTATTGGGAGTGAGAGTTATTTTTTTCTCCTTTTTGGTTTTTACATAAACCAATAGACAAAGGGAAGCATTCGGTTTTGAGTTTTTGCTTCTCAATTTCCTTCCTCTCCTTGCTCTTCTCATTTTTTGCTCACCAAAATAGTAAGAGCCCCGCTCCTCCTAGATTCTCATCCAGAGAACATCAAGGTAGTCGTTTGTGGTGGTGTTCATCAATTCGAAGGAATCCATTGAAGACTATTCTTCAAAGGTAAGGTTTCTGAACTCTTCTTCTTTCCCCTTTCTTTTTATAAGCATGTTGTATTATGTTAAATGCATAAATTTGTTCTATTTATTATAAAATTTTACGTTCTGTAAAATTTGAAAAAATTTGGGACGATCTGTTTCCGCTTAAGGACCCTTAATTGGATCCTTCATCATCTTCACATTCTATTATAAAGTTCAAGTCGAGCATTTGAGTAGAGATTCAGTTTTGCTCTAAATACAAATTTTGAGTTATATAAAGCATAAACTCTACTAAAATTCAGATCCAATTTTATGCCAAATAATAATTAAAAAAAAAAAAAAAAAAAAAAAGATCAATCAAAACATTGACCCCAAATTCATGTGTTGGCAAGTTGGCAAAAAAAAAAAAAAGTGTGTCAAGTACACAAGATCCAAATCAAACTTATGTACCAAATTTATAGTTTGATTACTTTGACACATCAAATAGAGTCAAAATAAAGAGCAAATAACTTGTATTTTGATTCTAATTTAATCTTTTTCGAGATTCATCCATCCATAAAAGTGCATAAATCTCAAAAAGGAGAAATTTGTTGAATGAAAAAGTTTGGACCAATCACAAATTGTCATGTCATTTCTCAAATTAATGTCTAAGTTGTAAATAATTGAATTTGGGGCTAATTAGAAAGTTGACATGTGTCCTAAATTGAAATTGAAGATATAAATTGACAAATTTCAATGACGCCACATGTTTTCATCACGACTATTGAATTGAATAAAATTACTTTGGTCCAATTTGATATTATAATTTGGGCAAAGTCTTATTAACCCCAAAAAAAACTTAACTTGGCCCAAAATGCCAAATTAGGCACAAATCCAATTAAGTAAGCCTAGGGGACAGGTCCATGGACTAAACAAGCGCAAGCCCACAAAACCTACCTAAGAACGGTATAAATAGAGGAATTATCTCCATCTGTGGGGGCAGCAATTCTATATTCCAGAAAGCCTAGAGAAAATTCTCTACATTCAGAAAACCCCTTGACTCCCGAAGAATGAACCACTCCTTGAAGCTCAAGTTATAAAAATACAAATATAGATTTTTCTAAGACTTCAACCTCAAGAACACCATGCGCTTCCCTAAGTCAAGTGTATACATTCAACGGTGAGAGAATTATAGGATCAAGCACTAAGAGATCAAGAACATCACGCACACCTCTTCCCTAAGTCAAGCGTACGCATCCAACTGTAAGAGAATCATAGGATCAAGCACTAAAGATCGAACCACATCATATTAAATCAACACAAACACAAGTTCAATTCCACAAAACACGTTTCTCTGAAAACCTCATGCGAACAGTATTATTAATCAAAAAGTTAGAGTTTCAAATCTTTTACCTCGTACATGTTGAGCTCAAAATAATAATAATGAAATGAACTATTTCATCTAATAGATTATACACTATTCCACAATCATAATTTATTATTTATTTTGTTAGTTTTATCATAATTAGAATAAATAAAATAACAAAATGAATCATGTTAAATTAGGGGGAAACATGGATTGAAATATTAATCAAGTTTATCAGGTATTTGAAAAAAAAACTTTCAAAATAAATATGAAATATAATTATTCTTTTCCTAAAAAATATATAATTCTTCTAAAAAAGGTACACGTGAAATATAATATTAAAATTCGAAAACTATTATAAATATGTTAACTTAGGCGTAATGTAGATGTCCATAGTAGTGTCCATTGGTCATGTGTCACATATCCATTACCCCATATGTCGTCCATGTATCTCAAGATTACATACTATTAGTGTCCATGTAATCCACCTCTACTTGTCAAATTGCTTATAAATAGTTGTATTTGGTAGGTTTTGGAACAAATTCCATGAAAATTGGAGGAAATGGAGAATTTAGAGAAATTTCTTATTTTATACTTTGTTAATTTAATTTATTTTGTTTATTTATATATTATGTTTAATTTTTTTCATATATATTTATTTCATTATTATATTATATTATATTATATTATACTATATTTATTTTAATATTATATTTTATTGGTATCTGCTTCTCGAGTTCACAACACATTATCAATACGAGCTTCTATTGTTTTTTCCGCTAAAGTTAGATCCTAAAGATATGTCAGTTTTTCCGTCTTTGTTATAATTAATCAATTTAATGTTATTTTGCATATTTAATATCTATTAAATTTCTAATATAAATACAATATTTTATGATAGTGCTACCAAGACAAATCTCACAAAATTAGATTTTGTCGCCCTTGATATTAACGGCAATAATTATTTGTTATGGGTGATTGATGCCGAAATCTACCTTATGAATCTAGAGAGTATTAAAGAAGGAAATACGACATCCAGTCAAGACAAAGCAAAAACTATGATTTTCCTTCGTCATCATCTCCACGAGGGATTGAAAATAGAGTATCTTACAATAAAAGTTCATTGTATCTTGTGGAATTTTTGAAAAAAATGTATGATCATAAAAAAACAATTATTCTTTCTAAAACTTGTTATGAGTGGATGCACTTAAGGCTACAAGATTTCAAATCAGTAAGTGATTACAACTCTGCATTATTTAAAATCAGTTCAAGACGATTGTTATGCAGAGTTGGGGTGGAATCAATTTGGAGGTCAAACTGAACCGAACCAAATTCTTTTATATATAAAACTGAACCGCATCATTTGTGTGGTTTGAACTGAACCAAACTATTCGGTTTGGTTCGGTTTTGAAAATTGGTTTCATTTTTTTTTCCTATTTTAATTTTTTTTTTTTTTGTTTCTTTTGCTTTTTATTTTCCTTCTTCCTCCCACTTTCCCTTACCTTTTTTTTTTCTTCCTTATTTTGAAATTTGTATATTCTCTTTTTTTTATTTTACAAATTTTTCTAAACATAATTTAAATATCAATCCACAATAAGAACATCTCCAAATGACTACAATAGAAAGTTAAAAATTAAAAAGTTCTACAAAGTACACAATACACAAGTTTCAAACTACCTTCAAAGTTTAAATCATATAAAAGCAAATAACAAGCCAAACTTTAATAATAACATAGTAACATATTCCAAAAGTCCAATCAATACAAACAAATTTGTTTGCTTGTCAAATTTGTTCATTTTCCTTTCACATCGGTCTCCTTCACATTCTTCCCATTATTTGCCGCATCACACTCATTCTCCTTGTTTTTTGCCTTTACCGCTTCGTTCAAACCCGTTATGAAGACTAAGAAAAAAATTATAAACTTGTTAGTAGTTACTATAATAAATATGTGAATAAATATGTTAAAAAATATATATAAATATGTTTAGAATATATGAACCTTCCTCTTCATCTACAATTTCCTCAAAGTATTATCGTAAATTAATGCTAATTTGTTCAGAACGTAACCAGTTTTGTGCACATATAATTGCCTCAATAGTGGTTGGAGATAATGAGGTACGAAAAGGATCAATTACTCTCCCACTAGTGTTGCATGCGGACTCAAAAGCAACTGTGGATACCGGAACTGTTAAAAGATCTCATGCAATTTTGCTAAGAATCTTATATCTAAAAGAATTCCCCTTTCACCAATCTAAGATATCAAAGTTATCTTCACGTTTGATACGAGGCTCCAGTAAGTAAATATCAACTTCTGAATCCACACTTTGTGAATCGTCTTCATCCAAATCTTCAAAATCAAAATGGAAAACCTCTGAAGCACTTGCACTTGTAGTCCTAAATGGAGAACTTTTAGTGGTACGTGAAGATTGACCCTTATTAGCAACTGATAGTGACAAATTGAATTCATTGAACAATGCTCTCAAAACATCCTCTACCTTACTTCCTACGGCTTTTGCCACATCAATATCAAGTAATTTATTTAGGCAATACAAAAGAAATTTCATCTTATAATGAGGGTCCAAAACGAAGGCAACATACAAGAATAAATTTATTCTATCTTTTTTCCCTAATACTTATCAAACTTTTCTTGCATTTTCGTTGCCATTTCTTACAAAAGCACATCATTAGGACCAATTGCACTTGAATATTTCTTTGTGAAATTCTGAACAATACTGATCATATGGAAGACTGTATTGGAAGTAACATACAAACACCCTGAAAGTCTAACAGTTACTTCATAGAACACTGACAAGAATTTGGTAAATATTATGACAATTTCCCAATCCCTGGTGGTTAGTTTTTCTTCCTCATTCATGTAGACTGTGTCGTAATCTTTTAACCTCTCAAATGCCTTTTCAAATTTTACAGTTGCCTCAAGCATCAAATAAGTAGAATTCCATCTAGTTGGAACATCAAGACACAACATACTTTTACTATCTATGTTCTCCTCTTTGATACACTTCTTAAATGTGGAAAATCGAGCAGGAGAAGATCTAATAAACCTCATGACATCTCGAATTCGAACCAATGAATCATTAACATATTTTAGGCCATCGCATACAATTAAGTTCAATATATGTGCACAACATCGAACATGCAGGAACTCACCATCTAACACCAACCTATGCTTAAAACACTTGTTCAGATAAGCAATGGCAGTATCATTTGACGAAGTATTATCAATTGTCAATGCCATAACCCTTTCAATACCCCACTGTTTTAGAGATTTTTTTTTTAGAATAGGCTACCTTCATGTTCCATACTAATTAGTTGTATAAAGTTGGTTATTACATATATTTATAATAATATTAATTATTGGTAATTATATCTTTTTCTCTAAATAATAATGATATGAAAATGAAAACAAAAGTTTAATAGTTTCTCAACCTCTTTTCCTATCGTCTCTCCTCTATGATACTCAATTTGGGTGAAATTAAGAATTCTCTTATGTAATTTCCAATATTTATCAATAAAGTGAGCAGTCAAAACCAAAAAGTTCATATTTTTTATTGATGACCACATATCGGTTGTGAGTGACACTCTATATCCTTGATTCACAAAAATGTCTTTCAACTTCTCTTTCATGCTATCCTATATTCCCAAAATATCTCTAGCAATTGCTTTTCGAGAAGGAAAAACAAAGTTCTACTAACATCAAAGTCCCATTCACAAACCTCTTAAATCCTTGTTTCTTCACGAATTTAAATGGTAACTCATCTATTAAAATCATCTCTGCAAGTAATTTCCGAGCACTCTCAATAGTAAACATTTTATAACTAACGGATGAATGTGAACTATCTCCAATACTCTCATTCTTCTTAAAGACCAACTTATTTTGTGTTACATCTAACTTACACTTTTTAATCTTATAAGGATTTTTTTTACAGTAGTTTTCAATATGCATTCTCATAGTTGAATTTCCATTCATTCTAGGATGACATGCATACACTGTACCTTAATAGTTACATTTAGCACGTGGATCATCAGCACTATATTTAGAACATTTAGTAAAGTGATCTCATACCATAAATGAATTTTTCCTCTTTCTTCCATTTGTGTGCTTTGAAACTATCTCCTCACTTTGATCTTTTTGTGGTGGTGGTGGTGGCATCACAACAACATCATCATTGGAATCTTTGCTCTTGCTCAAGCTCATTGTGATGGTATCTAT
Organism: Benincasa hispida; assembly: GCF_027475165.1. NCBI lineage: Eukaryota > Viridiplantae > Streptophyta > Magnoliopsida > Cucurbitales > Cucurbitaceae > Benincasa > Benincasa hispida. The sequence goes on along the minus strand of NC_143481.1, from coordinate 62,632,031 downwards.
AAAGGGAAAAATAGAGAGAAAACTTATTACTATCAAACAAATTAGATAGAAACAAAAAGCATAGCCACAAAGACAAACCCAGTAACTCGACCAACCCGAACTACCCAACCCAAACCGCAAGGGTTGGATTGGGTCAGATTTTATTTTGGGTTGGGTTGGTTAAAAATTTAAAAAAATATTAAATTCGGGTCGGGTCTCGGGTTACTCGATTTTCAGGGTCGGGTTGTATTGAAAGTTAAAACTTATTAAGTTATTAGGTTGCGATTAGCAATTTAACGAGCCCGACTGGCGACTACACTACCCGAGCGAAGCGACCGCACTGTCTTGAAATCCTCGCCGATTGAAACCCTCGCCATCGACTTGAAACCCTCGTCGGACGCCGCTCCTCTCGCCATCGACTATCGATCGAGTCGACTGTTCCCCTCACCTTGTAAGTAGCGAGCTCGACTGCACTGCCTGAGCGACCGCACTGTCTTGAAACCCTCGCCATCGACTTGAAACCCTTGCCAGACACCGCTCCTCTCGCCATCGACTATCGATCGAGTCGTCTGCTCCCCTCAGACTGTCTCCGTCTCGTCAGATCCAGTCTCCGCCTCGGCTACTGCTCCAAGCTTCACAAACGACTCATCATTAGGGGTATTTTCTTCAATAAAGCAAGTAGATAACATAGAGACTCTATTTTCTTCAATAAAGTAAATAGATAATATATATGTTTGGTTGATAACATATAGAACAATTTGGTTGAATGGCTTTCTTCAATTTCTACTATTTACCGATATTGTTCTATAAGTGGAATTTCTACTATTTACTGATATTGTTCTATAAGTGGGATTATTAATACATTCATTTTTGTTCAATCTCGTAGTGTCTTGAGAACAGTTAGATAGATTCTTCAAAGTCGTCACAACGGACATGGAATCAGACACTGCTGAATCACCATTTTCAAACTTCCCCGTGAGTAAATTAATTTAATCTTTATTGTATAGTGTGTACATATACCGTTTATTGAGAAGCTAGATAGTGTTTGTTTGTTATGAGTTAATCTTTATACAGTTAGATAGTGTTTGTTTGTTTTTTTCAATTGTATAGGTAGGTGTAATTAGTTATTTACTAGTTTCATTTATTTTATAGATGAACGGCAGTAGTGGTAATGCAAGTGGAACCGGTAATAATGAAATGCCTCCTCATCCTCCTCCTCCCCCTCCTAATGTTAGCCAAACTCCTACAAATATACCACCTCAACCTCCCAAGTCTAATCGAAAGAGACCTAATAAACCAACCTCATCTATGTGGGATCATTTCACAAAAATGGAAGCAAGTGGTCATGATGGAGCTAGGTGCAAGTGTAACTATTATGGTAAAGATTACGCATGTGATAGTAATACTTGTGGAACTAGTAAGCACTTAAGAAATCAATGTAAAAAGTATCCATATAAAGAAGAAGAAAAAGGACAAACCACCCTAACTCTCGTACCTTCAAATGATGGAAAAGAGTCAATGCTAGTAACTTTGTGACGACATTGTTTAGCCAACAAGCGTGTAGACTAGCATGCGCTAAGATGATAATTATGAATGAGTTATCGTTCAAATTTGTTGAGACAGAGGGTTTTAGACACTTTTGTAGTGTTTCTGTCCTAAGTTTGATGTTCCATCGAGAGTCACAATCGCTAGAGATGTATATTAACTTTATCTTGAGGAGAAAAAAAAGTTGAAATCATTTCTAGTTAAAAGCTCTCAAAGAGTTTGTCTTACTACCGACACATGGACTTCGCTACAAAATGTGAACTACATGGTCATCACTGCATATTTTATTGATTCTGAATGGGTTTTTCTTAAGAAGATTTTAAGCTTTTCTCAAGTTGCTAATCATAAGGGGGAGACTATTGGGAAGATGATTGAGAGTTGTTTGTTGGAATGAGGGATTGAAAAAAAAAATTCCATCACCGTTGATAATGAAAGTTCTAATGATGTGGCTATTTCTTATGTTAAGAGAAGACTTAAAAGTTGGAAATCGGTTGTTTTAGATGGAGAACTATTACACGTGAGGTGTTGTGCCCACATTATTAATCTTATTGTGAATGATGGACTGAAAGATATGCATGATTCTATTGCTAGTGTTCGTAATGTTGTGAGATATGTTCGATCATCACCTAGGAGAATGGAAAAGTTTAAAGCTTGCATGAAACAAGAAAAAATTCAGTGTAAGGCTCTTGTTTGTTTAGATGTGGCAACTAGGTGGAATTCTACTTATTTAATGCTTGAACATGTAATTAAATTTGAGAAAGCTTTTAGAACTTTAGAAGAGGAGAAAGAAGACTCAGATTTTGTTGATTACTTTGAGGAAGATCGTGGAAATAAAAGATTGGGCCCCCAAGTGCATTTGATTGGTTGACTGTAGGTGTGTTTATTAAGTTTTTAAAGAGGTTTTATGATACCACCACAATGATAAGTGGATATTCATATGTGACTTCTAATGTTGGTTATAAGAAAATTAATAAAATTCAAATTGCTTTAAACAAATGGAGCAACAATACCAACTCTGTTCTAAGTATGATGGCTATGAATATGAAGACCAAGTTTGATAAGTTTTGGGGTTCACTTGAAAAAATGAATAAATTGATGTTTCTGGCTATGGTCATTGATCCTCGGTACAAGTTAAAGTATTTGAATTATTGTCTTTCCAATGTTACAGTGATGTGGTTAAGGATATGGTTGAGAGTGTGAAATTATATTTGTATCGTCTATATGACTTTTACAAATCACATAACACTTCACTTCGAGGTAGTCATAGTACCAATGATTCTCAACAATAAAAAAACTGTCAATATAAATGAAGATGATCATGGGGTGGACGAAGATATAGATGATCCATGGATAACTTTTAAGAGGTTGAGAGAAAAAGAAAGTTCTTTGGAAGTGGAGAATGATTTGTCTTCTTATTTGTCTGACAAGGTCATAGAAGATAAAGATGATTTTGAGATATTGTATTGGTGGAAGATGAATGGCTACAAATATCCCATTTTATCAAAAATTGTTCGAGATATTTTGGCAGTTCCGATATCTACAGTCGCTTCCAAATCTGCATTTAGTACAGTAGGGAGGATTCTTCATTCCTTTCGAAGTTCTTTGGCTCCAAAAACAGTGGAGGCCTTGATATGTACACAAAATTGGATTCGTGGCAGCTCAGTGTTACTAGATCTCCATCCACAACTTGAAAAGTTACAGACTTGGGAAAATATTGAATCAGGTAATTAAATAAATTTTTTATTATATATATCTAACCTGTTTAATGCTCATAATTAATATATTTAATTTTGCATGATTTGTTTTGTAGAGAGTCCATCCTCCTCTCTGTTGTTTTGAAATAAGGAAATGAATTTGGAGCATAATGATGATTTTAGTGGTAAGTTTCACTACCATAAGATCAAATACTATTATTACTTATAAATGATCCTATTGGTTTAATGTATTTGTAATTTTTTCAGGAATTGAGAAGTGAAGAGACCAAAGAATCAAAGATGAAGAAGAAAACTCACTCAAGTCATTCAAGTCATTCTTCATGTTCATGGTGCTTTTGAATGATTTGGAATTTTATGTAACAAACCAATAGTTATTATTAAACTTGGACTTTTTATTGAACTTGGAATGATTATTATTGAACTTTGTGTCTTTGAGTAGAGATTTTGAACTTGAACATTTGAATTGAATTATTTGAGAAAGTTTCTTTTGAAGTTTATATTGAATTTATGGTGGTTGTATTTTAATGTAAATGCTAAAATTTCACAAAGATTATATGTTTTTTATTATTAAATTTTTATTAATTGATTTGATATAATATATTTAGAATTAGTTCACTTTTTTTAAATATGAAGGTTTATTGATCCACAAAAATCAAATCTTTCAATAGAGAATGAGAAGAGAATGATTAAGGAAGTAACGGAAAAAACAGTCAAATAAAAACAAAATAAAATAAAAAAATAGAACTGGTGACCCAACCCGGCCCAACCCGGAAATTTTGGGTTGGGTTGACCTTCCAAAAAAGAACTAATAGGGTTCATTATTAGCCAACCCGAATTTTTAGGTTGGTCCACAAAAATCTTCCAACCCAGCCCAACCCGGACTATGTACACCCCTAGTAAAATCATAAGCAGCATTTAAGCAGAAACCTGAACGGAAAACATGTTGATGTAGAAGGGCTGGGTGGAATCTTCTATCGAGTGTCGAGTGTCAAGGGAATGGGTGGAAAAGATGTTGATGCAGAGGGGCTAGGTGGAATCTTCTGTCGAGTGTCGAGTGTCGAGGGGCCAGGTGGAAAAGATGTTGATGCAGAAGGGTTGGGTGGAATCTTTTGTCGAGTGGCGAGTGGCGAGGGGCTGGGTGGAAAAGATGTTGATGCAGGGAAGTTGGAATCGGAACTGTCAAGTGTCGAGTGTCGAGGGAGAACTGAGGGATGAAGGGAGTCTGAAAACTGAAGGGATAAGTGACTAGTGAAGACTGAGGGATGAAGGTGAAGAGTCTGAAGACTGAAGAGAGAAGAACGACCAACAATTGAATCGAATTTCCAAATTCCAACCATTTAAAACCCTAACCCTAAACGTGTGTGTGTGTGTATATATATATATATATATATATATATATATATATATATATATATATATTAAAACGGTTCGGTTCAATTTGAGAATATATTTTCAAACTTGGAACCAAATTGAACCGTTTAAATTCAGTTTTAAAATCCCAACGAACCACATCAAACTGAATTTTTCGATTTTGTTGATAATTCGGTTTGATTTTGCAAATCGGTTCAGTTTATGCGGTTTCACTGTCCACCCCTAATGCGGAGAGAAAATTACTAATGCTAATATGTTAAAGAAGACTTCTACATTTCATGTCTCGAATATGCTCTTGCAACAATAATATCGAGATAAAGGTTTTAAACAATATTCTGAACTAATTTCATGTCTTCTTATGGCCGGAAAAATAACGAGTTATTAATGAAAAATTATGAATCCCGACCCGACAACATTCCCTGAAGTGATTGTTTTGAATTGTAATAATGATCATGGTCGAGGTCGTGACCATGGCAAAGAAATAAATAATAATTATTTTCATGGTGGTCGTTCTAATCATTCAAATTTCAAAAGAACCACACAAAATGATGTTCACAAAGGAAAAGCTCCACGAGATAAGAGTTCAAAAAGTGTTGAAAATAAATACTTTCGATGCGGAATGACTGAGCATTGGTCAAGTATTTGTCGTACGTCAAAATACTTAGTTGACCTCTATCAATCATTCTTGAAGGAAAAAGAGAAAAATGTGGAAATGAATTTGGCATACCAGGATAATGACATATTTGACCCTTCTCATATAACAAATTTGGATGTGATGGACTTCTTTGAATCTCTTGAAGAGAAAATCGACAAAATTAATGGAACATTAAGTGTTTCCTTTGACTTTGAAAATATCTAAACTTAATGTTGTTTTTTTATTCATCTCCATGTTTTTTTTCTCTTAGTAGATATTGACATTTGTATATTTCAAATGTTGTTTTTCTTATTGTATTATTTTATTTTAATGAATAAACCTAGATCATTTTCATATGTTGGGTGACTAAAAAATGAGTAAAGAAGATCTACATCTGGCAGCAGTGCAACTACACATACAATACTTATAAAAAGAAAATATTTTTCCAAACTCACAATGCTAGAAGCAAAAGTCAATGCAGTATCATGTTCTGCAAACCTAATTGAAGGGTTTGGAAAAACAGATATTATTTTGCCTAGAGGAACAAAATTCACAATTGACAATGCATTGTTCTCTAGTCAATCAAAGAGAAGTTTACTTAGTTTTAAAGATATACGTTGCAATGGTTATCATATCGAGACTGATAAAAAGAATAATATGAAGTATCTTTATATCCTATTTACTGTTTCATATGAACGACGTATACTGAAAAAGTTGTTTGCTTTATCTTCTGGATTATATTATACTCATATACGAGTAATTGAAACATGTGTAACAATGAATCTGAAGTTCATGAATCCAGACATATTTACAATTTGACATGACCAATTGGGTCATCCAGGATCAATTATTGAGAATTCAAATGGACACCCATTGAAAAGCCAGAAGATTCTTGAATCTAATGAATTATCATGTGATGCTTGCTCTCAAGAAAAATTTATAATTAGACCATCACCAGCTAAAGTGGGGACTAAATCATTTACATTTTTAGAACGAATTCATTGTGATATATGTGGACCTATTAACCCACCAAATGGACCATTTAGATATTTTATTGTACTAGCAGACGCATCCAATAGATGGTCACATGTGTGCTTATTATCAAGTTGAAATCTTGCATTTACAAGATAACTTGCTCAAATAATTAAGTTAAGAACTTAATTTCCTTATTATACAATTAAGAACATTGGTCTTGATAACGCTGGTTAATTTACATCCCAAGCTTTTGATAATTGTTGTATGTCAATTAGGATAAGTGTTGAACATTGTGTAACTCATGTTCATACACAGAATGGTTTATATAATCGTTTATAAAACGTTTGCAGTTAATTGCTAAACCATTGCTTATGAGAGCTAAACTTCCTACATCTGTATGGGGGCATACTATTTTGCATGCAACATCACTTGTATGCATCATGCCAGTATCTTATCATAAGTACTTGTCATTACTATTAGCTTATGGTCATGAGCCAAATATTTTCCATCTGAGAATTTTAGATGTGCAGTATATATTCCAATTGCTCCACCACAACATACTAAGATGGGCCTCAAAGGAGATTAGGAATATATGTTAGATATGATTCTCCATCAATTATTAAATATCTTGAACCCTGATGGATGATGTATGTACTGCACCATTTGCTTATCGTCATTTTAGTGAGACAAATTTTATAACATTAGGGGAAGAAATTAATAAATTGAAAAAAAAAATTACATGAAATGCCTTATTATTATCTCATTTAGATACCGTATAGATCAATGTGAACTTAAAGTTCAGGAAATAATTCATTTATAAAATATAGCAAAACAGTTACCATATGCTTTTATAGATGCAAAGAAAGTAGTTATATCACATATACCAACTGCAAATGTTTCATCAAAAATTGATATGTCAACACAACAAGTTGTCACTAATGAGTCTGGAGCACGACAGAAGCGTGGTAGACCAGTGGGTTCCAAAAATAAAAATCTTAAAAAAAGAAAAATAATTAATAGTCAAGAAGACTTGTTTGAGGATGTAAATACCCATGAAGAAATCCTTGACATGACTAGTGAGTAAGGTGAAATACCTAAAGATAATAATGAGATTTCAATAAACTATGTCATGACAGGAAAAAGAAGGAACTGAATTCATGCAATTATTGACAACATTTTTGTGTATAATGTTGCTCTTGATATTATAACTTTTCAACCAAAGTCTGTTGAATAATATTGACATAGAAAATATTGGCTTCAGTAGAAAGAAACAATCGAGGCAAAATCAAACTCACTTTCAAAACGTCAGGTTTTTGGACCAGTGGTCCGAACACAAGAAGGTGTCAAACTGTGGGATACAAATGGATATTTTTGAGAAAAAATGAAAATAATGTGATCACAAGATATAAAGCAAGACTAGTTGCATAAGGTTTCTCACAAAAACCTGGCATTGATTATAAGGAGGCATATTCTTCAGTGGTGAATGCAATTACACTAAGATATTTAATTTGTCTGACTGTGTATGAAAATCTGGACATGCATCTTATGGATGTAACCACAACATATTTATATGAATCACTTGATAATGATAATTATATGAGAGTCCCATAAGGATTTAAGGTACTTGAAATATATAAATCAAATTCCCATAAATTGTATTTAATAAAGTTACAGAGATCATTATATAGATTGAAACAATCAGGCCGAATGTGGTACAATCATCTAAGTGGGTATTTGTCAAAAGAAGGATATCAAAATAATCCAATTTGTCCGTATATTTTTATAAAGAAATCACAGTCAAGATTTGCTATTATAATTGTATATGTTGATGATTTAAATATAATTGGAACTTTTGAAGAGCTTTCAAGGTAATAGAATATCTTAAGAAAGAATTTGAAATGAAAGATCTTGGGAAAAAAAAAAATTCCTTAGCTTACATATTGAGCATTTAGCAAATGAGATATTTGTTCATCAGTCAACTTATACAGAATTTTTTTTGAAAAAGTTCTATATGGACAAAGAACATCTATTGAACATTCCAATGGAAGTTCGTTCACTAGATTTGAAGAAAGATATATTTCGACCTCGAGACGATACTAAAGAACTTTTGGTCCTGAAGTACTATATCTTAGTGCAATTCTTGCACTTATGTATCTTGCTAATAATACAAGACCAGATATTGCATTTTAAGTAAATTTATTAACAAGATATAGTTCTTCTCCAACAAAAAGACATTGGAATGAAATTAAGCATATACTTCGTTATCTCCAAGGAACGATCGATATGAGTTTGTTTTATTCAAATAAATCAAATTTTGATCTAGTTGGTTATGCAGATTCTGGATATTTATCTGATCCACACAAAGTTATATCTCAAATAGGTTATCTGTTCACATGTGGAAGAACTGCTATATCATGGAGATTGGTGAAACAGACCATAACAGCCACTCCCTCAAATCATGTTGAAATTCTTACAATTCACGAGGCTAGTCGAGAATATGTATGGCTAAAATCAATGACTCAACACATTCGTGGAACCGTAGTTTGTCTTCTAGTAAAAATCTTCCAATGATATTATACAAAGACAACACAACACGCATATCCCAAATCAAATAAGGATATATTAAAAGAAATAGAACAAAACATATTTCACCGAAGTTTTTCTACACTCATGATTTTGAATAAGATGACGATATCACAGTACAAAAAAATTGTTCGAAAGATAACCTGACAGACTTATTTACAAAAGCATTACCTACCACAACCTTTGAAAAACTGGTGCATGATATTGGAACATCATGACTCAAAGATCTCAAGTGATATTTCCACGAGGGGAAGTAAATATACTTCTTGTGAGTATCAAATTATATGAAATATATACTATTTTTCCTTCACTAGAATTTTTTTCTAGTAAGGTTTTAACAAGACATCTTTCATATATAATGGACATATAAGATGGAGTATTATAAATATGTTAAATTAAATGTAATGTAGATGCCCATTATTAATGTCAATTGACCATTTGTCACTTATCCATGACTTCATGTGTCTCAAAACTACACACTATTAGTGTTCATGTAATCTACCTCCTACTTGCCAAATTGCCTTAAATAGTGGCATTTGGTGGGTTTTGGAAGGCAAACACATTAAGCAAATTCCAAAAAGATTGGAGAAAGTAGAGAAATTAGAGAAATTTCTTATTTCATATTTTGTTATTTATTTTATTTTGTTTATTTATATATTTTGTTTAATTTATTTTCATATTTATTTATTTATTATTTATTTTAATATTATATTTTATTGATATCTGTATTTTCGTTGGGCTGACAACAAAAACATTGAGATATGGATCAAGTGAGCCCCAAAGGTTTGGACCTCAGGTCAAAATGATTAAGCCCAAAACGTACACTAAGACCCATAACGTTGGCCCATCGGACGCCAACCAGAAGATTCCCCACAGGCCACAAGCGCAAACTTCTGGCGCTTCAGTTCAGTTCATTTCACGGTGAACATCTTTCACTTTCGCAAATCTTCTAGTCGAAGTTTCAAGTTGAACACTATTTTCCCGCCACCGCCACCGCTACCGCCACCTTCAGCCGTTCAAATTCTTCATCCATGAAGATTAGGGAATACTTTCTTCTCTCTCTGTGAAATGGGAAGGACTGGAGATGGAATCCCAGAAACGAATCCTCAGAGCTCGAAAACCCCTCGCGGATTGTACAAATACCATCCTCTCCTCCCAATCCTCGGCTTCCAATTTCTCCGCTTCAATCAAACCCCGCAAGCGTGTAATTAAGTCTGCAGTTAAAGATGTTGTCAACAACGAGAAGAAAAGCCAACCAGTTCTTGCGTCTGAATCTACATCCGTTAATTTGCGAGCTTCAAACCCTAGTTCTGATTTTCTTCCTACAGAACCTGCCTCTGATTTTTCTCCTGTAGAACCAAACCCTAGCGCTGATTCTCTTCCTTCAGAACCTAGTTCTAGTCGACTCCCTACGGAAGTCTCCACTCCTCCAAGGCGTGCTGATTTGCCTTCTAGTTCAGGTAATTGTACTTTCTGGTAGTCGTTGCTGTGTTGTGATTTTGGTGTTTGGTTCTTGATTCTTTTGGTTGGATTGCTGCTACTCTAAGCTTCAGTTACTGTTACTCCCTTTTTTACTTAATATAGGAATTCAGTTGACTTGAAATACTACGTTGGGATGTAAGGATTAAGCTATTTTGGGACTGTTAAACAATATTAAGTAGAGGAGATTTGTTGTTTTACTGTTATGTTCTTGTGTGCGGTGTTGAAATTTCTGCGTGGGGGAAGATTATTCTTCTGAATGTCGATATTGGGATGTTTTTATCTTCAATTTTCCATGGCTTGAAGTAGCCATTATGCTTTGCTTTGGTGTTAGGAACAGATCGTGTTTCGGAGCCCCAGTCATTCTACAGTCGAAGGCAACCTACGAATAAAAGGAAGAGTGTTGAGATAGCAATTGCACCATTTATTTTCTCTACCTCATCGAAAATCCTAACCAGGTATGAATCTCGTTGAACTTTTCCCCTATTTGAGGCAGAATCTCCTTGCACATTTAAATCTCTGATAGGTTTAATGTGAAACCAGAGGGATTTAATCATAGGTTCATAATCTTACAATGCTATTAGGAATCAAATGGTTGTTAAGTTTTAAAGGAGCAAGTTGCACGCTCCCTGCAATAATTATCAACCTGGCCTTCCCCTGTCCTGCTTTTTGAAAAAAATTTAACAGTTATCTATCCTGGTTTATGTGTTGCCTTGGACTATTTTAACAATTACTAGTCTGGGTTGATCCGGTGTTACTTTGACATTGGCTTTATCTACAGTAAGGAAGAATTGCAGCCACCCAAGACAGGATTTGTCAACTCTTTCTGTTTTATTTTTGTTGATAGATTTGTTGAGCCTCTATTGTTTGACTGTTCTGGATATGAAAAGCTTTAGTATGTTGAAGCTTTCATCTTTGTAACTTGTAAGTGAATTCTTGTTTGGTTTCTTAATAGTGACCAATTTTTGTTATTATTTTAAAATTTGATGGAAAACTAAATTCAAGATAGTGGGCACTAGTGATGATGGTACTAATACTACGATGTCTTTTCTATAGATATGGATTTAATGGATAGGATACAAGAAATCTGTCTTCTAATTTCTCTTTTGCTTTTTATTACTCATTTCTATGTTAATTATTCGCTTGTTATATGCAGAGGTAGAAAAAGAGAGGGATATGATAGCCCATCCAAAGCGAAGACAGTTCCTTGTAAAAAGGTTTGTCTGAAAATTTTAGTACTGGCTGTATTTTTTTTCTGTCAATCTAAATTTTGGGCATACATGTATCCTATCTTTGCTCCTTCATTCTTTAGGCCTTAATTTGATGCTTGTTCTTGATGTCAGCAAAATATATGCTCTGACCTTTCTCTCAGAAATCTGATGTTATCCGTGCTTATGTATACCACAATAATGAGCTTTGATCCTGATTAGTGATTAATTGGTACCTTTGTATGAACGTTACTCTTAGTCATGGTTTGGTTATAACTTTCTACGGGATTATTAATTGATTAGAGACTGATTTTTGGTTCTTTATAAAGAATAGTAAATACTTGGAATGAAACGGCAGAAATAGGCCCAACATTCAGTAGCCTTAACTCTTAACTGTCAAGATCACTGCATCTCAATTTTATGAGTTTATCTCAGTTTTAGGAGTTTTACTTTTTATAACGTGATGACCTAACAAATGGCCATGATATGGTAATTGACTAACCGTGCAGTTAAAAGTTTCTCTTGTTTCCCACTTGCCACTACCCATTTGTTAGCGGCAGCTAATAGCCTTAAATCATTGCACAGCAAATTAATCTAATGATGAGTAGCTATTCTTTTGGCAGAGGCAGCGTGCCACAATGTATGAGCAAGATGAGTCCAACATAGAGCTTCCACGGGAATTTGTCGAACAGCAGAAAGCATATTTTTCAGAAGTAGATGCATTTGAACTACCAGTAGAGGAGGCTAAATCATCCGACTCGGAGTAGATGGTTGTTCTGTATAGTTCTGTGAAGTGTAGGCAATGTAACCCTTCAAGTTAAAAGTCTGTATGGTGAAGCTGGTAAAGTTCATGTTCACTCATAGAAACGGCTTTCTTACTTCTGTCATTCAATGCAGGTGCTGTTTTCTCCCTAAACTCTAGAGATTTTCTCAGCTTTTAGTGATTCTTTGGTCTTCTTTTGCTGTTAGGCCGAGAGATTTAAAATACCTAATCACATAGCTTTGAACCTCACAGTAACATGTGCAAAAAAATATTCAAGTTGTGGCTGTATAGATTAATAGAGTTTTGGACTGGATTAGAAGTCTTAAATAACAACTTTGACTGGAGATCAAAGTGTAGAGTGTTTGGCTAATTGAAGCAAGTATCTAGTCATTAGGCTGTGTTTTTGAGTTGGTCAACTGATTATGGTGGAATTAATTTAGCCTTTGTAGCTATGGAAATGAAAAATGGTGGGTCAGCTTCTAGCCTTATATTTTATTTTCTTTTTTCCTAATGAAATGAGGGACCAGAGTTGTCTCATTTTAATAATTTGTGCACTAGTGCGTATCTGCCTGGAGATCAATTTAAACCTCACAAATCCTTTGATTTATTTCGTAATTGTTGACTCCTACTGCCTAATCTATCTTTGGAAGGATAATGAAATGTTTAATATTGATAATAGAAAATTATTTCTGAAGGTTTTACCTTATATGTGGATAATTTTTCAAAAAAAATTAATGGTAAATATTTAATTCCTTATATTTGGTCAATTACGAGGTTCCTTGATATCCAAATATTGTAAGGTCGATAGGTTATTCTGCGAAATTAGTCGAGATATGGATAAGTTCGTTTTGAATACTCACAAATATGAGAAAATGATTTACTTGGTCAATAATCATGAGCCTCAACCTACTAACTTTAATCATCAAGGGAATACATATGAGAGTCAACGACATGATATAAATTCAAGATCAAATTAAAGGTTAGACCCCTTTGTAGTGAAAATTAATTATCTTCTCTCATTGTGTAATAATCTATTCCGCAGGTTGTTAAGCTTTAATTATTAGAAAATGATATAATTAGATTACCTAATCCCTCCTGTTTTTCCCTTCACTTTGTTTTCTATTTTTTCGGCTCAGAAAAGTAAAAACCTACGTGGGCTGCGTTCTTTTTTTTCATCCATTTATCCATTTCCCATCACATCACCTTTTTTTAAACGCTAGTGTTGTGTTAATTATGTGTGGAAAATTCTTATTCTTTACATGGGTGCTTTAAAACCTTCTAGTTTCGTGTTTTCTAGAGCAAAAGTCTATGTTTGGATATTCTTAATTTTAAACTTTTTTGGAAAAATAGCGAGTCTAAACCCAAAATATAGTTGTCAAGCACAATGTCATAAACAATATGCGTGATAAGTGGGCAATACATAAACAAACATAAATATAAAGACACACAAATTGGTAACCTAGTTCGGTGTAACATCACCTACGTCTAGAGGATTGTGTGTCCGGTGAAAAAAAATTTCACTATATAAAGAGTTTAATAATTACACTGAAAGACACTTATTTGGTAGACTCCTTCAGTGACTCATGTATAGTTTCATCTTCAGTTGCAATTTTGGCTCTCCCTAAGTTAGTTCTCTTCACTTCCACGATAACGCGTCTTCAAGCTTTGTATAAGATCCTCCCAGTGCAACGTACTTGTGCTCCTAAGTGTGAGTTCCTCTTACCTTATTAAGCAAGTTTTTTTCAAGCTTTGATTGAGCTTTCCTTAATACTTTTTAATTTAAAAAAAAAAAAAAAGAAAAAAAGAAAAAGGAAAAGGAAAAAAAGAAAGAAAACTTATCTTGAATTTTCTATGTGATATTTTACGCACACAAATTTAATCAATACATGAAGGTTAAGGCGTAGACGATCCTTAAGCTCAAACTCACAATGCACACTTTTTCAAATAAGGAGACTAACCTTAAAGTTGAATATCTTCGAGGAAAGAATAAATCATCTTTGCAGAGAAAAGGACAGCAAGCCACAAAATTTGCAGAAATTCACTTAACAGATAAGGAAAGAGTATCTTATAGAATCTGTTACTCGTCATATAACATGTTACAACATCTTACATGACATGTTGCGGAACATGTTGCTTAAAATTTATCTGTAATAAAATTAGTCAATCACACTGTAGTAACACTTTTGTATTATTTCATTTTCTCAAGTGTGTTATTATTATGATTATTTTGGTATGATAAGTGAAGTTTTTATATAGAAAATCGGGAGCTTGTGAACCATGATTTGTCTTTGAAATTGTTTTGTTAATAATTAGAAATCATTTGAATTTTGAGTTGCAAAAATGACTTTTATGCCCTTAATATTTTGAGAAGTTCAATTGCAAGAACTTTGTGCATTATTAAAGATATATGATGTGTAATGTTTGTCTACAACAACATAAAGTTAAATCTTATTTATTTATTTATTATTATTATTGGGTTTTTTTTTTAAAAAAAAAATGTTTGAGATCTTGCCGAAGAAAATTCATATGACTTTGTTTCATATGAATATCTATTTTACATTTGTGAATATTTGATGTGAAAGATACAATTGTATAACCAATAGAATATGTCTTTCAAGTAAGACCATCATATTTGTGAATGTTTGAGACAATACATGTGATTTTACACATCTTATTTAGGTGATCATGAAGCTAATTCTATAATCAATTTTTAGTCTCTACTTTTCTCATATTTATCGTAATATCTTACTTGAACAACTTTTTTTAACACAATAAATGTGGGGTATGTGATTTGAACTTGAATATCTAACCTTAAGAAAAGAAGTATACGTCGATCATCATTGAGTTTTGTTCAGTTTAGCATCTTCATAAATATATTTCATTCATGCAATATTCTTGTATACTTTGATCATTATATATGATTGATAAAAGCAGAAACGGTCTCACTTCAAAAAAAAAGTTACTTGTACTAATTTCTTCAAATTACTAATACAACTTAGAAATTATGGTTTGGTCGAACATAAACGAACCTCTAAATTTGAAATTATCCCATTTAGGAGA
This sequence comes from Benincasa hispida, assembly GCF_027475165.1. NCBI lineage: Eukaryota > Viridiplantae > Streptophyta > Magnoliopsida > Cucurbitales > Cucurbitaceae > Benincasa > Benincasa hispida. Next base: position 62,616,719 of record NC_143481.1, on the reverse strand, counting down.
ATCGAATATTCAATGACCCAATCAAAGCATGCATTACATACAAAAGTAAAACTTGAATTATACTAGCTCAATTTTCTTCTTTTCTAATTAATAATTACTATATCAATCACTTTAAGTCTCAAGAAAAATAATTAGGCATCAGTTTCACTTTTCAACAGCAGCATCTTTGAAGTTTCATTGCAGTTTTTAAACATTATTGCCATGCAAATACATAAATGGGGACCTCAACCTTTTGACTTTACCATTTCCATATATTAAAATTGGCAGAGTTGTTTGACAAAAACATCTTCCAAATCAAAATCACACTCTGTTTTGTTTATTCAAACTCTGCTTTTTTTGCCTTTCTTAATTTCTAATTTTTGTTACTTTTCAAAGTGTTGAAACTTTAGAAAAAAATTGGCTCCCCCATGCAATTCCATTTCTACGAGTTAGGTTCACCTGCCAAAGCTATGGAGATTCGAGAATTTCTTTTTCCCCTTTATAAAAAGCCCCCATACTCTGTTTTTCTTCTTCATCAACACTACTTGGAAAGTTGTTACAGAGCTTGTGTGTTCTTGTAGCAATGGCTGATTCAAGATTCGGAGGAGTTTTGATTTTGACTTTGAGTTTGTTTTTGCTCTTTTTGGGCAATGTATCAGCTCAACTTTCTACTGGTTTTTACTCTTCTTCTTGTCCAAATTTGTTGTCCACTGTCAAATCCTCTGTTCGTTCTGCTGTCTCCAGTGAGGCTCGCATGGGAGCTTCCATTCTTCGCTTGTTTTTTCATGATTGTTTCGTCAATGTACTGTTCTCTCATTCTTCTTCAAAAACCCTTTTTGGTTTTGCTCTGATTCTAACTTTTTGAGTTTCAAAGATTGGTTTTTTTAATGATTGTTTGCTTTCTATTGTTCTGCTCTGTTTTTGGAATTTAGGGATGCGATGGGTCGATTTTGTTAGACGACACGTCGAGCTTTACTGGAGAGAAAAATGCAAACCCTAACAGAAATTCTGCTAGAGGCTTTGATGTTATTGATAACATTAAAACTGCTGTCGAAAATGCTTGTCCTGGCGTTGTTTCTTGTGCTGATATTCTCGCAATTGCTGCTCGTGACTCTGTCGTTCTCGTAAGTCGTCGGGCCTTAATTTCAATTTGATCTCTGCTAAATATGTCATATACGAACCAAATTTATAATTTAACCTCTACGACATTTGTAGCTAGGAGGGCCGAGCTGGAATGTTAAGTTGGGAAGAAGAGACGCAAGAACTGCAAGCCAATCCCAAGCCAACAGTGACATCCCCGGGCCAACTTCAACCCTAAGCCAACTCAGCTCTAGATTCAGTGCTCTCGGACTATCTAACACCGACTTGGTCGCTCTTTCAGGTTCATATCTCTTTCTTCTGTAATTTCAACTTTCATTTTAGTAGGTCAAATAGAATAAAATTGAAAATGAATAGACTAATAAACTGTTCTAAAAGTATAGAGATTAAAGTGAACTAAAATAAAAGTTACAAGGAGTTATATCAGCCTAATAACGACGATCACATTGAATAATTGATGTCAGGTGGCCACACGATCGGGCAAGCGCGGTGCACGACATTTAGAGGCAGAATATACAGCAATAGCACAAACATTGAGAGTTCATTTGCAAGAACAAGGCAAAGCAACTGCCCCAATAGCTCGGGAACCGGAGACAACAATTTGGCTCCTTTGGATTTGCAAACTCCAAATTCATTCGACAACAACTACTACAAGAATCTTCTTCAGAACAAGGGCCTCCTACAATCTGATCAAGTTCTCTTCAATGGCGGATCTACGGACTCCACTGTTCGAAATTACGCAAATGCCCCTGCCCGTTTCTTGGCTGATTTTGCTGCTGCCATGGTCAGGATGGGGGATATTAGTCCTCTCACTGGCTCCAATGGTGAAATTAGGAAGAACTGCAGGAAGGTTAATTAAAGTTTAATAAATATACAGACAATGTTGTTTTGTTATGTTCTTGCTTTTTTTTTTTAAGGAAAAGAAGTTGTTTTTCAAGCTTTTATTTTGGGTTTAATGCTTATGATCATTAAAGATCTTTTTAATACTAAGATTATGTACTCGTGTTGTTTTGGCTGTTCGTTTGTAAGTGTTCCTTTCTTTTTAATTGAACTTTTTTATCTTTTCCAATGAGACGAATTTGACCAAGTTCATTTTAATATTTCAAAATATAAAATATTGTAGTAAATACATTTTTTAAAGAGAAAAATTTGGGTGCTCACTGAATACATTTATACGCATGTCAAATATAGTTCAATAAAATGTTGTCACATGACATTTTTATTTTAAAACTAAAATATAAAATAAAATTTATAATTTCTTTTTTGTGTGGTAGAGATATGGAACACAAAAGTTAAATTGTACCTAATTATTAATCTTCTTTAAATAATGTCGATAGTTCTCGTTTTGCCATGCAACATCGTGTCGCTTCCCCAAGAGTTAAGTGCATGCAAATGATACATGTTAAGATTTTTATTGATAAGAAAATTTTTCAAATATAGTATTAAAAAGAACTAGAATGAGATTTAATCTTTTTTAGTGCAAAATAAATAAATAAATAATATAATATTTAGTTAAATAAATTATTAATTAATATTAGAGAAAAAAATTAGAAAAAAATTAATATTAAAGTGAACATAACTTAAATGATATATAATATTAGCGACCAAATTACCTACGGTTTGAATCTTCTCACTCCACTGTTGGTGAGAGAGTTATGGTGAGTTGTTACGATATTTGAATAGTTGAGTGAAGTTGATTATTTTTAGATGGGATGAGAGTGAACATACCGAGATGAATTTGACTTTATAGTTTGTCTTATACATTAAAAATGATACGAGGTTAAATCACATGTTTAATCTTTAAAATTTTATTCTTGTGTTGATAAGATCTTTATTGAACTTTAAAAGTGTGAAATAAATTTTGAAATTTTCAACTTTATGTCTAATAAATTGTTTAAATTTAAAGATGTTAAGCAGAGGAATTAGAGATGGCCACGAGGCAGTACGGGGTCTGGGGATGACTTCCTCGTCCCCCTCCCTACTCCTGATTTCATTTCTCATCACCACAAGGATTGGGGTGAGAATTCTCCTACAAAAATTTGTAGGGATCAGGACAGGGATTCTCTACAAAATTCGCGAGATTGAGTTTTCCATAGTAGGAGTGTAATCAATTTGGTTCAACTTAGTTTGAGCCTCAAATCGAGCCAAATTGATTAGAATATCATACAAATATTAAGAATCAAAATCGAACCATTCAAATCGCTCAAATATCTGTTAGAGCATTTTAGTTTGACGGTTCACTAGTTGTTGAATCCCAATAGTGTTTGACTTGTTGACTCATTGTCTATGTCAAAAGGTGTGCGTGGGAGTTATTGGGCCATCAAATGAAGGTCAGCTCACTTAAAGGTAAGAATTGTCGAGAAAAACAATGTTGATTGTTTTACCAACTTCAAGACACGCAATCTATTGTGGTCTATCGCTCATTATTTTACTATAATTATAAATAAATTTACTCATTTTCTTTTAAATACCTCTTATTTTAATTATCTTGAAATGGTAAAAGCTAAAATAAGAGACGACCCAAACATATATCATATTCATCCTTAGACCTTATTACCTTAAAATAGTAATTGGACCATAGACAGTGTACTTGTAGAAATTTCCCCAAGTGCAAATAATTAAATAACGTTCTCTCTAACCAAACATTAATAACTCCAATTAATATTTCACTTATTAACTATTTGTCTCATCTACAAAAAAAAAAAATGAAAATAATAGTAAAAATAATAAGAAATAGACAAAAGGCTTTCATAATAGAAGATGCCAATGCTTTAAGCAATCCATGACAGTATTATGACATAGTACCAAATTCCATTAATTAGAAAAGAATCCAATGAAGTTTTCCCATTAATATTAAACTAGAAAGTTTCCCTAGCTATAGGGGTGTGACAATAAGTTAAATGAAATCAAGCCAAAAACCAAATCTATCTGTTAGTTTGTAAAACAAAAGGTCTTGGTATGGGACATATATTACTATAATTCTTTTATATATAAATAAATAAGCATGACTTTCAAATAAATGAGTCTAAGTTTCAGTGGTCTTTTGACTTAGAATATTACCTTTCAAATGACTTCAAATTTATACTTTATCCAAATTCATTTCATACTCTTACAAATATTAATTATTTTATAACGTAATATTAAATTCTCATCAACATATCAATGTTTCTATTAATATTTTTACATGTTTAAAAATTTGACGTAGACATGAGAAAAGTAAATTGATATTTCTAGTATATCGTAAAAGAATTGTTGAAACATAAGAAAAAACGTAAATACAATAAAAACGGGTCCTTGTGAAGCAAAGAGAAAACAGGCTTCATTCAATCAACCCATATTCTTACAGATATTTTGTTGTGTTGTTGAGACAGATTAAGTTAATTAATCACCCCTTAATATAATATATATTAAACAAAACACCGACTAAAACCCCATGCATGTGCAACTGACTATTTATCTAGTCAAAGTCAACCCAAATTTTTCACACTCACACTCCTGTAGACTTACGTTTCCTTTCAGCCGCCACCGTCGACCGTCGACCGTCGCCGATTTTACTTTTCTGTTGCCTCTCTCTTGATATACTTTATAATGCAATCTCTCATGAAGTATTTGGCCTAAAGAATTGGAGTGGATCTCCACTTCTTGGTCGGTCCATTTTTTGTTCCTGGTCTACATTAATTTATCCTCGTAACTTCACAGCTCCTTTATTTAGGTTAAAGAGTTGAGAACTCCACTTTTTGTTGGTCCAGAAATTCGTGGTCTTACGACTATAAAAAATTAACTTTATATCTTATTAATTTCTTACACTGTGGATCTTAGAAGTTTTCACAACTCTTCAAGACTTCACAATTTCTTAGAGGACGTTTGAGGTAATGAGTTAGTTATTATAGTTGGGTTATGATAGTTTGTGTTTGGGGTGTAAATTGTTTTAGTTGGAGTTATAATAGTATGTGTTTGATGTGTAAACTATTTTAGTTTGAGAAAAAAATAGTAAATACTGTAGCAAATAATAAAAAAAAATGGTGAATGTAAAATAGTAAAAACTGTAGTAAATAGAGATTTTGAAAATAGTATTGATTGTAACTAATTGAAAGTTTTGAAATAGTTTTTACTTTAGCAAAATGTGGTTATTATATATTTTGATGATAACTCTTGCCCCAGATATCCCCTTAGAGATCACAACTCCACCCACATTGCTTCAAGCATCTCTTCAATGTTTTTTTGAAAAAGCAAAAGAGATCAAAGGGTCTACTAAGACATCTTAACTAGGTTGACACCTCTCTAGTACCATCATCACGTCCCAAGACCAAAAGTGAATTCATTAAACGATGGAAAGATACAAAAACGAGCTAGAGAGAAGCCCGAAAGTTTGTTACAAGAATGTTGTCTAGTTGAGCGATATAGAAGTAATGCTCTAATTACAAAAAAGGGCATTTTTGAAGCACCAAAGAGTCGCAAGATTGAGCACATCTTTCCAAAATATGATTTGCAATGTTGCCACCGTTGGTGAAAATTCGATCATTTGGTTCCATCAAAATACACCAAAGTATTAAACGAAAACATCTTCAATGTTAAACGCAAATGGGGAATATGAATAACATATGGTTGCACACAAAAGAACAAATTAAAAGAGAAATTGTAGAGTTGTTTTTTAACCTAACCACAGGGTGAGATTGAGATAGAGTTTTCAAGGTTGAGAAGTACTTTTTGACACATAATTAGAAATACATTTGGTTGAATTATTTTCCTAATAGTGTTTAGCTAAGTTTGGTAGTAAAATAGTAATTAAGATCAGAAATCAAATCAAAAGGTAATTAAAATAATACTAATTAACTATTTTCATTCAACATATATATTCATATCAAATGACGAGACATACTAGAATAATTATTTTAACCAAAGTAGGAAATATGTTGAGTTGTTGAGACAGGGTTAATTAATTCAGACGCAGTAATAGTAGTGATAATGGGAGGAGAAAAGATGGACAACGAAGAAGGAGGTGGCGGCGGAAGAGAAAACGGAGGCGGTTGAGAATGCGGTGGAGTCGATGGAGCTGCAGGTGGCGTTGCGGCGGTGGAAATGAAACTAGCAATGTGTGAAGAAGAGGAATTAGGAGAATGGATATTATTGATGGGGTGATGAGTAAATTTGTAATTGAAAATTTGAGTAGTGATGGCATTAAGGTCAGATTGTAAGGTATGAAGTTGATGTTGAAGAGCAGAAATGGCACCCATGCAACCGTATACAGGATCTCTCAGCCTTAGATTTGCTTCGTATACAAGACTGTTTGCTGCATCCGCTCTTTGACTCTCTGGTACCTCCTACAATAATATAAAATTCACTTTATAACTCGATATAATATATGATATTATACTTATTACGACCTTAAATTTTTAAGATAGTGATTATTTATTCTTATACTTCAACAAAATTATATGATTGACCAACGATTTTTTGAAAATTATTTATTCATCATGGTATTTAAACACAATTATTTTCTTATTTCAGAGTTTTGTTTGAATTTCGAAAATAGTCATAAAACCTAGTGAAAATAGTGTTGATCAACAAGTTTAATTTTAAATACTTAAAATCAAATGTTATCAAGTGCGACTTAAAGTTTTTATTTATTGTTTCTCATTTTATCTACTTTCATAAAGAAAAACAAAACTGTGTTTGGGTAATTGTTTTTTTTTTTCTTCTAAAAAATCTTGGAAGTCATTTTTAATTATTTTTCTTTTCTCTGTAATTTTAAATAAAAAAGTAAACAATTTACGTGAAAATAAAATTTTGAAATTAAATATAAAAAATTGTATGTTATATTTATTTTTAAATATTTATCATACATATTTAAAAAAAAAAAAAAGAAAAAAAAGATAAAGCAATACTTCTAACTATTGTTTTGAAAACACACAAAAAAAAAAAAAAAATCATTTTGTTGTTTCTAAAATTATGTTGGCTATCAACCCTTATCGAATAATCTTGTTTCTCAAAAATTGAAAACAAACCATAGGAAACCGAAAGGATGGATTTTTTTAACATAATTGAAATAGGAAAATTCGAATCATGAACCTCATAATTTCTAGCACACTCAGATGTCAATTAAGTTATACTCGATTTGACAAAACAATATTTTATCATACCCACAATCAATAATTGGATACCAAATAGGGTCTTGTAATTTTAAAATGAAGTTTATTTTCTCTCAATTTTCTACCAAGATTTTCTTTTTTCTAAAAGAATTGAATTCTAAGCCAAATTCAATTAAAAAAAACAAAATTTTAAAACTTTGATTTGATTTTTGAAAATATTGATTGAAAAAAATAGTAAACAATAAATTTAGAGAGATTTTAATTTTTAAAAACTAAAATAAAGAATTATTAAATGAAACCTTAATTTTAACTTTCATTTTAATGCCACGCCAAATATTTATATTTTTTATTTTTTAAGAAATGCCATGCCAATTATTTTGAACGGATGGAATTTAATGATATAATAGACAAAATTTAAAATTGAGAGTACATTGTAATTCTTTTTAAAAATAGAAGTACTAAATTATTAGCTAGACAAAACTACAGTAAACTAGATCTACCATTCCTGTTCATGTATTTTAAATTTATATATAGTACGTAGCACAGTCAAATTATATAGGGTGAAAAATAAAAGTTAGATCTATTCTTATTAATTTAATATACCTATCTCTAGATCTATGTATACAACTTGCCGAAATTGGTAATCAGCAGATTCAAAAGGCAATTATTGAGACCAAAGAAGAGAAAATTCTTTTTTAGGGTTTTTACCATTAATTTAAAATAGATGTAATCTAAGATGTATCTAAATATTTCTAACGTAAAAAAATTAGTGGCATGAAATTACGTAAGAGAAATTTGATTAGGGTTTTTACCATAAGCATCTTCGCGACGTTGCTGGCACCAAAAACCTTATGAACCGAAGCGAATTTATGGGGTTCATGTGGAGAAAAATAAGGAGAAAATGGACATTCTTGAGCACACCTTCTTCTTAAAAGCTTACAAGCTGCACATGGTGTTATTGTATTCAAAGTCCCAGTTGGACTCAAAATGTATCTTCTTCCCATTAATGAATCATAAAAACCTTGATCAATTTCCCTCTTTATCTTCTTCCCTACCTCATCCACCCGTTGCAATTCTCTGCTAAACTCGAAAATCAAAATGAAAATCAGAATATAAGAATATTATTTGATAAATTGGGAATTAATTCATTCTTTGATTACCTTTCTCTTGACATTCAAGCAATTCAGTTTGAAGATTTTTGAGAAGAAGAAGAAGAAGAAGAAGAAGAAGAAGAAACTTGGAAAAGAAAGGGAGTGTACTTAAAAGGCAAGATATACAGCAAATAATAATAATTAATAATAAAAAGGTTGTATTGTATGTTAAGAAAGAAGAGCTAAAAAGGTGAAAATATGAATGGGACTGGTGAAGTTCTTAAATGGGAAAACTTGAGAAAGATAGAAGAAAGGGGGAATTTTGTTTGATATTTGGGGTGAAGGTTTTTCAGAGAAATTTGAAGGTCTTATAACCAAAGAAATGAATATACATATATAATTGTAATTATTAATATTATATATATTATGACTGCACTCTCACGTGTGGCTTCTTAAATGCATTTTGACTTTGGAACCATGTGAATCCTTTGCTTTCTTTCTCTAAACAAATTAAAAATACATCCCCAAATTAAATACTCTTTCATTTCACACAAGTTTTCTAATATATATATAAATAGTTTAATAAATGTAAACTTTTGATCTAGAAGAGGGACATAACTAGCTACTAATTAAATCAATAATAATAATAATAAAAAAAAAACTAGCTACTAATTAAATACTTTTGTTTGTGTTTTTAAAATTTTTTTAACTTTATTTCTGAAATATAAACCAAACGTATGTAATTGGTAATGATACAATGAAGTTATCCTTGATTGCATTTCGATGATAAATAAATGTACATTTGAAAAGTTGAGACAGACCGAAATACTTGATTGAATGAAGTTAATCTCTCGATTAATATACATAGTTTAATCAAATATTAGTAATTTAGTTAAGCACCTAATGTAAAAGATGTTTTTAGCTACTACTTTAATTTAAAAACTATATATATTGCTTTAAAGGTGGGAAAAGGTTTTATATACATATATATATGAGATCCATAGTCAAACATTTTTATGATTAGTAAACATTTTTATGAGTAGTAAACATTTTCAAGTGAGCATTTTTGTGTGATAATACAACTGTTGGAGAAAAAAATAATTTAATCAGCTTTCTACTCATTACCTAAAACTAAAAGACAAAAAATCTCTCTCAACTTTTAAAGGATGTTTCAATGACATACAAAATATATATATATATTACTACAGTATAATTGACTAATTTTATTATTGAAAAAAATTGAACAACATAATTTACAACATGTCTTGTATTATATCAGTTCAGTAAAATATTTCGTATTGTGCAAATTCTGCCTGAGGATCGTTACCTTCTATGTTGATATGTGCAGTGCAGATTTGGTGATTTGTTTTCCTATCTTCAGCAACATGTCCTATATGATGTCTCAGAAGATGTTATATGACAGACAATAGATTCTACATATTATTTTTTCCTTATCTATTAATGTGATTTTTCAGATTTTATGATCTGCTTTTTTTTCTTCATGTATGATTTATTCCTTTCTTGAAGATCTCTTCTCAAAGCTAACCATATATATTGTGGTCTTATTTCTTTTTTTTTTAGGGTTAGCATCTTTATTTGGAAGAGTGTAAGGTGTCAATGGTTTGTGTTTTTGTTCAAAGTAAAATACCTGAATACATTGTTTTTAATATGTGTGTACCTCATTGTTGAGGATGTTGTCAATCGTCTTCTAGATTAGGATAGAGTGTAATCCTTGTATGTATATCACTGTGAGTGAACATTTATCTCATACTTAGGAGGAGCCTAAGTTCCATTGCATTGAGAGGATCTTATACTAAGCTTGGGAGAAACTTATTCATGAAGGTGGGGAGAGCTCACATATAGGGGGAGCCTAAGTATGGTGTATAGAGGGGATCTCATAAAAAGCTTGGGAGAAGCTTTATTGGGGAAATGAAGGGGGTTCAAATTTAGGGGAAGCCTAAGTTGAAACTAAAGAGTTGTACGTACATTACTAAAGAGGTAGTCTATCAAATAAGTACTTCACTGTAATTGCTAAACTCTTTATATAGTGATTTTTTTTCCTACCAAACACAAATCCCTCGACGTAGATGATATTGCATCGAACTGGGTTACCAATCTCTATGTCTCACTATCTCTTATCTCTACTGTTAGTACTTAGTATTAAGTTATTATATTTATCAATCATCACGTTATAACACCGTATTTGACTTTTGTATTATGTATTAGATTATTTTATTTCTTTCAATATCTCATAGACATTTGAATTATCAAATGATTTTGCGTGTCTAAAAGAATTTATAACCTACTTGACAATTTTAAAGATTAAGAAACCTAGCTTTTATACATCAAATTGAATTTTGTATTAACAAAATCATACGTATATTTTAAAGTTGAAGAACCTATTATGACCAACCATCCTAAAAAAGTTTTGTTTTGCCTAAACTCGTAACAAAAACAAGCTTGTGCTAATTGAGAAATACATATTAAAGTAGTGACATTATCAAACAAAGCAAAGCTTTTATTCACTTGGTGGGTTCGTAGTAGTTTCTTGTCAAAATCAAAATCCCACAAAAAATGGTTTCCTTTTCAATATTTTGATGATAATGGTTTTGATGAAGTTGTGATTCTTGGTGTGTGTCCACAAGAGATCATCCACCAAAAGACTCAACATTTGTCACTCACATGCGTGTGCAAGAAAAGGACTTAACACCCTTTTCTCAAAACACAACAATAAAACACTAAATCATATATTTCTAAGAACATAATACAAGATAGCTCATTAATTAATTAATTACTTGATGATAATGGATAAATTTACACACATAGTTTCTGATCTTTTCTGACCCACCACCTACATTATATATTTTTCATAAATGTATAAATTTAATTGAGCTATATGATTTTTCAGATTAACTTTATTTCTTATCAAATGAATAATGTTGGGTTTTAATTTACTTGTTTACTTAGGTTTGTGAATTTGAGGAGGGTTATGTCAAAGTGGGTGGCGAAAAGGAGAGAGAGAGAGGGAAAAAAAGGATATTATAGATTAGAGTAATTGCAATCTAATGGGTGTCGCACTTTGAGGGTTTTTTTTTTTTTTTTTTTAATATCAAGTTAATAATTAAGTGTATAGCAACATTCTTAAATAATTGTAAATATAGCAAAATCTATTAATGATTGATTCTATCGTTGATAGATTCCTATCAGTAATAGACTTTATCACTAATAAGCTCCTATTAGCAATAATATAGTATATCACTAATATACTTCGAGAACTAAATATAAATTTTATTATGTGTAAATTCTTTTATATTTCGTATTGTATATATTTACAATTGTCCCTGTAAATTATTATTATATATAAGTTAAATTGTAAATTTGGTCCTAATGGGTTTTGAGAGTAGAATTCATTCTCTATGGTAACCTCATAAATAGTTCCCATAGTTTGATAAAATCATCATAAATAATTCTTCTGGTAAGGACTATTAATTTATGAAACTTTTATAAAATCATTTCGATTAAATTCTAATTATAAACTTTAGGATTGTTTTCAAATATAGGAAAATCAACCAAAATATTTACAAATATAGCACAATTTCATTATTTATTTGTGATAGATTACTATTTGTGTCATGATAGACACAGATAGTAATCTATCATTGTTTATCGTAGATAGACTGTGATATTTTATTATTATTCGTAAATATTTTCAGTAATATATATATATATATATATGTATATAGGATTTTAAGGGGAGGGGAGGATTTAATTATATTATATTGTGAATATGATATAATAAATAGTATGCTTAAACTGTAAGGAAATATAGCACCATCCCTTCTTGTTTGACCCGTATTTTGAGCCTTACAATTCGCTACCTTGTTCTCTCTCTCATTCCCCAAACCTAACTTTCTCACTCATCTCTCTCTCCTTATAATTATTTACTCTTCATACCCAACCCTAGATGCTGCCATAAATAAATATTTGGTTCGGAATTTTGTTCGGTTAAATTATAAATTTGGTCATGTGCATTCTGAACACGTATCATTTGATCAGATAAACTTTTATTTTTACGTTGTGTTATCATTTACATATGTCGATAATATATTGAGATGTGTTATATGTCTATTAGTCAAATGTTTGAGTTTGTCTCACGTCACGACAATTTAGACTATTTTTTAATAGATATACCATGTTGGCATATATTTATATCTATATAAGGAGAGGATTTTTAAATTTCATTTTTGTACTTAACTTTTTTCATAATGACTATTTAACAATATTGTAGGAGTTTAAACACAAGATTGTTTGTTATCTATTCTGATACCATGTTAAATTATTGATTGACTCAAATGTTAAAACTAGCCGATGAAGTTAAAGTTTATATAATCATCTAACAGACCTTTACATAAAAAATACGTTTGAATTTTTAGCCAAATTAAAAAATAAAATTACTTTTTTTTATTATTTTTAAAACATTCCTACAAAGAAATAAAAATTAATAAATACATAGCACTTTCAAATTATAAAAACCATAAAGAATAAAACCAAATAGTTGATTTATTTCCTAGAACAAAAAATCAGATATTAGGGCATTAATTAGTTTAGTTTTTCCTTGGCCATGTTGCTATAAACTAAATGAATTTTAAAACACAACTTTTAATTGACATCGACGTGTACTATTAATTATAAACGGAATATTTGGAATAAGGAATTGCTTATTATAGTCCTAGGTTATCATAGTTAGATTATAATAGTTTCTGTTAAGGTGTAGATTATTTTAATTTGAATTATAATAATATGTGTTTGAGATGTAAACTATTTTAATTTGAGAATGAAATAATAAATACTGTAGTAAAGAATTAAAAAAATGATAAATGTAAAATAGTAAATAGTAAAAGCTAGCAAATGAGGATTTTGAAATAGTGTTGGCTGTAACTAATTGGGGACTATAAAATAGTATTTACGAGATGGTTATTATAGTCTTAGGATAGTTCTTACCCCAAACACCCCCAAATATGAGGTTCAAATTCTCATCACATTATATATCAATTATTTTTCTTTTAACATTTGTATTTATTGTCTTCTATTGATAGTTTCAACAATGACAATTTATCATTTTCCATCTAATTCAAACTACGAATTGTAAAATATTTGTTCCAAATTCAGCATAAAAATTCAACGATTTGAGAAAATGAGATTTTTAAAAATAGAAAAATAAGAGAAACTATTTACGCGATATAGTAAAATTTAATCATTTTAGACTTCTATCAATTTCTATCACTGATAGACACAGATAGACTTCTATCAGCCTCTATAAATGATAGACTTCTATCAATTTTTATTAATGATAAACACTGAAAGAAGTCTATCAACGTCCATCAATATATATTTTTTTTAACTATTTCTCTAAATAGTTTGATATTTTTTTTATGGATGAAAATTTCCCTTTTAAGAAATCAATAATCTTATTATAAACTTATGGAAAGAATGCCATAATTTGGTGTATCCTTTTTTTACAACTCATTAGTAGGTTAACGCTATTAATTTATTTCCTTTTTTTTTTCTTTTTTTAATTTTTCATCATTTTGTGGTAATTTCATAATAGTCTGGTCACAATTTCTTGACATAATTTGGATAAAATAATTGCTTGTTCTTACAGTTATGAAATAAAGTTGAATTATGGCCCTTAAATTTTAAATCTAGTATATATCTAATATAAAACAGCAGTAACATGCATGCTGTGTGTACAATGTATTTTCTTGCTAATTAAAATAAAGTTTAATACTCTAGCAATAGTTAGCTTATAATTTTGTCGAACTCTAGAAGAAAGATGAGGGTTTTGAGAGTTGTTTGTGGAATGAGCTAGCAAAAGCCACTTTCTTTTTGAAGTATTTATATAAATAGTTTAAGTGAATATATTAGATATTTGTAGATTTATCTAATATATTGTAAATAAGAATAAACATTATACATTCTTAATGAAATATCTAATAAAAGATGTGTCCCATATGTGAGCCAAACATACAAAGAGGTATTTATTTAGGTTTAAGGAATTCTTCCTTTAGATAAGAATAAACAATGAAAAATCTATAATATTTAGAATCCAAAAAAAGATCTCATGTCTATAAATAGAAGGTGTGACTCCATATGTGAGCTAAGTGTCACAATCGCTCTTTCGGAAGCTTCTCTTAGCGATTGTGCGGCACTTGTTCCCACTCACGAACAAGTCAGCCAACTCGATTACGGACTGCCGATGGCACACCGAGTGCTTCTTGCAACCTCCACCCCCGTTTTAGGGAAAACGGGTTTAGAGAAAAGGTTTTCGTAAGAAGATTAGTGAGTGTGAATAAAGAAAGAAAGATTGTAGTAGACTAGAAAGCAATAAGCAACAACAACGGCTTTATAGAGTACTACTCCAAGTATGAGGAAATGATGGTTAGTCTTATCCCCATATAGTGCATTCTGAACAAAAAGCCAACTGGCGCCCTTGCATATGCAAAAGGGCGAGTGGTCACTTACAATGAAAATGTAAAGAAAGCAAGCTAACTAAACTAATACAATACAGGATATGAAAGTAAGCTAGAAGGGGGTTGGATTGGGCATGCGGCCATGGGCAACAGGCCCTGGACAAGCATGACCGTTACATTCTCCCCCACTTAATTGGTTGACGTCCCCGTCAACCGACCTTGTTCAAAATCTGCGATGGCTAGAGCTGTACTCTTCAAGTCTTCGGCTCGCTCCCAACTGATCTCTTCGTCGGGGAGATCCTTCCATTTCACTAAGAACTCTGTCAGTTCTCGTCTGGGTCTTTCAATACGGCGCGTACGTTTATCCAGGATTTGTGCAACTTCTTTCTCAGCAGAACTCTTCATCGTCACCGGTGGGCGCCTTAGCATGTTTCGCTGTTTATCCTCGGGATCGGGATGATAGGGCTTCAGGATACTCACATGGATGACAGGATGAATCTTCATCCATGAGGGTAACTGAACCCTATATGAGGTTCTCCCGACCTTCTCAATTACCTCCACTGGACCTTCATATTTCCTTACTAGCCGTTGGTCTCTCTGGCCTCGGAAACGAAACTGTTCCGGTCGTAGCTTGATCAGGACCTTGTCCTCAGCTTGAAACTCAAGGGCCCTCCGCTTCTTATCAGCCCACTTCTTCATCCTCTTCGATGCTCTTTCTAGGTAGGCGCGAGCGATCTCAGAGGTTTTGCTCCACTCTTTAGTGAAGTTATGTGCCTGAGGACTTTTGCCTGCATAAGGGTGGTCCACCAAGTGTGGCATGAGTGGCTGTCTGCCGCACACCACTTCGAAGGGCGTTTTTCCGGTCGCGGAACTCTGTTGGCTATTGAAGCTGAACTGAGCCACATCTAACAATTGAACCCAGTTCTTCTGTCTAGCGTCGATAAAGTGACGCAGATATTCCTCGAGCATACTGTTGAAGCGTTCCGTCTGACCGTCAGTTTGGGGATGATAGCTAGAGGAGATATTCAGTGATGATCCCAATATTCTGAACAATTCTGTCCAGAATGTCCCAGTGAATCTTCCGTCCCGATCGCTAACAATGCTCATGGGGACACCCCATAATTTCACAATGTGTTTGAAGAACAGCTGAGCAGTCATCACGGCTGTGCACATTTTCGGCGTTGGGACGAACGTGGCATATTTCGAGAACCGGTCGATGATAACAAGGATCGATTCAAACTCTCCCACCTTGGGCAAATGGGTGATGAAGTCGAGAGACACACTCTCCCACGGTCTAGAGGGCACAGGTAGGGGTTCCAGCAGACCCGCTAATTTCGCCCTTTCAACCTTATCTTGTTGGCAGACAAGGCAAGTCTTGGTAAATTGCATGACATCGTCTCGAAGACTTGGCCAATAGTAGCCTTGCTTCAGAAGGGCATAAGTCCTCTGCCAACCATTATGTCCTGCCCACGGTGTGTCGTGACACTCCTTCATCAGCGACCTTCGTAACTCCCCGGATCTGGGGATGTAGAGGCGATTGCCTTTGGTGTATAGTAGATCATCTTCCACCCAGAACTGGCGTATCTTCCCCTCTCTGGCCAACTGTAAGATGGCCTGCGCCGCTGTGTCATTTGTCAAGTGAGTTTTGACAGTTTCTCGTACTGTTGCACTCAACGTACTTGCTTGTAGGCGGGCGAACATGCACAGGGCGGCATGTTCGCTCTTTCGGCTAAGAGCATCAGCCGCTTGGTTGCTTTTCCCCGATCTATGTTCGAACTGGAAGTCGAACTCTGCTAGACATTCCTGCCACCGTGTCTGTTTCGACGACAACTTCGGTTGGTTGAAGAAGTGACAAATGGAGTTGTTGTCGGTCTTGACCACGAACTTGGCCCCCAAGAGATACTGTCTCCAGGCCCTCAAGCAGTGAACTACTGCTAACATCTCTTTCTCGGAGGCGGCATACCTCCGTTCGGCATCATTTAGTTTTCTACTCTCATACGCGATGGGGTGTCCGTCTTGGAGGAGAACACCGCCCAACGCGAAGTCAGAAGCATCAGTCTCTACCTCAAATGGCTTGGTCACGTCGGCAATTCCGAAGACCGGCCCCTCAATCATCACTTTCTTCAGGCCCTCAAAGGCGGCCTGACATTCGGGAGTCCAGCTCCATTGGTTATCCTTCTTCAACAGTTCGGTTAATGGCCCTGTTCTTCTCGAGAATCCTTTTACGAACCGCCTATAGTAGTTGGCTAGTCCGAGGAAGGATCGTAGTTCGGTCACAGATGATGGTACCCTCCAGTCTCTAATTGCAGCCACCTTGCCCTCTTCCATACCAATCCGACCACACTCAATCACGTGGCCGAGGAAATTTATGCGCTCTTGGGCAAAGGAGCACTTCTCTCTCTTTACATACAACTGATTTCTCCTCAGCTTTTCAAAGACTAGTTGGAGGTGATGTCGATGGTCCTCCAGCGAGGCACTATAGACCACAATGTCATCAAGATACACTACGACGAATTTGTCGAGGTATTCGTGAAACACTTGGTTCATTAGGGTACAGAACGTTGCTGGAGCATTGGTGAGGCCAAAAGGCATCACGAGGAATTCGAAGGCTCCGTATCTCGTGACACAGGTCGTCTTAGGTTCGTCTCCTTCAGCAATTCGAACCTGATAATATCCAGACCGTAGGTCCAGCTTCGAGAAATACTTAGCACCGTGAAGCTGATCAAATAAGTCAGTGATGATAGGAAGGGGATATTTGTTGCGGACTGTGAGCTTATTCAAGGCCCGATAGTCGATGCACAACCGGAGGCTCCCATCCTTCTTCTTCTGGAACAGTACTGGGGCTCCATAAGAAGCCTTCGCCTGTCTAATAAATCCTGCCTCTAACAACTCGTCTAACTGTTTCCGAAGCTCAGCCAATTCTGGCGGGGCCATCCAATATGCATTCTTGGCAGGCGGCTTTGTCCCTGGCAACAACTCAATCTCATGGTCAATCCCCTTCATGGGGGTAAGGACTTGGGCAAGCTTTTCGGCATGACGTCCCGATACTCTTCCAAGACAAATAGAACGTCTTGGGGGATCTCCTCTTCAGTGGACTCAACTGACTCTATCGGGATGGCCATGAACGTGGGTTCGTCGTGGGCCAGGCCCCTCTTCAATTGGAGGGCTGAGATCATCCTCACCCCATTTGGCTGCTTGATACTGGCTTGGACTACGGTCGGTGAAGATCCGGTAATGACCAAGCATTTGGCGAGGGGCATTGGTATGACTTTATGTTCAAGCAGAAATTCCATCCCCAGTACCACGTCGAAATCATCCATCTTGACAATTACGAAGTCAACGAAGCCCTTCCAGTCTCCTAACTTCACCGGAGTTCTCTTCGCTATCCCCGTAATTGGTAGGGCTGCGGAATTCACAGCTTTCATCTTCCCTGCATCTCTTTCCCAATTCAAGTTCAGACGACGAGCTTCCGTTTCAGCCATGAAGTTATGGGTAGCCCCAGAGTCAACCATAGTGGTTTTGGCCGATCTTTGGTTGACCCAAGCGTCTACATACATGAGACCTTTCTCTAGTGGCTCCGTCGCCTTTCCCATATTCTTCTGGAGTGCAGATAGGAATTTCAATGCCCCCATCCTGGGATTCTCAATTTCAGCCGCCGGCTCGGTTACCGTCTCCTCCAGTTCAGCCTTGTCTTCGGAGGTAGAGGCTAATGTGGCTTGAAAAGCATTGAACGCAGTTCGATTTGGACATTCGCCCGCCCTGTGCGGCCCTCTACATATGAAACAAGACAGGGGCCGATTGTAATTGTTATGCTGTTGTGGCGGCCCCCGCCAGTTGTTTCCTGATCTCGATTGGGACGATTTACGGTCCCCCCCTGTGTTCTTGTCTCCTCCCCCAGGTCTGGGAGGACTGGAACGGCTATTTCTGTTTCCCCCATTGGAGGAAGTTGATTGCTTCCTCACATCTTGTGAGTCAGTGCTAAGGTCGTATAGCCGTTTAGCTGCCGCGTAGGCAGAGGGGAGATCCTGTACTCTCTGTTCGTATAGTTTTGATTTCGCCCACGGTTTCAGCCCTTCCACAAAGCAAAAAACCTTGTCCTTTTCAGACATATCTCGTATGTCCAACATGAGTCCTGCAAACTGTTTTACATAGTCCCTGATGTTACCTGTCTGCTTTAGCTCTCGGAGTTTTCGTCGAGCCAAGATCTCGACATTTTCAGGGAAGAACTGCGAACGAAGTTCTTGTTTCAATCTATCCCAAGTATCAATAGTGCAGCGTCCTTCCTGTATGTCTGTAAACCGTGATCTCCACCACAGTTTCGCATCTTCAACTAGATGCATCGTTGCTATTGTGACTTTCGACTCTTCAGTCACTGTGTTCGTCGCCTTGAAGTATTGCTCAAAGTCGAAGATAAAATTTTCCAGGGCTTTCGCTTCTCGCACCCCACAGAAGGGTTTCGGTTCTGGGATTTTTATTCAGCTCACTGCCATTGCTCCCCCAATCTGACACCACTCCGGAATCTTCTCCATTATTCTTAGGAACGATAATCGTGTAAAGGCATGGGCTTGCACTTAATTTTGGCATGAGGGAAGGAGAAGATTCACAGAGTTTTTTGAGAATCATTCTGCAAAAACAGATAAAAAGTGAATTAGAGAGAGAGACGAGGATCTTTCTCTCTCCTATTCCCATTTGTTACGTGAGAGAAGGAGAGCAATCAGAGGTTGACGGGTTGAGGGAGTTATCATTCTCTCCTCTTAAACTTCAAAAATCAAATTCAAATAATTTGAATTTTGAATAATAATAATAATAATAAATATATATATTAACTAACTTAATATATATAAACATCAAACTATATGTTATACCACATATAACATATAACTTATAGTTTACATTATATCACATATAATATAACCTATAGTTTTTATATAAATCACATTAATATAATTTAATATTTGAATCACATTCAAATAACAACCTCTCTCATAAAACTATATAAATTTAATATGAATCATATTTATATTAATTTTAATATGTAGTTTTTATATGAATCATATTCACATAATTAATATTTGAATCATATTTAAAATATTTATTTCTCTCATAAAACTATATAAATTTAATATGAATCATATTCATAGGATTAATATTTGAATCATATTCAAATACTTATTTATCTCATAAAACTGTATAAATTTAATATGAATTATATTCACATTAAATTTTAACTATGAATCATATTCATATGATTAATATTTGAATCATATTTAAATATTTATTTCTCTCATAAAATTATATAAGTTTAATATCCACATTAAATTTTAATATATAAATCATATTCATATGATTAATATTTGAATCACATTCAAATATTTATTTCTCTCATAAAATCATATAATGTATCAACATACATTATATTATATAATGAATCTATATACATTATTTAATTATATCTTATACAATTAATTCTCTTTAATTAGTTTAAACAATTAAAATTAAACCAAAATTAATTTGATTATCATCAATCCTCATTGAGCTAACAATGGGACCTTATGGACCTACAGATTGAAGCTTCAATGATACGAGATTAATTGATTAAACTCTTTTAATCAAATTAATCAACATTCATTAACTGTTGATCACTCTACTAAAGACCGACAATTGAACTCTTCGCACTATAGATATATTTATGTGTCTATTGGATATAATAATCAACAGTGCATTGACCCTTCACTAATTGCTCAGAAGTACAATTGGATCAAATTACCGTTTTACCCTTGTAGTTACATCTAACTCCTTAAGTACCACTGATCCCTCTAATGAACAATTAGTCATAGTTCAACTATGATCAAACCCCTCTCGGGACAGGAGAGGGTGAGGCGCTTCATTGTTCAAGCCCCGGAATCAGTCTTAAGGGAGCAATTTATCTTCTTACACTAACTATAAGGAATGAGTGAATTCCTTGTTGTGTAATTGTGTTTCCAACTCCCAATCAGATGAATCTCCAAAATAGTAGACTTACTTAGTCAACGAATTTGGCCACTCTCATCCATACAATCAAAGGACCGCCCTTATAGGTAAGAGTTCACAACTCACTCAGGATTAAGGTCAAGTCACCTATGGTCATCTTGGTGAAATGTAAGTCTTTTCTAGCAATGACGTTATAAAGAGAGATTTAGCATTTCGTGGTCCGGTCTTTATACAAACTCTTTCATATAAGATACCCTGCTTCTTGTCTCTACAAGAATGACCAGGATCAGATCATTTGTAATGCTTTACAACAATTGTAACAACTACAAAGCGGGCCATATCAATAGTGTTACCAGGATATGACACCCAATCTTATCTATATATATAGTTCATTTAGGTTATCACTTAAACACGATCCACCTGTATGTCTCCATATACATATTTAAGTCACACCAGATAACCTTAGATCTTAGATTAATGGATTATCACACAAGTAATATAAAATTAATCAACCATTGATTCGACTAACATAAAACTATGAGGTTTTAAGGCATATACCCAACAAATCCCTCTCATGCCAGTGATAGAGCGAGGCTTCATTTTTCAAGACCCAGAATCAGCCCTTAAGGGAGCAATTCATCTACTTATCCTAAAGATAGGAAGGAGTGAATTCCATCTAATGTAGCTATGTTCCTAACTCCCTGCTCGGACAAATCTCCAAAACGGTAGACATATTGGGTCGATGATACTGGTCATTTTCACCCGTATAGATCAAAGGACTGCTATTATAGACAAGAAATCATAACTCACTAAGGATTGAGGTCTGATTACCTATGGTCATCCTATGAAATATTAATTTCTTCAATTAACAGTGTTATAAAGAGATACTAATCATTTTGCGGTCCAATCTTATACAAACTCTTTGTATGGATACCTCCACTCGCATGTCACCACACGAACGACTAGGTTCACATCGTTTGTAACACTTTACAATTTTTGTAACATTTATAAAGTGGGTCATATCCGCATTATTACCAAGATAAGACATCCAATCTTATCCATATACTACAGACAATTTAGATTATTACTTAAACATGATCCACAACCACCACATCTGTAGTATTACCAGGATAAGACATCTAACATTAACATTTATACTTATCAAACTTTGTCTTTATATTCATAGCCACCATATTTAGAATATAGTTGGTATTGTTGCTCTATTTATTTAAAGCAAACTAAATTTTATTAATTTCCTTACTGTAACGACCCGACCCCCTAAGACTTAAGTTAAATCGTTACTAAATACATGCATGCATGAAACTCAAAACGACACTCGGTTATGGCGAAATAAATGCTAATTAAATAAGGTAAGTTCGAAAGACTTTCATTAAATTCAAATACTAAAACAATAGTAGGGTATCCATAAATCATAAAGGATAATAAATAAGTCTGAAAAATGATTCTTAA
The DNA here is from genome assembly GCF_027475165.1 of Benincasa hispida. NCBI lineage: Eukaryota > Viridiplantae > Streptophyta > Magnoliopsida > Cucurbitales > Cucurbitaceae > Benincasa > Benincasa hispida. The sequence goes on along the minus strand of NC_143481.1, from coordinate 62,594,552 downwards.
AAGTAAGTTTTAAACATCAAAACTAAGAGTTAGAGAAACATGAAAAGAACTCTAAATCTTATGATGCGGAAGCGTAAAAACTAGTCCCAGTGGCTCGATAACGAATTCCGCTTGTACATCGCCGATGCATCTCTACCTTTATCTGAAACAAAAACATAAGAAAGAATGAGTATAAAATACTCAGTAAGTAACCCCACTATTGGGGTCAGGCTGGGCATCTATGTCCTTTAGATACCCACCTCTGGTGAAACATATAAATTGCTCTAGTCCTCATGGGACACATATACACATGAAATAAGAAGAAGACTGAGTCCTATCCTACTGTAGTTAAGTATGCCCACTACTTCTGATGAATCTCGAAGGAGACACAAACTGGTGAATCCCGAAGGAGACATAAACTGGTGAATCCCAAATGAAGCATAAATAGGTGAATCCCGAAGGAGACACAAACTGGTGAATCCCGAAGGAAACACAAACTAGTGAATCCCGAAGTAAACACAAACTGGTGAATCCCGAAGGAAACACAAAATCTAATGGGCATCTAACTAATCAGTAAGGATATTTATACAGTCTCAACATCATAATCATCACTGTACGAATCTATGACATACATATAAACCTCATCATCATGGCTCTACAACATACACATATACCTCAACATCATGGTTCTACAACATATATGTATACCTCAATATAATTAGATAAAATACAACCATGGAAGCACATACCATCTCATACTAGCATTCAGGTGTTTATGTCCATAAATAAATAATTCGGATCTCGTAACAGAACATACTTTAATCATGTTATACTATCAATCTTTCATGTTGTCATTTTGCCATAACCTTCATTTAACATGCTAGCATACATCTAATGTCTGGCCCGTGGGCAGTTCCAGTAGTAAGATTACTTACCTTGATATTAGGTCGAACCAAAAAGCAGTTGAATCTTTGTGAAATTCTTGAATCCTTAATCAAGTCTAAACATAAACCAAGCTTTAAAATTAATAGTTAAGACCAAATTCTAAACACCCAAATATTACAAAATATTTCCAGATAACCTTACCTAAAGTGTGGTCCAATTCGAATTCACTTTCCAAACCTCCAATTTTAAGCCCAAATAATTAGCAAACCAAACCCTTCTTCACTTGAATGAAATTCTTGAATCAATCCCCTAATCATAATTTGAAATTAGGCTTACATGATTAAAGCTTGAATCAAATACATACTTCACTACCAATGTCTCAAATAAATTATCCATATGTAGCTTCGTAAAAAAAATCACTTCCAAATGACTTTACCAAAATTTCTCAACCAAAATTAATCCACAAGAGGGTAATCAAAGCATAAAACTTACCAAAATTCGCTAAAACAAACTCCAACTTCATTGAACAACACCTTAATACCTTCACAAACTTGATTCCAAAGTTGAAACACAATGGGTATCAACCAATTGATGCCAAAAGTAAATGAGTATTCAAGAATCAACCGAAAACAAACCCAAATGGCAGAAATCTTACCCAAATCGATAGATCCAGTGACGGCAAAAGCGAACGACGCTTGAGCAGTGGTGGACGGAGGACATGAAGAAGAAACTGACGCGGCGGCTTTGGGCGGCATCGGACGGGCTCACGAACGTGAGGAAGAAAAGGGTGTGGGGTTTGACTTTTTATTAAAAATAATAATAATAATAATAATAAATAAATAAATAAATAAAAACAAAAAAGGAAATAAATATAATTACATTTAATTCATTTCCGTTTTATACTATTAAATTCCTTTCCATTTCAAAAGAAAATTAATTTCTGCCATTAATTTCTAATTTGAATAATTTCACGCTAACAATTAAATTTCCGCACTTACACTTGAAGTCCAAAATTCCAAAAATGCCCTCCAACTAATAACAATTACTGAAATTCCAAATAATAAAGTTACTGAAATTATATTATTACTAAAAAAATGTGTGGGATGTTACACTTATAACCAACATTAGAAGTCACATATGAAAATCCACTTATCTTAGTAGTGGTTTCATAAAACCTTTTCAAAAAATTAACAAACACACTTGCAGTCAACCAATCAAGTATACTTGGGGGTCCCAATCTTTCACTTCTGAAGTCATCTTCCTCAAAATAATCAACAAAATCTTAATCATCTTTATCTTCCTCCAAAATCCTAAAAGCTTTCTCAAATTTAATTGCATGTTCAAGCATTAAATAAGTAGAATTACACTTAGTTGCCACATCTAAACAAACAAGAGCCTTACACTAAATTTTTTCTTGTTTCATACAAGCTTAAAATTTTTCCATTCTCGTAGGTGATGATCGAACATATCTCACAACATTACGAACACTAGCAATAGAATCATGCATATCTTTCAGCCCATCATTTACAATTAGATTAATTATATGGGCACAACACCTCACGTGTAATAGTTCTCCACCTAAAACAATAGATTTCCAATTTTTGAGTCTTCCTTTAATATAAGAAATAGTCACATCATTGTAACTTGCATTATCAACGTTGATAGGAAAAAAAAAAATCAATCCCTCACTCCAACAAACAACTCTCAATCACCTTTCCAATAGTTCCTTTCTTATGATTAGCAACTTGACAAAAATTCAAAATCTTCTTGTGCAAAACCCATTCAGAATCAATAAAATGTCCAGTGATTACCATGTAGTTCACATTTTATAGCGAAGTCCAAGTGTCTGTAGTAAGATAAACTCTTTGAGAGCTTTTAACTAATGATTTCATTTTTTTTTTCTCTTCAAGATAAAGTTGATATACATCCCTAGAAATTGTTACTCTTGATGGAACTCAAACTTAGGACACGAAATAGTACAAAAGTGTCTAATGTTAGGATTGATGTCCTAAATCTCTCTTGTAGTCTTGTAGTTTGTAAACTTTGTATAAACAAATTGGTATTAATAAAATAATTGTTATTTTATGAGCATACACTCAATCTAATAAACTAAGATCCTAGATTATTTTATATAATTTAAACATGTATGTAGAGACTGATAGGTTTTAAAATAGTTATGTTTTGTATGTTAATTCCCTCAATTATACTTCAATTCTTTGCTTAAAATGTCTATTTTGTAGGTACATTCCAATCTTGATACAAATGGAGTTATTTCGAATAATTTGGAGTTAAATCGAGCTAAACTACACTAAAAGAATCACTTTGGAAGAAGAACCATGACAAATTACTACATTGCCCCTCAAAAGAAACAAAGCAACAAGCTTCAACAATACTTGGAGCATTGCAACACTCCCTCCACAACTAAGCCTGACGTTAGCTCAACGCTGAAGGACAGAATGCACCCATTTGTTGCAAAACAAGGCAACGTCGAGACGCTCCGAAAGTTGACGAAAAAATAAAAATGTGCGTGCATCTGCGCAAGCCACCGTCAAACTCTTCAATTCGTAGGGTCGCAACGCTGTGACCCTCATCTAATACAAAATGCTCATTTTCCAGATTTTCAGTAGAGGAGGAGAACGAGAAAAATTCACATTTGTTGATAGAGACAGTTTGAGATCAAAATTAAAAAATTCCACAAATTTGTTCTTATATTGAGAGATTTCTTGCAATTTCACAAGTCTTCTTTGTGAAATTATTCATGGATTGCATCAATCATTCAATAATTTATTTCAAGACCTCTCAATTCTATGGTTAGGTAATTGTATTTAATGGGAAATCTTAATTCTAAGTTTAAATTCTTGAATTATTTTGTATATTTTCTTGAATTTTCTACATTCTTGAATGTTGTTGGGCTGAATTTGAATAGAATTTAATGGAGGATAATTGACGCTTTGATTCCATTGCATTCCTGCATGTAATTCTTGCTTGGCACTATTGCATAATGGTGAGATAGGTTACAAAAATTAAGTTTTCTTGTGTTAATTATGACTTTTTCTGAATTTAGCTCTTGAATTTCTTAATTTAGAACATTCATTCCATCATTCTTGAAATTTACTCTAATGTGTTTCTTGAATGTAATAATCATGATAACCTTTGTTTTTAAAAGCAATCTAAGAAAAGAACATGATAAATGCTATATGGAAGTGTTTTCAACAAGAGCTTGCTATTTGCAAATATAGCAAATTTGAAAAGATTTGCAGATATAGTAAATCTTTATAATAAAATTCCGTTATTTATTTTTCATCTCAATTCTTATGTCTTTTTACTTCTATTTTTTAATTAAAAAGTAGGTAAAAGAATTTACGAAGCTGGTTTTCAAACCCAAGATTTGAAAAGTGCTTAGTCGTTTTTATATACACCTCAATACCAACGAGCCAATTGTTAGGTTTGATTATCAAAACGGAACGTTAAATATAAATACCAAATAAAAACGAAATGGAAAGAAACTACCTTTTTCAGTTTCTCAATTTTGGAATCTTTTTTAGAAACAAAACATGAATAAACATGCATTTTATAAAATAAATAAATAAAAAAAAAAAGCGTGAAACAAAAAGTTATCAATCAGACTCGTAGTTTTATGTTATTTTGTAGGATTTTGAAAGTATGAAGTCTATCAGTAATAAACTTCTATTTGATAGACTAGTACAATATGTGATAGAAGTCTATGACTAATAGACTTTTATCGACTAATATATAATAACTAATTAGTAAATATTTGTTTGGTAACACTTTCTCTCGAGTAAGTGAATATTGTCGTAGAAGAGTTAGTTTGGATGATCGTAATTAAAATGTAATTAGATAATCAACATCGAACTAAATTCTATAACTTATAGAATCTATTGTTATGACATAATAACAGAAACCGATCATCCATAGTCCATTAATATACTCACATATTAGTCATTCAAAGGATCCTATCATTGATTAAAGAATTCATCACTGTCACTCATGTTTTTAGATGTTATAAAAGAATTCACTGAATCCCCATTTAAAATGTAAAAAATATGAATTTAGTAATTCAAATGTAACCGATTATCTTAGTGATATCAGTAATATAACTTAAGTAGATATTAAAGGTATTTATGCATCAGGGATATCATAGATATAACTTGGGAAGATATCAGTAATATCAATTATATTAGCGATATGACTAAAGTAAATACTGGTGGTATATGTTTATCAATGATATCAATTATAATAATATATCAGTGATAAAACTTATGTGGATATCAGTGATATTTGTGTATCAATGATCTCAATGTAGAATTTGGGTAGATATCAATGATATCCATGTATCAATAATATAAGTGATAGAAGTTAGGTAGATATCAGTGATAAAACTCTAGTAGATATTGTGATATCAATGATATTTATAAGAGGAGCCTATGAATGATATATTTCTACCATTGATAAGAATTTATCATTTGTACTATTTATAGAAGAAACCTGTCACCGACAACAACTATCATCGATAACAACGATCACTAATAAAATTTAAAAATTTGCGCTTTCATGGGATTTTTTGGACATTTTCTATGGACGGAAGGTAATTTTTTGTTATATTTGCAATTAATTTCAAATTTTGCTATTTTACAATATTTTAGTCTCGTCTTGATAAATGAGTGATATGCATAAAATTGGGTCAGTGCACAATTGAAATTGGCTGATGGACCTTGGCCCAATGATCTGGAGCACAATCTAACGTAAAATTTGAAGATGGACTAATTATGGGCTTTTAATTGCAATCTGGTCCACAAATTTTGGCAAATGCCGCCGCCTAGCGCCAGAATTTTCACCTCCAAATTTAAAAGCACAATCCGCGACGCTTTCACGCGGATCGACCATCCATACCGTCGATTCATCCCAAATCCAACGAACGACGTCATTCCCCCTCAACAGCTTCAAAAGCCGCGCATCGAATTGACTCCACTATAAATTCAACCCAACAACTGTCACTCTTCACCAATTTCAAATTTCCGATTTAGTCGTGTTCTACACTCTTCGAATCAAGTTTTGAAAATGTCTGGCCGCGGAAAGGGAGGCAAGGGTTTGGGCAAAGGAGGAGCTAAGCGTCATAGAAAGGTCTTGAGAGATAACATTCAAGGTATTACAAAGCCTGCAATTCGCCGTTTGGCTCGTCGTGGTGGTGTTAAGCGAATCAGCGGTTTGATTTATGAAGAAACCAGAGGCGTTTTGAAGATCTTCCTTGAGAATGTCATTCGCGATGCTGTTACTTACACTGAGCACGCCAGGAGGAAGACGGTGACCGCCATGGATGTGGTTTATGCCTTGAAAAGGCAGGGAAGGACTTTGTACGGTTTCGGAGGTTAGGATTTAGACTAATCTTATGGAGGATTGTAGATCTTGGCTTTAGATCTGGTTTCTTTCTTAGCGTTCATAAATCTTTTCTCTTTTTTTTAGGACTTCCTGTAACCTAGCTCTGTCATTCAGAAATTGAAATGTTATTTGGTTGAAGAATTATGATATGAATTTCTTATAGTTCTTTTGGTCAATCTGTTTCGTTCTTCTTAGCGTTTCCTTGAGATGTTGAAATTAGAATGTGTGGCCTAATTCTAAAGCTGCAAACCACTGCTAGTTGGTTCAATTTTCCAAATTTTATTAACTTTGTACATCTAATATTTGGAGCGTTGTGACAGTAATTGAAATCTGATCAATTTTATTTACGATCCGTAAGTGTTTAGGATCTATAATCATGGTGTCGCTCTCTGATTTTGTTCAAAGACTTGGTCTATGCCCCCGGAGAATTTTGGGAAATTTTTTAAATAGCATAACAATTGCTTTCTATATTAGAAGATGTTATTTCTTTCGTACGATTTAACAGAATGAATGCTCCAGAATTGTAAAATGTAATTGGGACGAATGACTCAAACCAAACTCCAATTACAATCTATCTATTTTTAAAAGTTTCGTTAACGATGAAACCTGAAAATTAAATTTTAAAAGTTTCAAGTAACTACAGAAAATCAATTAAGACAATGGTTGAAGAAGATTTCATCAAAATTAGGTTTCAACTCAAATTTTTTTGTAGTGATTGGTGCATGGACTATCTCGAGTTGGGATTCAGGCAAATTAAGTTTAAAGTGTTTTCTAATTGCTTTTTTAGACCTTTGCCATCTTTTTAGTTTTTATTTTGCTCTCAGATTTTTCTTGATTTTTTTTTTTTAATTTCTGAATTGAGAGGCAAAAGATCGACTCCTTGTTATGTGGCATATGCCATCCGTCACAAAATAAAAACAAAAATAAAGTACACTCTAAATCCAGATCTATCCAAATCTATGAATATTAAGCAAATCCGTTACTTCGATTCCTTGACAATTACATTAAAAACTTGACGAAGAGACCGAATATGGGAATTAAGTTGTCAAATTCTATTCAGCTATTCAGAATTGGATTGATTTTATCTAAGGATCGGTTTTATGATGATGATTTTATAATTATTAAAGATAAAGTTGAAATCAAGAGAAAAAAGAAGAAAGTGTTCCGAGTATTGAATTCTTTTGTTATTTTATTAAGTCATGCAGAGGATCCTATGAATTATTGTTAGGTAAATGATGTGCTTAAATCTAGAAACTATTTTCAAGATTATTGCATTTCAATAACAATCTGTTGTAGATTTGGTTAAACATGTGATCTTTTCTAATCGACATTCAACCCGACATGCATCAATGGTGTGATAAAGCACAATAGTATTGAAAAAACATTTAAGGATAAACATCCATTGAACATACTATTGCATCAACATAAATGTATAATTAAGTTCATCAATGTCCCGAAACTAGAACGTTTAGCTATACATTGATGTGAAAAATAAAGGAAACGAAAAAAAACCACTCTTGAAGCTATCTCCGCCGTTGAAGTCCATCAATCTTGCTTCGATTTGCACATCGAAATCTAGAATAGCCTCCAAACGACCCTATAATTTTTCTCACTTTCTTTAGACTAAAAACTCTCTCTAAGGCTTTGAATTTTGAGGCATGATGGCATCTCTCTCGGCAGCTAAAACCGTAGGAAATTATATGGCCAAGAATTTTAAAAAACTTTAATATCTTTTCCATAAATAGCCTGGGGCCATGGCGCTACCATCATTCCATGCAACATTAGTCTTCTGCCTCTACTGTACTGCACGACCCTCTAGCTTAGCGCAACTGCGTTATGCTAGGCACTGTGGAATGCTAATTTTTACACCTCTTGGGTCTTAACTACATTTTCTTTTACTTGGACAACGTTTTGAGCAACTCTAATATATAAATATTTTCTCAAAATTGATTTACAAGTTAGGAAGGTAGATGTCTCAAAGATTATTTGAACAATTAATTTTTGAGTTATGGTGATATGTTTTTTAAAAGATATTTCTAGATTCGTTTGTTTCCGTGCAAGTTGGGCCGTAGCATATCATTTACCTTTACCACTTTTTCCCTGGGAATCTCACAACATTTCTCATGTATTTATGTTATGAAAGTATGTGGCAAAACTATCTCACATGGCGGATTTTCAGCCTTTATATTTGGATGAGAATCTAAGTTATGTGAAAAAACCTAAACAAATTCTCGTAAGGGAAATAAAACTTTTACGAAGTGATAGTGTAAGTTAAAGTTTTTGGCAGAATTGATAGTCAGAAAAGAAGACTTGGAAATGTGGGGACGAGATGAGAACAAAGTACTATACCTCTCTTCAGATTAGAACTTTTGAGGGTGATATTTCTTACACAGGGAAAAATGTGACACCTCGAGTTTCAACTAAACTTAAATTAACTACCATAAATTATTTGAATTTCCCCTTCATTTTGGACTTTTATATCCAAATTTAATTTAGTTTTGAGAAGATGTTTGGGTTATTTGATAGATATTTCGTTATTAGAGAGATTAAAATGATTGAAATATTTTGAAATTTGAAAAAGAAAAAAAGGGCTTGGATTTGACCTAGTCAAAGTCAAATTAGGTCGAGTAAGATTATATGAGCTTTTAAGAAGGAAAAAATCAAATCTGATTTTTCTAGCCACACATACTTTCTCTCATTCTCATCTTCTCTCTTTTCCAAAACTTATTTAGCCAACCGCAAATGTTGCTGGTCGCCAATCGCCTCCGTCCATGCCAGTCGCTTCAATGTCGTTGTGCTGTTGCCAATGAGAGTTTTGGGGTTTTTATTCTCCCTCTCTCTCTGTCTCATCTTGTTTGCAGCATCACCTAATAGCCTAACCACCACGCAACTCCGTTGCCTTAGGTCATCCATCACTGCCATGCTACGGAAGGAGGTCCTCGTACGTCGCTGTTGCCAGATTTGTCTGTGAGTAAGAGTTTAGGTGCAGTTTCTTGGATTTTTCTTAGAGATAATTGAAACCCATTGATTTTAGCATGAATTTAATATTTACCTATAATAATTGTGTAAAGCCCTCAATTATTTACACATATAAGAGGAAGGGCAAAAAGAGAAAAGAGGATGGAAATTCGGTTATGAAAAGAGTGGAGAAAACAAATGCGGTTTCAGAAAGGGTAGTGGGAAATGAATTCGATTAAGGGTGGGGACCACCAACTGCAAGTTAAAGATGGAAACCGAAAATCCAAAAGGGGTAAGCAGAAAATAAGAATAAGAGTCTTCATGGAGAGATTTCCCAGCTCTCTCAAACTTCTGCTGGGTTTCTAAGGGTTATTGTTTGTTTTGTGAATTTCTTTTGCTTCTAGTGAATCGTGAACTTGAATTTCTTCTTACTTGTTATTGTTCGTTGGTTTATTCATAGAGGAAAAGTTTGCCTCATTTGTGGATTTGTATTTGATTGTTGTGGTAATTTTGTTCTGTGAGAGGTGAGTTTGAGGGATTGATTGAAATAGGATTGAGAGGCTTAACAAGTGGTATCAGAGCCGCAATCCTAGGGAAAACGCGAAGCATGACTCAAAAGCAAATAGAAGAGAGACTAGAAACGATGGAGAAGAAGATGACGGGCCTGAGGGAACTCCTGAGTGGGCATTGTAAAAATCTGGAGAAACTAACGGAGGAAGTTCGTGAAAGCAACTCGGCTCGAAGGAAGGAAGAGACTATGCTTTCCGAAGGAAGTACGATCAAGGAAAAATGGAGAGTGGATGATGCAGAGTCCTCCCACTCAGTAGGAGCTGCAGGCACAGATAAAAGTAAGTATAAAAGACTTGAAATATCTCTTTTCGTAGGGGAGAATCCGGAGTACTGGGTGTATCGTGCAGAGTATTATTTTGAAATACACGAGCTGACTGATGACGAGAAGGTCAAGGTGGCCGTGATCTGCTTCGCCCCCGACGAGGTGGATTGGTTCTGGTGGAGCAACAACCGGAAGGCCATAACGACATGGAAAGAGTTGAAGAAGAGGTTGTTCAAGCATTACCGGAATGTGGGAGAAAGAAGTCTGGGTACTCGGCTGCTCAAAATCAAGCAAGATGGGTTATATTCTGATTATGTGAAGAAGTTCGTTACATATTCGGTGCCCTTGTCGGAGTTATCTGAAAATATGTTGAGAGACGCCTTTATGAATGGTCTGGAGCCAGCGTTGCAAGCAGAGGTGATCAGCCGCAACCCTAAAATGCTAGACGATTTTGTGTGTGAAACCTAATTGGTAAACGATAGAAACTTAGCCCTGGGGGATTTAGGAATTGGTGGGCTTAACAATCGGGAGGCCCAACAGGGGAAAAAGGAGTATGTGGAAACCAAGGGAATGAGATATTACCCATGAAGTAGGTTGCGATACCAGTCAAACATTTTCCCGCGAAGAAGGATGCTCCCTTGAAAAGGCTATCAGATTCGGAGTTTAGGGATCGACTCGACAAAGGACTATGCTTCAGGTGTAACGAGAAATAGGCATCTGGCCATCGTTGCAAGGTCAGGGAAAACGACAACTCATGCTCTTCATAGCCAACGAGGAGGAGGACCCGGTGGTGGAAGAAGTTGAGGAAGAGGAGGAGAAATTAGAATTAAAAAACACGGAAGTGAGGGAGAAAGCAGAGCTGGCATTGAACTCGTTACTTGGGTTTTCAGCAAAAGGAACCATGAAACTTAAAGGCGAGATTAAGGGAAAAGAAGTGTTGGTACTTATCGATTCGGAAGCAACACACAACTTCATTCATCAGGATACGGTGAGAGAGCTAAAGATTCCATTAGAACACCACACGAAGTTTGGAGTAGTGATTGGAAATGGAAGCGAATTCGAAGGAAAAAGGGTCTGTAGAAATGTTGGTACTCATCGATTCGAGAACTCAGTCTGCCAGGATTGATGGTGAGAGCGGATTTCTTGGAAATGGAACTTGGTCGAATGAATGTGGTGTTGGGGATGTCGTGGCTTTGTACCATGGGTTTCATGGGGATCCATTGGCCTTCGTTGACTATGGACTTTTGGGCGGGAGAATCACACATAACGTTGTGAGGTAACAAAAGCAGAAGTGTCCTTTAAAACTTTGAGTAAACAATGGGAGGAGGATGACTTGAGGTTCCTGGTGGATTTCCAACATTTAGAGTTTGAGCAAGAAGAAGAGACTGGAACTAGCAATGAAATGGAAGCTTCTAATCAGCTACCAGTGATGATTTCGGTTCTTTTGGAACAGAACCAAGATGTTTTTATCCTGCCAGCAACACTCCCTCAAAAAAGGGCAGTAGACCATCGTATCCTCATCAAAGAAGGAATTGACCCCATCAATGTTAGGCCCTACAAATATGGCCACGCGTAGAAGGAAGAAATAGAGAAGTTGGTATAAAGGATGTTGCAAGCAGGGTTTATACGTCCCAGCAAGAGTCCATACTCGAGTACGGTATTACTGGTTAAGAAGAAGGATAGAGGATGGCGTTTCTGCGTTGATTACAGAAAGCTTAATCAAGCCAATGTGGCTGATAAGTTCCCAATTCCTGTGATTGAAGAACTACTCGATGTGTTACACGGTGCAAAAGTCTTCTCCAAGCTTGACCTCAAATCCGGGTACCACCAAATCAGAATGAGGAAAGGGGACGTCGAAAAGAAAGCTTTTCACACCCATGAAGATCCCTACGAATTCCTAGTGATGCCATTTGGTCTCACCAATGCCCTAGCCACTTTCAATCACTCATGAACCATGTTTTTCGACCCTTTTTACGCCGGTTTATCCTTGTGTTTTTTTATGATATTCTAGTTTACATCCCTGACTTATCGACCCACGAAACACATCTGGGAGTGGTGTTCAATGTACTGAGGAATAATCAGTTGTATGTCAACCAGAAGAAGTGTGTTTTGTGCCAAGAACGCATACAACACTTGGGACATTGGATTTCTGCACAAGGTTTGGAGGCGGATGGTGAGAAGATACAAGCCATGGTAAATTGGCCTCGCCCGATGAATGCAACAGAACTACGTGGATTTTTGGGATTGACAGGGTATTACTGTAGGTTTATGAAGGGTTACAGTACGAGAGCTGCTCCTCTTATGAGGTTACTCCAAAAGAACGGATTTAATTGGGATGAGGAAGCGTCACGAGCATTCGAAGATTTGAAAAGGAAGATGATATCATGCCTGGTATTAGCACTACTCGACTTCAGTAAGCCTTTCATTATTGAGACCGATGTGTCAGGAACCGGATTAGGAGCAGTATTATCGCAAGGGGATAAACCAATAGCGTATTTCAGCCAAAAACTCTCTCCACGAGCACAAGCCAAGTCGATATACGAAAGGGAATTGATGGCTGTGGTATTAGTAGTACAAAAATGGAGGCATTATCTTTTGGGAGGCAAATTCACTGTCATTTTAGATTAGAAGGCTCTGAAGTTTCTGATCGAACAAAAGGAAGTGCAACCTCAATTCTAGCGTTGGCTCACCAAGCTCCTAGGATATGACTTTGAAATCTTATATCAACCAGGGCTATTGAATAAAGCAGCGGATGCTCTCTCCCGTGTGCAGCCAATAACAAATCTACAAAGCCTGATGTCATCAACAATAGTAGACGTGGATCTCATTCTTAAGGAAGTCGAGGCAGATAAAGAACTTCAACGAATCATTGCCATATTAAAAGAGAATCCAGAAGGTAAGCCTAAGTATCAGTGGAAGAATAACAGGCTATGGTATAAAGGAAGGTTGGTGTTACCACGCAACTCATCTGTAATTCCGGCCCTATTACATACCTTCCATGATTCAGTACTAGGAAGCCACTCAGGATTTTTAAGGACTTACAAGCGAATGAACGGGGAATTACACTGGCCGAGGATGAAGACAGATATACAAAAATATGTGGAAAGTTGCGAAATTTGCCAAAGAAACAAAACTGAGTCCTTGTCGCCTGCATGGTTGTTACAGCCACTTCCAATTCCAGAGTTGACAATGGAAGGGCTATCGAGAGTAGGGGGATTCGATTCCATTATGGTAGTTGTAGACCGTCTAAGCAAATATGGACACTTCATTCCCTTGAAGCATCCTTTTACAGCTAAACAAGTAGCGGATTCCTTCATACAAGAGGTAGTTAAACATCACGACATCCCTAAATCAATCACTACAGATAGAGACAAGATTTTCCTAAGTAATTTCTGGAGAGAAATGTTCACCTCATTGGGGACTCGACTGAAAAGGAGCACTGCGTTTCACTCCCAAATGGATAGCCAAACCGAGAGAGTCAATAGGTGCCTCGAGACCTACTTGAGATGCTTCTGTAATGAACAACCCTTGCGTTGGAATAAGTGGTTGGCCTGGGTTGAGTTATGGTACAATACTACTTTCCATCAATCTATTCGATTCACCCCATTTCAAGTTGTGTATGGGCATCCTTCCCCGCCACTTGTGCACTATGGAGATCAAAAATCAACCAACGACAGTGTATGAAGACAATTGAAAGACCAAGATTTAGCTTTGAACGCCCTCAAAGAAAATTTGGTGATAGCACAGAACCGGATGAAGAAACAAGCGAATTTACACCGAAGGAAGTTGAGGTTTGAAATAGGGGATGAGGTGTTCCTCAAGTTAAGACCCTACAGGCAACGAACCTTAGCAAAGAGGAGAAGTGAGAAGCTGACTCCTAAGTTCTATGGGCCCTACCAAGTAGCAGAAAAAGTTGGGGAAGTTACTTACCGATTGAACCTACCACCCGAGGCAGCCATCCATGATGTTTTTCATGTGTCCCAACTCAAAAATAAGCTAGGCAAGACTCAGCAAGTACAACACATTCCTCCCATCCTGTCAGAAGAGTTCGAGCTACAAGTGAATCCTAAATTGGTGTTAGGAGTAAGGTGGAACGGAGAAATGACTGCTCAAGAATGGTTAGTAAAATGGAAGAATCTCCCTGAAAGTGAAGCCACATGGGAGGCTGCACCAGCAATGAAACAACAATTCCCTACATTTCACCTTGAGAACAAGGTGTGTTTCGAGAGGAGTGGTATTGTAAAGCCCCTAATTATTTACACATATAAGAGGAAAGGAAAAAAGGAAAAAAAAGGATGAAAATTTGGTTATGAAAAGAGTGGAGAAAACAAATGCGGTTTCAGAAAGGGTAGTGGGTAAGGAATTCGGTTAAGGGTGGGGACTACCAGCTGTAGGTTAAAGATGGAAACTAAAAACCCAAAAGGGGTAGGCAGAAACTTTCACACCTTTTATCATTTTAAAGTCTATTATCCACATATTATGACTATGAAATATGACAAACGGATGTAAAAACCTCTTTTTTGAATGACAACCTTTACAAGAGCATCTATATGAGTCAACTAGAGGGGTTTATAAACTAAGATGAAGAGCAAAAGGTTTTCAAACTTAATAGTTTCATTAATGGATCAAGATCTTGGAATATTGGCTTTTCTTTATGTGGATGATATTTTCCTTGTTGGAATCTATATGGGCTTTCTCACTAACATTAAAGGAGAGTTGGTTGCATAATACTAAAGAAAGATATGGGAGAACCATAATTTGTTTTAGGGATATACATTATAAAGTATTGCAAGAATAAAAATGCTAGCCTTGTCTTAGGCATCTTATATCAACAAAATGCTTATCAAGTACTCGAAGCAAAATTTCAAGAAGGGTAATTTACATTTCAGGCATGAATTATCTTATTTATGGAACAGTGCCGCAAGATACCTCAAGAAGTTGAGGAGATGAGACATACTCCTTGTGCGTTAGTTGTAGGCAGTCTTATGTATGTCATGATGTTACAAGATCTGACATATATTAGATAGTAGGGATTATCAGTATATATCAATCCAATCTAGGATATGATCATTGTAACGTAGACAAAACAATCCTCAAGTATCTAAGAAGAACGAAGAACTATATATTTGTATATGGGACTAAAGATTTGATCCTTATAGGATACACTGACTCTGATTATTGTAAAATCCCACTAGCTTTAGTGCAAATGGGAGATTCTTGGGTCTTATGCCTTAAAACTATAGTTTTGTAATAAATGATTTTTTATATTTAATCAAATAAGTCATTATTTTATTTTGATTAACAAAATTCAATACAGTAAGAATCCAAGGTTATTATTATATGTAATCTTGAACAATATGTGGTGAACATATAGCTGGATCACAAACTCAAATTCAAATATCATTATTCAATAGAAAAACACAAAGCGCAGCTGGTAATTCGAGGTTACATGCAACAAGAAGGTATTGACTTTGGAGAAACTTATGCTTCTGTAGCTAGATTTGACACTATTAGAACCTTTTTTACTATTGCTGCTCATTATAAATGAAATGTTTATCATTTTGATGTTACATCTGCCTTTTTAAATGGCGGTTTAAATGAGAAAGTGTTTGCAGACCAACTAACTGGGTATAAAGTTAAAGGGCATGAGACCGAAGTGTATCGACATAAAAAGGCTTTACACGGTCTGAAGCAAGCACCTAGAGCTTGGTATGCAAGAATTGATGAACACTTCCATAAGCATGGTTCCAAAAATGGTTCAAGTGAGCCAAATTTATATGTCAAATCGAACAAGACTGGTGAGGTACTTATTATTTGTCTTTATGTAAATGAATTGATTTACATTAGCAACAATGTTACTTTGATTGAAGAATTCAAGAGGTTGATGATTAGTGAGTTTGAGATGACCGATTTAGCCTTAATGAGTTATTTTCTGGGTTTGGAAGTGAAGCAAAATGATGCTGAAATTTTCCTCTCTCAAGAAAGATATGTAAAAAATCTTTTTGAAAAATTTGGAATGCAAGATTGTAATTGTGTTAGAACACCTTTGAGCACCAATCTAAAACTTTGTTTGAAAGATGAGGAGAGAACATTGATAATCATCTTTATCGAAGTTTAATTGACAGCTTGTTATATCTCACAAATAGCTGACTAGATATCATGTAGGCGACTAGTTTGCCGTCTCGATTCAAGCAAAAACCAAGTCAAATTCATCTTGGGGTTGCTAGAAGAATACTTTAATATTTAAAGGGAACCATTTCTTATGGGCTTTGGTATTCCAATATTAACAATCTTGAGTTGTGTGGCAATTGTGATAGTGATTGGGCTAGTTCATTTGAAGATCGAAAGAGTACATCCGCCTATGTCTTTAATCTTAGCTCAATTACTATTTATTGGAGTTAAAAGAAACAACAATCTACTGTCTTATCTGAAGGAAATCTAACACGAGGATTTCCATGAACAGCAGAAAGGATCATTCCAAATTCCATTCGAATTGAACAAACAATTACAGTCTAAAATGAAAACTAACAGGTCATGCATATACAGAAATTACAACATGCTATACGATGATATGGGGGATAGAGGATGCATACCTTTGAGAAAAACCATTCTTCAAGAATCCCTCAAACAATCTACAATGCGTCCAAAGACAGTAACACACAAACGCAACGATCACCACACGAACAACATGAACAATCAATAGCTCCTCGAACCCAATCGAGTCCAACTCGATTAATGAATTGAGTGAGGACATCACCACAATGGTTACCTTGGTATTCTGGTGTGAGAATCTAGAAGTTGTGGGCTCTATATGATCTTGGCTTGAGGAAGAGACTGGAGGTTTACGATCGAGCAAGTGGAAAATAAGAAGCTAGTCTATCTTATAAACAATGTGCTCGATTGTTCAGTAAATGAAGCTTATCGCATAGACTTTTACTACTCAATCGTGTAGCAACGATCAAAAGATAAACGATCGTTTAGTAGCATTAAACCTACAAACCAATAAACTAACATCCAAAGTTATCATCTGTAGCTTAAACATTTATGTAGAGACAAAGAGTGGATCATGTTTAAGTGATAACCTAAATGGTCAGTAGTAGATGAATAAGGCTGGATACCTTATTCTGGTAACAGTATGAATACTGCCCGATTTGTAGATGTTACAATTGCTATAAAATGCTATAATAATCTGATCTTGATCATTCATGTAGAGACATGTGAGCAAGGGTATTCTATTCAAATGAGTTTGTATAAGACTGGACTACGAAATGACTGGTCTCATCCAATGTCGTTCATAATAGATACTTACATTTCACCAGGATAATCATAAGTGACATGACCTGAATCCTAAGTGAGTTGTGAATTTCTGCCTATGAAGGCGATCCTTTGATTTGTATGGGTGAGAGTGGCTAGATCACCGACTCAATAAGCTTATCATTTTGAGGATTCTTCTAATTTGAGAGCTGGGAACACAACTACACAAGACAGAATTCACTCCTTCCATCGTCGGGGTAAGTAGATAAATTGCTCCCTTAAGGGCTGACTGATTATGAGGCTTGAACAATGAGGTGTTGATGCGTTGTGAATTATGATGCAATTATGGTATGAGTTTGCGGTGATGTGTTATGCGATGCAAGTTTTCCTAATAAGACCCATGTATAAGCCTCACTAGGTTTCCTGGTAAGTCCAAGGTCAAACACAGGGACTACTGAGTAAATATACGACAGCGACTTTGATCCTCTTGCAGTGGTGAAAACAGATGAGTTGGATGGTGTTTTGATTAAAAATATTTCCTACGCGACGGAGTTCGAACGAAGAGTTGATGAAATCAAGAGTTACAATGAGTATGCGATGAACGGGTTGAGAAGGGGTTTAGCTAACACTTCCAAAAATCACATACAAGTTTTGCGATCATGCTACACACAAACAACAACATGTCATCTCTCAATGCAAATGCCATAATTCCTATTTCTAGGACGCATGCGATGTATATGAAAAAGTCGATAGGACTTATATCTAAGCCTCTATTCTTGTCTATGCGATGATGCATGATGCACACATAAAACAAGGTGATCACATACTATCATATCCTATTTCTAGGGGTGCATGTGATGTGTAAATAGCGATAGAACTTATGTCTAAGTTTCTATTTCTTGCTTATGCGATTCTAATTTGACTCTCTCAAGCCTAGATTCTAATCTGACTCTCTCAAGTATCTCTAAAGGGTGAACGACGCATACATAAGACAAAATGATCGCATAAAATGTAAATCTTAGGTCATGCCAACTAAGTACTTCTCAACCCATTCGGGAATTTAGCTACTCATGCGAAGTGTGGAGAGATTGAACATAGAGTGAAATGAGATTTCCATTTTCTAAAAATAAAGTGCTGAATACAAAATAACAATGGAATTTAGAGATAAGAAGCTAGGTAAGCAATATCTTGCTTCTCGTGACCTTTTACACTATCTTTTTCATTCCAATTCTGTCCCAATGAATACTCTTGCTCTCGCAAGTGTTGGCCTTCTCTCCTCGTAGTGTTTTCCGGCAGTCTCTCAATCTATCTAGGAATGATCTCTCGGCTTCTTCGTCTCCTAGCTCGTCTCCGTCCTCTAAATCTAAGTATGAGTATGTACGTGAACGGACTAACGACTCTCTAACTTGTTCTCTCTATATCTATGATTTGTTTCAATGGTGGTCTTTGGTATTTATAGAGCTCATGGTGAATCAACCTTTCTCTCTAATGATTGCAATGAGGGGCGGCCATTAAATCTTCTGCTCTGATGCGCGGATTAATGGTCACCGAAAGTTGAGTGTACTTAATACAGTGTGGCTTTAACGGCTTGTCAACTAAATTCAGATTTGACCGTTATCAGCTTTCCATCCCATCATGATTTTTTATGCTGTTACCTTGATGCGCAGTCTTTATACGACCATCTTCTTGAACAACTTCTCATGATTGCATACAATCGCATGACTTTATGATCGCAATCTTTAAGCGCGCGGACGCCTAATTCCTTTGGATCGCAATTTCCCTTGTGCCAACGCATTTTTCCTACACAAAATAAGTAAATTAACTGCTTTTATGCGACGGGCACATGTGATCACAATTTCCTTAATTTAACGCTTTTGGACATGATTTTTCTTATTTTTACCGTCGCATTCTCTCGTTGTTTTACTTATTTGAGCTATAATAACATGTATTTCTACTCGTTATCACACCCTCAAATTTAAAACAATGCTTGTCCTCAAGCATAAATTAAAGATTTTCTTTAAAGAGTCAACCGCATTTACGCTACCTAGACTTCTCAAGGTGCCTTATTCAAATTTCATGAACCAACGCATTTTTCCGCATTTAGGGACCGCAAGTTTAACCTTAAAAAAAACTTTACTCATTTCCGGGATATCGCATGATTTATTTCAAACTTTCTCCAACCGGGGTGTTTCCAAGTGATTTTTACCCTTGCGCGATTTAGATATTATTTTTGTGATCTTGCGCTGATCCAAATGCCAAGCCTTCATTTTGGCTTGCCCTCATGGGTGTCATGCGAGCATCCAACTATCAACAAGACGCTCTTTCTCAGTCTAAACTTATACCCATTTCTTTATTTGGTAGCGAAGTTGCAATCACTTGATTTATGTTTTGATCATGATTCCCACCTTCGTTTTGGCTTGCTCCCACAGGTGTCATGCGGACATCCAACTACGAGTAGGATCCGATCTCAACGTTATGATTTTTTTTTTCTTAGATTGAAATTCTAAAAGTATCAAGGTTTAAAATAAATATTAGCACCCGTAAATTTTTACACAGCAATGTCCTCATTGCTGATAGATGAAATAACTCATGCGATGCTCTTAGGAAGTTTCATAAAAATCGTTTTGAAGGAAAGCTTGTGGACCGCTAATTTTTAGAAATGTTTCATGAATTGACTATCCTGAAATTAAGTTGACTCTAGTACATGTGGTAAGAAATAAAGGCATGAATTTCATCATTGAAATCATAATTGGTACAGGGAAGAATGCGATGACTAAATAAAGTAATCAAATTTCAATGGTTGCGTCAAACTAAAGAGGATGCGATAATAACATTTAGCAATATTAAAATGAGATGCAAGAAGTGAAAAATTTGGAATAAAAGAGTCAAAGAAGGATGCAACCCTCAAATTTGTTCTGTTGCTCGCATCATCTGTGATCGCATCCTTGCTTGTAGTGGGTTGATTCCTTGATTGCGATGGGCTGATCGAACTGGTCGCGTGTTTGATATTATCACGTAGCTCCACCGCACTCGTTTACTACGATCATTACTAAATATCAAAAGGGTAAAAAATTATGAAAGACAGAGTTGGAAATTCTAAAGAGAAGTGGTTATACAAAAAGTGAGGTAAGTTCATGAAAGAAGGATATTAAAAGGATACTAAAAAAAATGCGTCCTTGATGAGTTTGTGTCGCATATCAACTTAGGGACTACTCGTTTCTTCTTCAGTCATGATTCCTCAGCTCCACGAAGGTTTTCTCTCCTTTTCTTGATCCTCTGGAATCTTGATCGCCTCAAGCCTAAGCTTCTTCTCGTTGATCCTCATAGTGATCTCTCCTTTGCGTACATTAATTTTAGCAGACCAATAGATAGAAATGGTCGTCCCAATATGATAAGCACATCTTCGTCCACTTCATGATCTAGAATGATGAAGTCTGCAGGTAGAATGAATTTATCCATTGTGACCAAGACATCCTTCAACTCTCCCTCAAGGTGTACTAGGGACCTGTCCGCAAGCTGGAGAGTCTCCATCGTGCACGTCAGTTTTCCCACATTCAATTGTTTGAAGATTGAAAGTGGCATTAAATTTATACTTGCCCCAAGATCGCATAGTGCTTGACCAATGTAGTCCCCTCTAAATGAGCAGGGTATCGTAAAGCTTCCTGGGTCGCACATCTTTGGTGGGATTATAGTGTTTGATCTTTGCGTTAATGCCACCGTAGTGATCTTTCCTTCATCATTCTGCTTCTTTTTCAATCTTTGCGAGAATGGTGGTTTCTTCCTTCTCTGTTTCGTGTTCTAGAGGCTTAGAGGTGGACGCAACTTCCAGTTTCATCATCTCGAGCTCTTCTTATTCTTGTGTCAACGAGTTCTTGGATTCCATCGTAATTGAATTAGTCCTACCCTGCTCCTTCTTTTCTTCCACTGTCATCTTTCCACTTAGCACGGAGACTGCTAGGCATTGTTCTTTCCCTGTGTTCCTTGGGTCGCGAGGGAGCTCAGTTGAGCTCAGCAACGTCCCTTGCGGTCTATTTTTTAGCTCTCCTGCAATCTATCCTATTCGAATTTCTAGATTGCGGATAGAAGTCTCCTGGTTCTGGAGGACCGTCTCGTTCTTCTCAATGTACTGCTTTAATAGGTTCTCTAGGGAGGATGAGGGCGGTGCTTGCGAGCTGCTGGCTTGATGTTGCGGTTGATCGTTAGTTCGTTGGAAAAATGTTGACGGTCCTTCTTTTTGCACCATAGGTTGATAACTTTGTTGTTAGGTATTTTTTCAAGCGAAATTGGGGTGGGTTCTCCACCCGATGTTGTATATATTAGAGAAAGGGTTGTTCTTTACGAAGTATACTGACTGCGAGTTCCTTGAACATTCTTCAATCGGATACGATTCTCCACAAGTAGCACAACTCGTGCTCGTCTATTCAATTGCGTTAACCTGCCCTCTTTACGTTCTAGGGTTGTTGATTACAATGCCCTGTAACAGATTAATCATCGCATTCATTTGATTCTGTAAAGATGCGATGGCCCCATTGTTTGCGTTACCTTCTCGAAGTTTTATTCGTCGATCACTTTCCTTCCAATATTCATAATTCTTTGATATGCGATCAAGAATATTTTTAGCCTCATCATAAGTTTTATCAAGCAGATCACCAGTTGATGCCGCATTGGACACCGTCTATGATGCAGGATTCAATCTGTGATAAAATATCTCCATCTGGAGGCAGTCAGGTAATCCATTGTGCAGACAATCTCACACAAATCTTTTAAACCTCGCTCACGTGTCGCTGAGCGATTCTTTTGTCTATTTCCTGTTCAAAATTCGTAATTAACTTCCTTCTTCTTGCATTCTCGGTAGAAGAGAAGTATTTCTTCATGAACTTCTCTACAACTTGTTCCCATGAAGTTATCTTCAATGGTTCGAGGGAATATACCCATTTCCTTGCTCGATCGCATAATGAAAATGGAAAAAGCGTGAGTCGAACTTCTTCAGCAGAGATGTCTGGGAACACAAAAATGTTACAGATTTCAATGAAACTCCGGTGATGGGCGTGCGGATCCTCACCACACCTTCCACCAAATTGTCCAGTTGTCTGGATCACCTATAACATAACTAGCTTCATCTCAAACCTCGATCCGTCCAAAGTTGGCCTCATGATTCCTGAGGAGAAATCATATAGGTTAGGTGACGCATAGTCCCAGATGGTTCTATTGCGGTCGTTCGCTAGGAGAATGGGGTTTGCCATGATGATGTTTCAATGAAAATCCGGTTGTTCCGCCATTCTGGGATTTCCTTCTTGTTGTTGTCGACGGTTGTTTCTCTGTCTTCTTCGAAACGTTCTTTCGATCTTTGGGTCGTAGTTGGGCTCAGGAACGTGTCCTTCGCTCATGCGACGCCTGTTTCTTCCCTTACCAAAAGAATGATAGTGCACAGAGGTCAAAAGCTGCAAAGAAAATCAAAAGGTTTGATGTTAGCACAATATGTCCTACTGTAGTCCCCGGCAACGACGCCAAAAACTTTATGCGTTGTGAATTGTGATGCTATTACGGTATGAGTTTGCAGTGATGTGTTATGCGATGCAGGTTTTGCTAATAAGACCCAAGTATAAGCCTGACTAGGTTTCATGGTAAGTCCAAGGTTGAACACAGGGACTACTGAGTAAATATGCGACAACGACTTTCATCCTCTTGCGGTGGTGAAAACAAATGAGTTTGATGGTGTTTTGATTAAAAATATTTCCAATGCGACGGAGTGAACGAAGAGTTGATGAAATCAAGAGTTACAATGAGTATGCGATGAACGGGTTGAGAAGGGGTTTAGCTAACACTTCCAAAGATTACGTACAAGTTATGCGATCATGCTACACACAAACAACAACATGTCATCTCTCAATGCAAATGCCATAATTCATATTTCTGGAACGCATGCAATGTATATGAAAAAGTCGAGAGGACTTATATCTAAGCCTCTATTCTTGTTTATGCGATGATGCATAATGCACACATAAAACAAGGTGATCGCATACTATCATATCCTATTTCTAGGGGTGCATGCGATGTGTAAATAGCGATAGAACTTATGTCTAAGTTTCTATTTCTTGCTTATGCGATTCTAATTTGACTAACTCGAGCCTAGATTCTAAGCTGACTCTCTCAAGTCTAGATTCTATCTTTAGACTACTCTCTCAAGAATCTCTAAAGGGTGAATGACGCATACATAAGACAAAATGATCGCATAAAATGTAAATCTTAGGTTATGGCAGCTAAGTACTTCTCAATCCATTTGGGAATTTAGCTACTCATGCGAAGTGTGGAGAGATTAAACATAGATCGAAATGAGATTTACATTTTCTATAAATAAAGTGCTGAATACAAAATAGCAATGGAATTTAGAGATAAGAAGCTCGGTAAGCAATATCTTGCTTCCCGTGGCCTTTTACACTGTCTTTTTCATTCCAACTCTGTCCAAATAAATACACTTGCTCTCGCAAGTGTTGGCCCTCTCTTCTTGTAGCTCTTTCCGGCAGTCTCTAGATATGTCTGGTCGTCTCCGTCCTCTAAATCTAAGTATGAGCAATCTTTAAGCGTGTAGACGCCTAATTCCTTTGGATTGCAATTTCCTCAGTTTAACGCTTTTTGACATGATATTGCTTATTTTTACCATCGCATTCTCTCATTATTTTACTTATTTGAGCTATAATAACGTGTATTTCTACCCGTTATCAGGTGTCACACCCTCTCTTGGCCCGATAGAGGTTTGGTATAGTTGGACTATGACTTATTGTTCATTAGAGGGATCAATGGTACTAAAGGAGTTAGATGTAACTACTGGGGCAAAACGATAATTTTGGCCTAGCTGTACTTACGAGCAACTTATGAAGGGTCATCGCACTGTTGACTGGTTATATCCAATGGATACAAAAATATATTTGTAGTGCGATGAGTGCAGTTATCGATTTTTAGTGGAGTGTCCGACAGTTAATGGATGTTGAATAATTTAATTGAAGAAGTTTAATTAATTATTCGAGTACCATTGGAGCTTTAATCTACAGATCCATAAGGTCCCCGTTGTAGCTCAACATAGGTTAATAAGAATTAATTTTGGATTAATTTGAATTGTTCAAATTAATTGAGGAAATTAATTATATGTAACTTAATTATATATGATATAATTACTATTAGGTATTTGATATATTATAATATAAAATTTATTTGAGCGGAAATAAATATTTGAATATGATTCAAATATTAATTATGTGAATTGGATTTATATAATTATTGTGAGAGAATTAAAACTATAGGATATATTGTATATGATACAATAGTAAACTAAGTTATGTGTTATATATGATATATATATATATATATATATATATATATATATATATATATAAATAATAAGTTAGTTATTAAATATATATTAGTTATTTATTTTAAATTAAAATTAATTTATTTAAATTTAAATTTTAAATTTTAAATTTACAGGAAGGGAAATAACTTCTCCCCTCCTAGTTTTCTCAAAAGTTGGTTGTGTGATATCTTCTTCTCAGAAGATTAGAGAGACATGTTCATACGATGGTTTTAGATCTCTATGAGAAATCTACAAAAAGTTTTTTTTTCCTCTCAATTTCTCTTATCCTCTCTACCAAAATTCTCAGAGTCCACACCTCCTAAGTAATTCTCATCCCAGAAGAGAACATAGAGGAAAGTTCTTGTGGCAGCAGTGTCCACAAAACTTTTGGTTCGAGGCATCTTTTTTATCGTGATTGATTTGGAGAAGAGGATTCACATGAAGAATGTTTTCTTCAAGGGTAATAGTCTTCTTGAAACCCTACTTTTCCTTTTCTCTTTTATTTTTTGCATGTTGTATTTTCTATTGATTGCATAAACTTGTTTCTATATAATTCGATTATGTGAAAACCAAAAATTGGGACGATCTACGTTTATGCTCAGAGTCTTCACAGGTTCCTTCAGTAACATGTACCCTCCATTGAATTCTATGTTGTAATATACACCATTCTATATCCTATAAATAGTAGTGTTAGGTGCCTTTGTAAGACGCACCACAATTGAGTTCAATATTAGTTCTCTACTTCTTCTCCTCTACTTTTCTCTCTTTGTCTTGCTTTCATTGTTATTTTATTGTTCATATTGTTCTTATTTCATCACACGTTATCAGCACAAATCTCTATCACTTCGAAAATTTTGTTGAGATTAGAGTTGATTCACTGCAATAGCAAGAACGATGAAGGCCTTACATATTATTGAGGTATTTAAAACTTAAGTTCAATTAAGATGAGTATTCTATTTAAACCTTATATGTGATTTATGTGTTTGTGAATTGATTGTTAAGATATATTTTATATTAGATTTTACATTTGATTAGATCAAAATGTATGTGAGCATTGAAATTAAAATTCTTAGGCATGAGTCTAACTTGTATCTTAAAGTACTTGTGAGTTTTTCAGTCTTTTTTCTCACTTTGAGATTATAATTAATCATTAGTTGCTTGATATACAATTGAGTTAGGAAATTGAAGGAGATGTGATTTTATGGGTAAGAGATTTAAATAAAACTTGTGAAGTACATTGAATTCTATCCTCAATTCAATTTATTACTTTGCCAACTGTTTGTATACATATAATTATAGACGTTCTCATCGTATTTCAATGTTCGTCTTTTCAAATTCAATTTGATTTTTAATAAATACTCCAAGAGGCATTTGTAAAACTTCTATTAGGCATTTGATATCATAGTTTTGTCGATGAAGTGCACATCAATATTTTATCAATGCTTTTGTTGGGGTACGTGTATAATTTATTATAACTTTATTCCTTTTCTAGAAGGTAGATTCTTTTATTTGTGAAAGAATATGCTAGCACACACTACTACATACCCTCCTTGGATCAACTAGAGCTCTGATACCACTTGAAAGAAGTGGGTTTTATTGGGTTTTTTGGTGAATTTAAAAGTCCAATTGCATTCTGGTAATTATGGACAAAATGATAATTTTGTAATTATTCCATTTTCTCCAAATTAGGGCCAAAATTGTGTGCCCCATTGTGGAGAAGAGAAAGCAACCGCCTGAAAAGAAAAAAATCGCAGTAGCCGTCGTGACCCTTGAGAAAAACACGGTAGTCGTCTGAACAGAGGGGTTAACGCCGCAATCGGAGATCCAATTTTTTTTCGACAGTGGGTCATTCGTTCGGCGTGTGTCCGCAGCGTGAGGGTGAGCGTGGGTTTGGTTGTCATCCAGTGCGTGTGGTTTTCGGTTTCGTGCTAGTGTTCAGTGGGTTCCGGTTCAGCATGCGTATGCCGATCAGTTCCGGTAGGTTCCAGTTCAGCGCGTGGGTTCGCTACAGGTTTGTGTGTGGTGGTTCGTCGATCAGAGGTGGGTTGTTTTGGGTTGTTCTACAACGGGTTATTCTCGGTGGCAGAGCTGACGTCTAGTGTAGATCTCTCGGTATCAGTGGATATTGAAATTACAGATTGGTGATTTTGTTGGTTATCTTTAATTTGTAAATTCCTTATTGCTCATTAATAAAGTTAATTCAAGCTGGTTCTCAAAGTGGATGTAGACCAAACTGGTCGAACCACTATATATCTTGGTGTTCTGCTGATTGTTTACATTCTGTTTGGCCATCTAAGTTAGGTTCAAAAACTCTCACAAGTGGTATCAGAGCTCCAGTTGATCCAAGGAGAGTGTGTAATAGTGTGTGCTGGCATATTCTTTGTTCAGGATATTTTGTTGGAATTAATTTGGCAGATGGTTTTGATGTCTACATGGTTCGAAGTTGTTAAATTTGATGGGAAAGATGACTTCATGTTATGGAAAAAAGAGATTAGGGCTATTCTGGTACAAAAAAAGGTAGCCGAAATCTTAGACGAAAATGACCTCCCACCAACAATTGCAGAAGCTGAAAAAAGGGATATGGATGAGATGGCCTATTCGACGATAATTCTGTATCTGTATCTGTCAGATGGGGTGTTTAGACTAGTAAATGAGGCCACTACTACAGCGGAGTTGTGGAAGAAATTAGAAAGTCTTTATTTGACTAAGTCCTTGCCAAATAAATTATATTTAAAGGATAAATTCTTTGGATATAAGATGGACTCAAGTAAAGGCTTAGAAGGGAACCTAGATGAATTCCAGAGGATTATAGTTGATCTCAACAACATTGGTGAGAAGATGTCGGATGAAAATCAAGCAGTTATTCTTCTGAATTCTTTGCTAGAATCGTATTGAGAAGTTAAGGCAGCTATTAAATATGGACGGGATTCATTGTCCATGGATATAGTGTTGGATGCCTTGAGAACGAGAAACCTCAAGATTAAAAAGGAACGCAAGGATGGAGAGTTACTCAGGGCTAGAGGCGAAAGTGAGAAAAAGAACAGAAAAGAAAAAGAGTCGAGATCCAGGTCAAAATCAAAAGGGAAAATCAAAAAGTGTTTCTTATGTCATAAAGAAGGAAACTTTAGAAAAAATTGTCCTTTGAATAAGAGCAAGGAAGCATCAAGTAGCAAGCATACAGGGGATTCTAGTGCAGCAAATGTTACTGATGGGTATGATTCAGTAGAGATTTTGATGGTGTCCAGTAGGGACATCAGAATGCTTAGATCATGGATTCAGGGTGCACGTTTCACATGACTCCTAATCGAGATTTCTTGATTGACTTTTAGGAAAATGATGGGGGATCAGTTTTTCTTGGTGATAATGGTGCTTGTGATGTAAAAGGAATTGGGTAGTTCGAATTGCAATGGTATGATCAGAATTCTTACAAATGTAAGATATGTTCCAGAACTCAAACGAAATCTAATTTCTCTGGGTGAATTAGTTGAACAGGCTATTCCTATAAATCTGAGAATGGAGTTCTGAAGGTTATCAAGGGTTCTTTGGTTAAGCTGAAGGGGACCTTGAGGAATGGTTTTTATATGTTGGAGGGTACTGCAGTTTCAGGTAGTGCTGCTGTTATATCTAGGAAAGAAACAGATAAGTCTATGTTATGGCATAACAAACTAGCTCATATGAGTGAAAGAGGTCTTCAAGCTCTTTCACAGCAAGGTTTGCTTGGAGGAGTTAAAGACATTGAACTCCCATTTTGTGAACATTGCATAATGGGAAAGTCTACCAGAGTGAAGTTTGGGAAAGGAAAGCATTCTACTAAAGGAATTTTGAATTATGTTCATTCAGATTTGTGGGGTCCTACAAAGGTACCTTCTATGGGAGGTTGGAGATACTTTATGTCGATCATTGATGATTTTTCAAGAAAGGTGTGGATGTATCCCCTGAAATAGAAGGATTAAGCTTTTGGGAAATTTCTTGAATGGAAAAAGTAGGTTGAGAACTAGACAGGCATGAAGGTAAAGTATCTGAGGACAGATAATGGTTTGGACTTTGTGAATCACAAATTTGATAAATTTTTTAAATCTGAGGGAATTATGAGGCATTTCACTGTTACGTACACCCCATAGTAGAATGGTTTAGCTGAGAGGTTCAACAAAACAATTATGGAGCGTCTCTTGATAAATGCTTCATTACCCTTAAAGTTTTGGGGGGAAGCTGCCTAAATAGCCTGTTATCTTATTAATAGGAGTCTGTCTTCCGCTTTAGGCTTAAAGACTCCTTAGGAGATATGGACAGAAAAAGATCCAAGCTTGGATCATCTCAGAGTATTTGGATGTTCAGCTTATGCTCATGTTAAGGAAAGGAAGCTGAACAAGAGGGCACTAAAATGTATGTTTATTGGTTATCCTCAGGGTGTTAAAGGATATAAACTTTGGTGCTTGGAAGAGGGCAGAAATAAATGCATTATCAGCAGAGATGTGACCTTTAATGAAACAGAGATGCCATTTCATGTCAAAGAGCAGAAGAAACAACAGACAGTTGATCAGGTTGAGGCAGAGGTTAGAATTGATTCTAAAACACGACCATCAGTTAGTTCAGGTGATTCCAGTTATCAGTCATCCAGTTCTGATGGTAGATAGCCTCAACTGCAGAGGACTTTGATTGATGAGGGAGCTTTTGGTGAAGAAAGCTCAAGTAGCAGTGACCTACTGAACTATCAGCTTACACGTGACAAGCCTCGGCGGGTGAGGCAAGCTCCTACGAGGTATGGTTATGCTGATTTAGTTGCTTATGCTCTTACTTGTGCAGCTGGCAGTATTGAAGTAGAGCCTCTTACTTTTGAGGAGGCTATTGTATCTGATTCGAAGGAACAATGGAAGGATGATATGGAAGCAGAGTTGTTCTCATTGCAGAAGAATCAGACATGGTCATTGGTTCCAAGATCTCCTAATCAGAGAGTCATTTAGGTACCGGAGGTGACAGCAAGCCTAGGTATAAGGCTAGACTGGTAGCCAAGGGCTACACTCAAAAGGAGGGAGTTGACTTTCATGAGATTTTCTCTCCGGTGGTGAGGCATTCATCCATTCGATTAATTTTATATATTGCTATTCACTTTGATATGTTTGTTGAACAGATGGACGTCACCACAGTTTTCCTTCATGGTGAATTGGAAGAAGTGATATACATGGCTCAACCTAAGGGCTATGAGGTGAAAGAAAAGGAAGTTATGGTTTGTCGTCTTCACAGGTCCATTTATGGACTGAAGCAATCGTCGAGACAATGGTATATCAGGTTTGACACCTTTATTCTGAAGTAGGGGTTTCACAGGAGCTCATATGATGCCTACGTGTACTGGAAACTATCTCAGAAAGGTACATATACTTATCTACTTCTGTATGTAGATGATATGATTCTGGTGTCTAAGGATTATTCTGAAATCTGTGATCTCAAGAAACGGTTGAGTAGTGAATTTGAGAAGAAAGATTTAGGTGAACTGAAAAGAATCCTAGGCATAGATGTGAAAAGAGATAGGGAGAAAGGTTTGTTAACCATTTCGCAAGAGAGTTATGTGCATAAACTGCTTGAGAAGTATAATATGTCTAGTTGTAAGGCAGTTTCAACACCCTTAGCATCTCATTTTAGGCTTTCTTCGTCTCAATGTCCTGTTACTGAACAAGAAAGGTTAGAGATGGCTAATATTCCCTATTGTAATGCTGTTGAAAGTATTATGTATTTGATAATTTGTACTAGGCTTGACTTGGGATATGCTATGGGTATGATAGGTTTATGCAAAATCATGGGAAGAAGCATTGGAATGCAGTTAAATAGGTGCTTCGATATTTGAAAGGTGGTGTCAGTGTATCATTGTGTTTTAGCAGGGATTGTGATAAATCAGCACTGTTGGAAGGCTTCACAGATATAGATTACGTACGCTGCAGACCTTGACAAAAGAAGGTCTCTATCAGGTCACATTTTTTGTTTGTTTGGTAATGTGGTCAGTTGGAAGGTTGCTCTATAGTCAATTGTTGCCTTGTCTACTTCTAGTCAAAGTATATTTCAATGGGTGACGCTGTGAAAGAGGCAGTGTGGTTGAAAAGGATAGTTAGTGATTTATTGTCGCAGGAGTTCATTCCTATCGTCCGTTGTGATAGCCAGAGTGTTATTCATCTTGTGAAGAATCCATCTCATCACGAACGGTCTAAGCATATCGATGTCAAATTTCATTTTATCAGAGAAGTTGTAGCCCAAAAAGGTGTTGAACTGGTCAAGATTCATACAGTTGAGAATTTGTCAGATATGTTAACCAAGGTTCTTCCAGCCCATTAGGTTTATTAGATGGGCTGAATATTAAATCTGAATGATAGGAAGATTGGAGAATCAACTTGGCACTTAAATATTCTTGTTACGAGGAAGATTTGTAGAAAATAACAAGGTATTTAAGTGGGTTTTTTTGGGTTTTTTTGGTGAATTTAAAAGTCCAATGTCATTCTGATAATTATGGGCAAAATGAAAATTTTGTAATTATTCCATCTTCTCCAAAATTAAGGCCAAAACCGTGTGCCCCTTTGTGGAGAAGAGAAAGCAGCCACATGAAAAGAAAAAAAATCACAGCAGTCGTCGTGACCCTTGAGAAAATGCGGTAGCCATCTGAATAGAGGGGTTAACGTCGCAATCGGAGATCTGATTTTCGTTCGACCGTGGGTCGTTCGTTCGGTGTGTGTCTGCTGCGTGAGTGTGGGCATGGGTATCAGTCAATGCCAGCGTGGGTTTGGCTGTCGTCCGGTGCGCGTGGGTTCTAGTTTCGCGCTAGTGTTCGGTGGTTCTGGTTCAGCGTGGGTACGCCGGTCAGTTCCTGTGGGTTCCGGTTCAGTGCGTGGGTTCGTTGCATATCTATGTGTGGTAGTTCGTTGATCAGAGGCGGGCTGTTTTGGGTTGTTTTGCAGCGGGTTGTTCTCGATGGCAGAGACGACGTCTAGTGTAGATATCTCGGTATCAGTGGATATTGAAATTACATATTGGTGATTTTATTGATTATCTGTAATTTATAAATTCCTTATTGCTTATTAATAAAATTAATTCAAGCGGGTTCTCAAAGTGGATGTAGACCAAACTGGTCGAACCACTATATATCTTGGTGTTCGTTCTTTACTACTTTCAATTTATTTATGCTGATTGTTTGTGTTCTGTTTGGCCATTTAAGTTAGGTTCAAAAACTCTCACAACTTGTTCTTATCTTATTTATGATATCACGGGTAACACTATAAGCAATCGATGATGAATAAAACCAGATGTTCTATGAAAAATAATGAATTTCGACCAAATAATATAATATCATTTCCTGAAGTGAATGTTCAAATATCTAATCATTGAGGTTGAAATCATGTTAATAAAGGAAGAGTAATTATTCTATTAATACCACACATATATAATGTTCTGAAGGAAAATTTCATTTTCCAAATGTGATGCAAAAGAGACAATAATCTTGTACCTGTTGTACGATAAGAGTCTCTTTGAAAAAATTAAAATCCTTATTAATGAAAAAAAAATGATGTGTGGAAGCAAACTTCGAAAACTTATTTGAATCTCTTAAAGAGATATAACTTATTTTTTTAACCCCTAAACATCATATTATTTGGATGTTACAATTTCTTAGAATCTCCTGAAGAGAATAAAAATAAATAATAAGAATAAATAATATTTATGTTTTGCATATAGTACATCTATGCATAATATACTTAAAAGTAGACACTATGCTTCCCAAAATTCAAATGCTTGAGGCAAAAAATCAAATATGACATTAAATTCTATAGACTTTATTAAAGATTTTGGTAAAGAAAATAATATTTTGTTAGATGAGCAAAATTGACTATTGATATACTTTATTCTCTTGTAAATCAAATAAATGTTTTGTAAATTTGGAAGGTATGCATTGTAATAAATATCATGTAGAAAGATTAATAATAAAAATAATATATGGTATTTATATACTATATCTATTTGTAAATCAAATAGATGTTTAGTAGATTTGGAAGGTCGCGTTGTAATAGATATCATGTAGAAAGATTAATAATAAAAATAATATATGGTATTTATATACTATATCTATTATCTTCTATGAAAAATGCATATAGAAAAATTTTGCTTTTTCAAAATTTTGCTTTTTCTTCTAATGTGTATTCACACATATTTGTGTAGTTGAAATATATGCAACAATGAACCTGGAGTTTATTGATCAAAATATATTTTTCTTTGATGTGATGAGTCATTTTGGGTCAATAGTGAAAATAATTATTAGAAATATATATTGTCATCCATTAAAGAGCTAAAAGATTTTTCTATCTAATAAATTGTCATATGTGACTTGTCCTCAAGAGATTAATTATCAAACTCTCACTAGCTAAAATTGAAACCGAATCTCTCCTACTTTTGGAACAGATTTATGGTTGTATATCTAGGTTTATTAACCCATCAAGTGAACTATTTCAATATTTTATTATTTTTGTTTGTGCATCTAGTTAGTCACATATACTTATTATTTTGTTATGATATTGCTAGTGA
This sequence comes from Benincasa hispida, assembly GCF_027475165.1. Taxonomy (NCBI): domain Eukaryota; kingdom Viridiplantae; phylum Streptophyta; class Magnoliopsida; order Cucurbitales; family Cucurbitaceae; genus Benincasa; species Benincasa hispida. Next base: position 62,561,346 of record NC_143481.1, on the reverse strand, counting down.
GTTTGTATCTCAAACATTTGATAATTATTTAGGATAAGTGTTGAACATCCTATAGTTTATATTCAAATAGCAAAGCTTCTATATTATAAAATTATGTTAATATATATGCTTTAAATTAATGGCTTATAAATTTATGGCCAAAAGTCAAATATATTTCATGTGCAGTAAATGTTTAAATTATTCCACAACAACAATTAAGATGATGGAATAATTAAAATTAGTCCTAAAAAAAGATTATGAGTCTACGTTGAAATTGATTTCACATCAATTAATAAATACTTCAAACCCCTGATGGGTGATGTATTTACTATACAATTTGTTATTTGTTATTAATGAGACAAATTTTCCAACATTAGGGGAGGAATTAAGAAGAAGTTGGAATAATAAATTAAATGAAATGCATAAGTATTGTCTCGTTGTGATCATCATATAGTCCAATTCAACTAGATGTTCAAAAGATAATTCATTTGCAAAATATTGCAAATCAAATGCTAGATGCATTATAGAAGATTTACTGTTGCAAGAAAATGACTAAGTTATATATAATGGTTGCAAATACACCATCTAAAATTGAAATCCCAATACAACAAATTGTCAATCTAATGAATCTGCAATAAGCCTGAAGCATGATAGACACTTGGGTTCCAAAGATAAAGATCCTCGAAAAAAGTAGTCAATAATCAAAATGAGTGAGTTAATAATATGGATATTCCAGAAGAAATCTAAATATGAGTACTCATAAGAATCTTGAAGTAAAAAAGGATAATAATGATATTGATAAATTATATGTCATGACAAAACAAAGATGGAACCATACTTAAATAAGTTGACAAAAAAATTTCATACAATATTGCTCACGATATTATTTATAAAAATGAGTATTGTATACTCAGGTATATTGAAAAAAAAAATGTCGCGATATGGAAATGATTATATTATGTGGAAAGAAACAATCTAATAGAAATAAAATTATTTTTCAAATAGTGAAAACTAGTAGTTCAAACATTAGAGAATGCCAAATATGTGAGATACAAGTAAATATTTGTAAGAAAAACAAATAGATGAGGTCACATTATATAATGTGAGACGAGTTTCACAATAATTCTCGCAAAGAAATGATATCGATTATAATGAGACATATTCTTCTATGGAGGATACAATACCATGAGATATCAAATTTATTTGGTTTTGTATGAAAAGCTTAACGTACATCTTATGGATGTAGTCATTATACATTTACATGGATCTCTTAATAACTATATCCCTGAAGGATTAGAGGTACCAAATTCTATAATTCAAATATTAAAGAATTATATATAAAACATTCCTGAAGAATGTGATATAATCATTTTATTAAATATTCGTTGATGTGAGGGTATAAAAATAACCTATATTTGTCCATATGCTTTTATAAAAAAAAAAATCACAACCTGAGATTTATTATATATTATTTAAATACATGTTGATAATTTAAGCATAAACTCCTGAAGAAATTTCAAAGGCAAATAGAATTTCTTAAGAAATAAACTGAGATGATAAGTTTTGTCTTCGCTTGCAAATAAAACATAAAGTAGATGAATTACATCAATATATACATATAAGATCTTATATGGACTAGTTCTACCATTGAACATTCCTATAATGGTTCAATCACTTAGTGGGAAAGGTTTGTATAATCTCATGTCAGAAAGATAATGAAGAACTTTGGGCCTTGAAGATCCCTAATTTTTGGGAAATAATTGTACTTATATCTTTACTAGTTTATATGCTACTTGTCGTAACATAAATATAATATTCCTTCAAAGAAAGATATTGAAGAAGAGTTAAAAATATATTATGTTTTTATTTGATAATTAGTTTATATGGATTTATTTTATTTTCATAAATCTAATTGTGATCTAGTTGATTGTGAAAATGCAGGTTATGCGATAGTAAAGCAAACCCTATTTATTTCACCGATAGGCGAAGGGTCGAAGTCATCTCAAGGGTTTAGCAACCATCTTGCTATTCCGAGCCTTAGGTCAATCCCTTCTTGAGCAACCGATTCAAGAACTGAATCTTAATAGGTTTATGGAGCAGATCATAATAACTACTCTAATCATGTTAAAATCTTGATGATCTACGAGGCTAGCCAATACTGTTACTATATGAAGATGATAAAGCATAAAGTACTGACATCACTATTCAACGAATTTCTTAAAAATACGACTTGGGAGACTTATTGATGAAAGTGTTACCTACAACAACATTTGAGAAGTTAACACACAACATTTGTATGTGACAACCAAGAGTATCAAGTGATATTTTCACGAGAAGAGTAGATATGTCGCCCTCTTTTTCCCTTGAATACTGAAGTATATAAAATAATGTACTCTTTTTCCTTCAGTGAGATTTTTTTTCATTGGGTTTTTTCTTAGTAAGGTTTTAAAGAGACATTTATTTTATATAATATGAATATCTAAGGAGGAGTATTATAAATGTAATATATATTATAATATATTATTTAGTCTAGATATCCATAACCTACATAGGTTATCAAATATCATAAACCTCCCTTTGAATTTCATGTTATAACATGCACCCTCCATTCAGTTCTATATTGTAACAAACACAATTTCATGTCCTATAAATAGTGGTGCAAGGTGCCTTTCTAAGACCTACCATAATTGAGTTTAATATTAGCTATCCACTTCTTCTCTTCTACTTTTTTCTTCTTTCTCTTCTACTTTTCTCTCTTGTCTTGCTTTCATTGTTATTTTGTTGTTCATATTGTTCTTATTTCATCACACATTTGAATTATTTTAATATTTTTAATCAAAATTTAGTAGATAAAATTCTTAAATCTAAAACCTAATTAAAAATGTTATTCCCACAAGTTACAATATTGTAAAAAACTTAAATAAACTCATTAATTTTAATTTTAATAAAATAAAGTTTTTATACAAAATCCACATATTTATGTATACAATTTTAGAGGCTTGTTTGTATCTCCAAACTATAATTCATTGTAAATTTTTTAATAATTTGTTTTAAAAAATTATTATATTAACCACAATCTATTCTACCTAGAGATCACATTGGTAGTGATTTTGAAATCTTAGATCTCAAATCTCACACAATTTACATAATTTGATAATTAATATAGTGATTTAGTTATTTATAATTTAATAATAAATAACAACCACACACAAAAATCATCCAAAGAAGAAAATATAACAAAAAAAAATTAAACAAATGAAAAATTGGAAAAGAAGTCACATATGGAGTTGGAACAAAGAAAAGTTAAAAAAATAAATGTGATGTCATATATTGTTAATAATTTGTTAATTAAAAGAAGAAAAAGAAAAAATAGATGGTTTAAATACCTAAAAGTTTAATTGAGATACTTACTTCTAGAGTAGTAAAAAAAAATTAAAAAAAGTTTAAAAAATTAAAAAAAATCTTAAATGAAAAAAAAAGAAAAAAAATTGAAAAAGATACATACCTGAACTTGAAAAATTGTAGACGAAATCTAAGAATAAGAAATAAAAAATAATCATGTGGAAATAATGGTGAACCAAATATATATATGAAAATTTATTTCGTGAAATTTAAATTTTGTGGAAAGTGAATACAATTTCTAATACATAGTATTTTGATGCTTTCAAAATAAATTATAATCTTTAAGTTGGTTGATCTTCTTGAATGGTCGGTCTTGGGGTTTGTTGATCTTCTTGGATGATTGGCCTTCGGGCTTGTTGATCTTCTTGGATGATCGGTCTTCGAGCTTGTTGATCTTCTTGAGGATTAGTGTTCACAAGTTGAACTTGAGTTGGTGTTGAGGTTGGTTTGATGTTCGATCTCTAGTACTCGATCCTCTGATTCTCTCGGTTGGGTGGATGTAAGAAAAGCATCGAACGTTCTTGAAGTAGAAGTCTTGGAACGTTCTTGAAGTAGAAGTCTTGGAACGTTCTTGAAGTAGAAGGATCTTGTCTTGGGAATCTTAGACAATCTTCTACTTGTTGATGAAGCTTCAGGAATTGATGAATTCTCTCTGGGCTTTGGTTGTTGATGAATTCTCTCTGAATGCAGTCGAGAATTCTCTATAAGCTCTCTGAAGTATATGCTGACCCTTCCAAATGAGGAGAGCTTCTCTAGAGTTCACAGGTGGGCTTGGGTCTGGTTGATCTATGGCTCTAGCCTTTAGGCCTAATTAGTTGGACTTGGGCTTGGTTGGTCCATGGGTCTGGTCTTTGGGCCCAATTAATCGGATTTAGGCTTGATTTGACATTTGGGTCAAATTCAATCTATTTTTGGGCTTAGTTGAATTTTTACCCAAATAATAATATGGTGAAATTAATCCTATCTGATTCAATGGTCATGATAAAACCATGTAGCGTCATCGAAAATTGTCTTCAGACAAATGTAATTCCTAATTAAGCCCAAATTTAATGATTTGGAATTTCGTCATTAATTTAGTAAATGACATGACAACTTGTGATTGATCCAAAATTTCTCATTCAACAATATATATATTTTTATATATTTTTATATATAAACAATCGAAAAATATTAAAACAAAAAAAAATAGGGAGAACGTGTTAACAAAATTAAAGCCAAAACCAACACAAAAACATAAAGAAGAAAAAGAGAATAAAGAAAAGATACTTGAGGCAAATTGAAAGTTAAATTTAACCATTTATAGAGCAAATTCAGATAATATGGTTTTTTTTTAAAAAAAAATAGAAAATTCGTGAAAAAAACAATCTAACTCTTGGATCCATGTGGTTAAACATGAGAGGGATAACTTTTAAGAATTTTTATTACTTTTTTATTTTTAATTTTTAGATAACATGTTTTTTTTTCTTTTAAATTTAGAAAAATAGTAAAAATCCAATATCTTGGATCCATGTGAATTAAACGTGAAAAGTGATAAATTTTGAGCATTTTTATTTTTTACATAAGATGATTTTTGTTTTCTTTTAAATTTATAAAAACCAACCTATCTCTCGAAACTCAATAAAAAAAAAATATCTAATATATCTCTTGAAATAAAATTTGATAAAATTTCGTGAAAAGGGATGTAACCAATATATTTAAACAAAATTTGATAAAATTTCGTGCAAAAAAAGAATGTTTAACCAAACCACCTCTTTTAAATATTATTTTATTAATTTGAATGATAATCATACATAGAATTATTGTATAATTGTATTTATTTGAAAACTGCATTACATATAATTTACTTATTGAAAAATCTAACAATTATCATTTAATTAAAAATCAAAATTTCAGGCATGCATATATACATATATTCACATAAATGTAATCTCAACTAAAGGCCCAAATCCTCTATTCTATGGGTTATTGATTAGGTTGGATTGAAAGACTTTTTAATTTCTTCAACCTAAATAACCCTTATTAAAAAATGAACCCAATCCAACCATAAAATATTTGGGTTGGGTTGGTTCGGGTTAATTGAATCATTTACTTAAAATTTTTGTTCTAAAAAGAAGCAAAACATAAATATGTAAAAATTTAATTTAATTATTTTCATATATTGAATTAAGATTAACAACTCAATTTCGATTTATATAGTGAAAAAAGTGCAAAGAAACTATTTTAAGAGTTATTGAATAATAAATTATTAAAAAAGATATTGGAATTAAATAAAACTAAAATCAATATATGTATAAATAATTGTGTTATAAGTAATAAAAAATATATATTTTAAAGTTGATAATAAATTCGAGTTGGTTCGGGTTATATTAGGTGAACCCACGAACTAATCCAACTCATAAAATTTTTATTTATTTGAACCCAAACCGCACGAATTGGATTGGATTAATCAGTTTTCTCGGATCACCGGATTTTTAGAACACCTTTATTCTATTCATATTATTGATCTCAACAATTCTTTTCACTACTACATGTTATTGGGCCTTACTTTTTGGGTCCAGACTGACCCATTGATGATAGTGATATCATGTTTTAATTTTTTTTTTAGTAAAATATGTTTTAAAACTTTTAATAATTAATTAAATTCTAAAAAGTAATCCTTACCCATCATTTTGAATTTAAGAATGTACTTTTAACTAGTTTATTTGTATGTGTGATAAAATTTTAAAAGGTAACATCTTTTAAAAATGTATGTAAATTTATTAAACATCGTTAATTATGTTACTCATTTAATGAATTTAATTTTATCTTTGTATATAACAACTAATAATTATGAAAATAAATAGAATAATTTTCCCACTCGTCCCACTAACATATTGAAACTTTTCATTCATTTAAAAGCTTTATGAAATATTAATACAAAAAAGAGATCGATGATCTATACTCTTTAATTTATAGGTATTAATCATTTGTTATCTTGTTAAACTGCATTATTTCATTTTTTAATTATTTGAGATAGAAAGATCTCTAACTTAAAATAATTATTTAACTATTGTTTAATTTTTAGATTGCAAATATTATTTAACTCAATAGATGAAAGAAGTCGTTAAAAATGATTTAATATATCAAATTCAAAATATATTGTTTAATTTAGTAAATAAATATGTCAATTGAATTGTTTTCTTATTTAATTTCTTTAGTTCTAATTATTGTTTAATTTAATAAATAAACATACATTTGAATTATTTTAATATTTTTAATCAAAATTTACTAGATAAAATTCTTAAATCTAAAATCTTATTAAAAATGTTGTTCCCACAAATTAAAATACTGTAAAAATCTTATATCAACTAGTTTGTTTTAATTTTAATAAAATAATTTTTTATACAAAAGTCACATATTTATCTATTCAATTTTAGAGGCTTGTTTGCATCTTTATAAATTTTTTAATAATTTGTTTTAAAAAATTATTTCATTAACTGCAATCTATTCTACCTTAAAGATCATATTTGTGATGATTTTGAAACTTTAGATTTCAAATCTCCTAAAATTTACATAATTTGATAATTAAGATAGTAATTCAATTATTTATAATTTAATGAATAAATAACAACCACACAAAAATCATCAAAAGAAGAAAAAAAAGTGAAACAAATGAAAAATTAGGAAAGAAGTCACACGTGGAGTTGGAAAAAAAAGCTAAAAAAATAAATGTGATGTCACATATTGTTAATAATTTTTTATTAAAAAATAAAAAACAAAAAATTAGATGGTTTAAATACATAAAGTTTAATTGAGATACTTACTTATAGAGTGATAAAAAGTTTAAAAAGACTAAAAAAGTCTTGAATGAAGAAAGAAAAAGATTGAAAAAGATACATAGCTGGAATTGAAAAATTGTAGACAATATCTAAGAATAAGAAAAACAAAATAACGATGTGGAAATAAAGGTGGACTAAATTAATATATGTATGTGTGTGTATATATATATACTACAAAAAAAAAAAAACTAAAAAATATATATTAAAATTTAAAAAAAAAAAATTAGGGAGAACATGTTAATAAAATTTAAGCCAAAACTAACACAAAAACGTAAAAAGAAGAGAATAAAGAAAAGATAATTGCTGGAAGTTGAAGGTTAAATTTAGCTATTTATAAAGCAAATTTAGATAACCTGATTTTTTTCTTTTAAATTTAGAAAAATCGTAAAAAAACAAATCTATCTCTTAGATCCATGGAATGAAATAGGTTGAATGTGGTAGACAACTTTTTCAAACGCAATTTTTAACAGAAAAATAAAAGTTTTGAATAATTATATTAAGTTAATTTACCGAGTAAAATGAAATGAGCTAAAAGATTAAGTTGACTCACAACCAACACATTTCATTTTAGTTTGAAACATTTCTGCAAAGAGGGTATAATGCACATTTAGCTAATTTCTATTAAATAATGGATGTGTTAGCCAGAATCATTGTTGAAGAAGTCATCCTAGAAAAAAAAACTGAAAGGAAAAAACAAAAGATGACAATGAAAAAAGTTGGTCGAGGAGAAAAAGCTAAGGGGCCGACCCTACTCGAATAGGCGGTGAGGTCGACCTTGCTAAAAGTCTAAATAACTTACATCATGACAGTCGTTCAAAATTCTAGTGGTGGCAGCAGCTAGATCATCATATCTGGTAGGTGAAGAAGGACACCTCGATCCAACACTTTCTCAAAGGCTAAAGCTTTGGACAAGAAGTTCAATTTCACCCCATTCAAAAGAAGCCACAAGGAAAGTGAAAAACTGAGTTTTCAGTACAAGTTTCATCTTGAGGTGGAGGGATCCCGGTGTGAAGTCGAGGAGATAATCGACGGTTCATTGGAGGAACGAGACGAGGAGGAAGCTAAGTGGTGTGTTGATCGAGTCGTTCGTCATTGGTTAAGTCAGTAATCCTGTCTTGAGGCCTACTAGATGTTTCTCCTCTTTCAATCACCTTTCGATTTCGTTTGCACCGAATTTTAGAAATAGATGTAAAACCCGGATTTTCATTTTCCCTACTTAAGCAGGTGTTAAAAGGAATTAACTAAGTGAAAGTTAAATCCTATGTTGAAGTGAAGGAATTTTCTAAGTGTTTAGTAGATTTTCCTTGAGTAGCTTTGAGTTAAGTTTTAATTGATGAAATTTGGCTAAGTGTAAGGTCAAAAGAACCTATGCGTTAAGAGTTAGGAGACATTAACACATAAATTGAAAAGGCAACCATGCGTTTGTTAGGTTAGACGCATGATTGATCGAAGTATTGGTAAGAGGCATTGCCTCTAACCTATGCGTTGGATGCATTGGATGATGGATGCGTTGGATGCGGTGTATGCGTTGGACACGATGGTATGCGTCCATACGGCTGAAGGAAGGCAGCCGAGGATGATGCGTTGGTATGGCACGAGGGCGGGCCGTGCAAAGGGCGGCAAGGGCGCGAGGGCATGCGAGGTTCGCGTTGGCCCCGATGGACACATTGGACCAGCTGGGTGTCCTATGCATCGATGCGACCGAGCATCCTATGCGTCGATACCTTGTGGCCCCATGCATCGATGCCTTGCGACCGAGTGACCCATGCGTTGATGCCTTGCGACCAAGCGACCCATGCATCGATGCCTTGCGGCCGATTGACCCATGCGTTGATGTTATCGAGCGACCTATGCGTCGATGACGAACGTGCTATGCATTGATGCTAAGCAACCGTCCTATATGTCGAGGCCATACGACCTTGCTATGCGTTGGAGGTTGATGATGACTTGCACGATGGATGCGTTGGACATGGGCTATGCGATGAGCTAGGTTGGACGCATGGTGGTTGGCTCTTGCGGTTGTTAAGGCTTGCGATGACTGAGTAAGTTGGGTTGCGATGGTGGTGAATTAAAAACCAAAGGGAACCAAGGGTTGCTATGCATTGATAACCTACCATGTGTTGATGATTACACTATGCATTGATACCTGAGGCTAGCGGTATGCATTAGGAAGGATTGTTGGTCATCACCCTAGTGAACGCATATGAGAGATGAGCTCATATGGGGGACGTCATCAGACATATGGCTTGCTAGGAAGAAGTCTTAAGCCTTAAAGATTTGGGGTAGGTGCACGAGGAGATATGCAAAATTTAGACCCATGCGTTGGCTATGTAGGAGAAGGACACCCAAAGTTGCATTGATGGTGTAAGGAAGAGACACTTGGACATGCGGCCAAGTAGGAAGTATCGGTCTTAGAGCAATCTTGGACGCATATAAATAGGGCCAAGGACTTCAGATGAGAATTTAAATTTTCTTCAAAGGGCATAAAGAATAGTGTATTGGGAGGAGGCTATGTGTTGATGGTAAGACCATGTGCTGGTCAAGAGATTCCAAGAGGGGAGATGCTGTCGGATAGATAGGTCAGAAAGTAGCGTCAACTTGGGAAGAGGAATTCTCCCAGAATACTCGTGCATTTGATGTGATTCTAAAACCATCTGAAAGCTAAAAGAATATAGTTTTCATGGTGGGGTTTCCGGAGAATAAGCTCCAAGTAATCGAGCTGAAGAAGGAGGACAAGGCCGAGGGGTCAAGCTATCGGGTAATCTGGGCTAGTCTTGATGTTTTGATGTTTTCGGCCAAACCACGAGAAGTTATGAGCTAATATTTTGAGGTGAGCTTCCTGAGACATTTTAGAGAATATTTATAGAATGAAGTAACTTGAGATAAAGCCTAGAACTATGAGTAATCTGAGCTTTAAGCTGAATCTGAAATTTAGGGTTCAAAAGAGGAGCCCGGGAAGATCAAGGAACTTCTAGAGAGAAAAGTTCCTAAACGACCAAGGTGAGTGGTACTTTCTTTTAAGTCTTAAAGTATATCTTTTAGAGTAAATTGTAGCATGAGAATGAGATTATGTGATCGGGATGGTCAGGGGGTCAATAGACCTAGTTCCTGAGCCCGTAAGCAAAACCTCACGGGATAGTCAAGAGACACGAGAAGTCTAGTGCCTGAGCCTGTGAGATAGAGAATCCTTGAAATGGGATAGTCAGGGGGTCTAAGGACCTAGAACTTAAGCCCAAAGTGAATCCTTACAGGATGGCCAGGGGACCGAGGAGTCTAGTGCCTGGGCCTGTGGGATAGAGAATCCTTGAAATGGGATGGTCAGAGGGCTGACGAGCCTAGTTTCTGAGCCCATGATGGGAAGAGCTATGTGCACATAGGCTGATGTTGTGGTTATGATATTGTATGTCAAACATCTACCGTGTGTGTAGGTAGACAACATACTCATTCTAGTTAGTTATTAGTTTAGCAATCTACCGTGCGCGTAGATAGAAGTTGAGACCATACTCGTTTAAGGCTGAGGTTTGATTGTAACCTTGTATTTGTGATATGCTTGTTATTTATGAGTTGAAATAGACTCTAGAAGTTGCCTACCACTCACTGAGCTTTGTGAAGCTCGTTCTATTATTTCATGTTTTTCTTCCCAGGTAGCGAAAAGTGAGGAGTTATAGGGTGTTGCTAAGGTCAAGGTCTGCCACATGCCACAGTTACACTTCTGGGGTTTTACAGTTGTTCTTGTAAACTTTGTTGTTAAGTCTTGGAGTTGTATAAACGTTATATCGTTGTAATAAAATGGGCCTACTTAATCCGTTGTTGTTTGTCTCCTTGACTTAATCAATTCGCTGTATATGAATTTATTAATTGGTGTCAGAGTTATTTCCGCAAGAGTTACTAGGTAGTAAGTGTCCACAAAAGGGTTGATAACTGTTGCAATCACGCCCTTTCTCAGACTTAGAGGGTAGTCTGGGATGGGGTGTGACAGTAAAGGTGTTCGAGGATGCATACTCTAAAATTGTAACCGATTGGTAAGAAAAAAAAATGGTGGCCCAAGGTTGAGGTTGAACACAAGGCCAAGAGTGGGCACTTATCTGCATAATGAAGTAAAAGGAGTAAAACCGTGAGAATAAGCAAGTTTGAGCAATATCAAAATATGCTATTGAACCAAAGATGGACCAAAATGGTTGGATTCGTTGAGGCAACAAAAAAAAAAATTAAGGAAATGGACAACTACCAAATGTCTCCTATAGTCATGAGGGACCACATACACTAAAATAAAAAGTGTTAAAAGGAAAATTTAATTAAAAGCGATTACAAACAAGGAGAAGAGAAATCATGGTGAAACTTATTGTATACCCTGAACCTTGTTGGAACCTCATAATGAAACTTTATGGGACGAGAGAGAGCCAATTTTCGCTAATCCGAAACCAATTGTTTTTTCAGCTTTTTTACAAAGGCCCATTTAAAACAATTCCTTCATTGGAGCTTATATAAAAGAAATACTCACCAAGCTTTGGGTTATGACTCAAAGTGTAGAAAGACATGAATGTAGTTACCGATAGAAGAGATTCGTTTCCATATTAGGCGCAAATGGAGTAACAACCAAGTAAATGACTTCACCTGTAGGAAACAATTTGAGTGAGAGCAATTTGAACCAACACTATGAAACTTGGAAGAAAGGGGTGCAAAGGAAGACAGACACCGAAAGGAAACATGGCAAGGTAAAATGCTACCTCATTTGAAGGAGGATTAGCAATACATTCATTGAGATTAAGGATCATCGTGTGAATATCATCCGGGATACCATAATTGAGTCTCAATTTCTCAAGTTTTGAGACCTTAGAACTGTGGGTGTTGATACTTTATATCTTATGGGTCCTGTAGTTTGTAATTAAAATATACAAATTGTTTATTTATTCAATAAAATATGAGACAATTTTATTCAACATTTAGTAGCATTAACCCACAAAACCAATAAACTAACATTTAATGTTATCTTATGTAGCTTAAACATGTATGTAGAGACATACAAGTGGATTATGTTTAAGTGATAACCTAAATGGTTTGTAGTAGATAGATAAGACTGGGTATCTTATCCTGGTGACACTACGAATACGACCCGTTTTGTAGATGTTATAATTGTTGTAAAGTGCTATAAATGATATGGTCTTGATCATTCATGTTGAGACATGTGAGTGGGGGTATTCTATACAAAAGAGTTTGTGTATGACCGGACCACGAAATGAATAGTCTCATTATATAATGTCGTTAATAAGTAGAGACTTACATTTCATCAAGAGAACCATATGTGACATGACTTGAATCCTAAGTAAGTCGTGAACTCCTGTCTATAAAGGCGGTTATTTGATTTGTATGAGTAAGAGTGGCCAAATCGCCGACTCAATAAGCCTACCATTTGGGTGATTCATTTGATTAGGGAGTTGGAAACACAACTACACAAGACGGAATTAATTTCTTCCTTAATATTGGGGAAGGAGATAAATTGCTCCCTTAATGATTGATTTTGAAGCTTGAACAATGTGGCACCACACCCTCTCTTGGCCGAGAGGGGTTTGGTCATAGTTGGACTATAACTTATTATTCAACAGTAGAATCAGTGGTACTTAAGCAGTTAGACTATAACTTATTATTCAACAGTAGAATCAGTGGTACTTAAGCAGTTAGATGTAACTACTGAGGTAAAATGGTAATTTTGGCACAGCTGTACTTACGAGCAATTTGTGAAGGGTCATCATACAGTTGACTGGTTATATTCAATGGACACAGAAATATATTTGTAGTGCGAAAGGTGCAATTGTCGGTCTTTAGTGGAGTGACCGACAGTTAATGGATGTTGAATAATTTAATTAAAGGAGTTTAATTAATTGTTCAAGTGCCATTGGAGCGTCAATCTACAGGTAAAGTCCCATTTGGAGCTCAATAGAGATTATTGATAATTAATTTTGGATTAATTTGAATTGGTTAAATTAATTGAGGGAATTAATTATATGTGATATAAGTTATATAATGTATTTGGTACATTATATTATAAAATTTATTTGAGATGAATTAAATATTTGAATATGATTCAAATATTAATTATCTGGATGAAATTCATATAATTAAATTTAGTATAAATGTGATTTATACTAAATGCATGCATTATTGAGAGAGAAACAAACTATAGGTTATATTGTATTTGATACAATATAAAAGCTATAGGTTATGTGTTATATTTGATATAACATATAAGTTAATATATATTATATGACAAGGTAGTTATAATATAAATATATATATTAAATAATTTATTAAAAATAATTGTTGAATTATTTTATTAAATTATTTTAAAATTTATATTAATTTTTTAAATTAATATGGGAGGGAGTTGTAACTCCCTCAACTCCCTCCCTCACTAGAACGAATGTGTGGGAGTTGACTGAAGATTTAGTATCTTATTCTCTTTTGTTTTTTTCCGCAAAAGAGGCTCTCTAGTTCTTCCCAAGGAAAACACAAACAAAAAAAGAACATAGTTATCTCTCTAAACTCTCTTCCTCTTCCAAAACTCAGAGCTTAGTACTCTTGAAAATTTTCTTTTCCTACAAAGGAAATGTTTTTTGGCGTTGTCCTCATTGACGACCTTTGGCGTGTGTTTGATCATGACCGGAAAATAGGAAATTCGTGAAGATCTTTGGCTTCAAGGGTAAGTCATTTCCTAACCCTTCCTCCTCTTTTATTTTGTATGTTGTAATTTTTTGTCTAATGCATAAATTTGTTGTTCTGTAACTCTGCAATTCTATGAAAAATGAAATTGGGATCGATCCCGCTTCTGCTGTGGACTTTTGGGTTCCTGCAATGCATAAATTTGTTGTTTTGTAACTCTGCAATTCTTAAATTTCTTTTTGTTTTTTTGTCTGTAATGAAAAAAGAATATTGTGTATTTTTTTTTTGTTTGAAAATTCAAGAATATTAATTACTTTTAGAAAGTTTAGCCCATATACCATTTAGTCCTCAACACATATGGATGTAAGTTGAACTGAACTATTTTATTTGTTGACGTCTCAAACTACTTTTAAGTAAAGTATAAAGTTTAAGGTTAAAACCACTTTTGATCCATGAACCTTCATGAAAGTAACCATCGAGTCTATGAACTTTAGTTTATAACAATTTAGTCCTTATATTTTCAATTTTATAACAATTTAGTCATTAAACTTTAGTATGTAACAATTTAGTCATTATATTTTCGACATCGTAAAAATTTAGTCCATAACATAAAAAATTTATCAAAATTAGATGTCAATTTTTAATACTTTATAATGTAACTTTACAAAATATTAAGTCTCTAATTATTTTAACGTTTTATTTATCCATGCAATCTCATTAAAACTTTAACATGAATTTATATAATAGAGACTAAATCGTTATAAATTTCAAAGTTAAGGACTAGATTGTTACATAGTAAAGTTCAGTGATTAAATTGTGACAAAACTAAAAGTATACAGATTAAATCGTTATAAATCAAAATTGAGAAATTAAATTTTTGTTTATATAAAAGTTTAGATACTAAAAATAAATTTGAACCAAAATTAATATAAATATGGATTTTTGGCTTAATGGATTTAGCCGCTCATACAATGATTGGGTTTTTCGTTTCCCTCCCCACTACTGGGCGGTTACAATAAAATTTGACATTTACCCGCGGAGAAATTGAAATACAATTTCAAAAGCACAATCCCCGAACGTTTCACGCGGATCGACTTTCTCGTCCGTCAGATTAACACAACATCCAACGAACGATATAACTCCCCGCGCAAACAAGTTCATCACACGGGCGTCGAATTTACACATATAAATAAAATCTCCCAATCGATTTCTTCCCATCGCCAATTTCAAATCCTTCACAACAAATACTCTCAATTGGTTACCCCTCTAATCTCTCGATCAAGCTACGACAATGTCAGGCCGTGGAAAAGGAGGCAAAGGATTGGGAAAAGGAGGAGCGAAGCGTCATAGAAAGGTTTTGAGGGATAACATTCAAGGCATTACCAAGCCAGCAATTCGCCGATTGGCTCGTAGAGGCGGTGTGAAGCGAATCAGTGGTTTGATCTATGAAGAAACCAGAGGCGTTTTGAAGATCTTCCTTGAGAATGTGATTCGTGATGCTGTGACCTACACAGAGCACGCTAGGAGGAAGACGGTGACCGCCATGGATGTCGTTTATGCGCTGAAAAGGCAGGGAAGGACCTTGTACGGTTTCGGTGGTTAGGTTATAGAACGATTTCATGGATTGATTTGGATCTTGGCTTTAGATCTGTATTCTCTCTACTTTACATGTTTAGTTTTAGGGTTTCTATAACTGTTCTATTGTTCAGAATATGGACGATTTACTTTGCTCAAGAATTATGTTACAAATTTACAAACTGCTCTCCTTATTTCCCCCTCAATTCCTCTTTCTTCGTCTTTCTTTCTCTGGCATTGATGCTCTGCGTGAAACTTCTCGTTATCAATTTGATCTTTTCGAAGAACAGATCGTATTACCAGCCACTAAAATAAATATGCATACTAATAGAGCTCGAAATAAAACGTATACATGTATGATTACTCTTTTCCCCAGTATTTTCTTATCAAGTCTCAAATCTGATGAATTCGGTTGGAAGGTCTTCAAAGATTTTGGAGCGTTAAAAGTTTTGATGACTTGGATAATTGGATCAACCTATTTCAATCTATCTGGTTATTGTATTGGTTCAAATCAAAGAAATTTTATGGACTAGTGGATTGTTCACGTTTATGTTTGTTTTTATATTTATGTTTTTTTTTTTAAAATAAAAAATAAATATTTTACTTTGTTTTACAATAAAAATAAAAATAAATGACTTAATTAACTTGAATCTAACTCAAATATTTTATTTTGAAGTTTGATTGAATTTTATAATAGAGTCATTTAACTTTTCTTTTGGAAAAGTAGTTAAATAATAAAAATAATAATGTTAAATTATAAAAACTATGACACTTTGAGTATCTAAACAATTCAAAAAGTAACGAATATACCATATCTAAATAAAACATCTGCTAAACTTGAAATTTACACCTACTTGATTTAATTGCTATACAAACCAAAGCATGCACATTCAAAATAAGAAAAAATCCCCAAAACATACAACTCTAATCTCATATCATAATTTACAAAAGAAATTATGAATTTTGAAAGCATGAACAAAATCACTCTGTTTGGGTGACCAACTTACAAAACCTAGGCTTAGATGACACCACAAATCTCTTTGACCATTGTGTGGAGAATCCCTTCCATTGCCGCGACACTAACAAATAGACTAAAGAACCACTTCCATTGATTATCGATGAAATTGATCTTTCTACAAGCGGAAGGACGAATCCAACAAATCTCTATCGTGTGAGAAGAAAATTGACAACCATAAGGTTTTTCACACTACAAGAATTTTGGATTTTAATGGAAAAAGTGAAACCGGATGTATGTCGGTTTAAAAAAACGAAAATTAAAACCCAAAATTCTTGTAGTGTTATGACAACACTATAGGGGTTTTCACATGTAGAGAAACCAAAATCTTCCTACAAAATTTCTTTTCGTCCATGCATTGTAATCTATTTTTCCACCATTAAAGAAAAAAATAAATGTTGAAAATAAATCTTTTGATATAATATATATAAAGATGTTTATTTTTTTTAAAAAAATAATTAAATATTTAACAAATTGTTTTAAAATAATATTTTATTTCAAATCTTTAGCTAAATCGAATAAATATTTGATATACAAATATATTCTTCTACTTTTTAAGATTCTAAAACCGAAACTAAACATTAGTTGTTTAATTATCAATAGTGAGAATGAAGTAACTCACTATTCAAATACACTATATTTCCATTTGGAAATCATTTAGGGGGCGTTTGACACGTAAAGTTGATAATTATTATAGGAGGAGAGTAATTGAGAGAGTTGATGCGAATAACAAGGTGAGAAATGTGAGCTAATACAAATAACGAGGTAATAAATTTCTTTAATAATTGGTGAGCCAAAAGATGTGTGAGTTTTTTTTACCAAACCCAACCCAACTTGGGGACCAAACACCCCCTTATTTCAATATTGCAATTAGACTATTGGATTGAATGATTTGTTCTTGCTAACTTACTATTCAAATACACTATATTTCTGGAAGTACTAGAAGATATGGTGTCAACAATTACACATAAATCATTCTAGAGAAATTTCAATAAACTGACATTAATCACAAAACATCCTTATCTTCAACAATCCGAATAAAATTCGAATTATTAGAACTATCTCAAGACAAGGTCAAACGAGATACGTTGCAACAAATTGTTGGAAGGATGAATTTAATGGAATATAAGCTTCAACAACATGATAATCATGTTAGTGTTAACTTTCATCTCATCTACTGTCGAAAAGAATCCTTACTTGTTGTAGAGCCATAGTAAAAATAGAAAGATTAAAATAGTGACCACTTGTAAAAAAGATTGACTTTTTTTAGATACTCACGAAAAAGTGTACATCAGAAAATTTAAAATGATACAATAATATAATAAGATGATAAATGATAAAATGTGATAAAAATTAGAAAAAAGAGAAAATTTGAATGACAAATACCGTTTGTTTGATGATAATATGTACTAGTCGAAATCAAATATATTAATAGAATTTAAAATAATAAAAAATCAATAAAATAATGTAAAATTTGAAGATCTAGTATAAATTTAAATTGAAATAGAGATACGAATTAGAAATTGATTCGTTTTGAATAAATCCAAAAAATGTTTATATCAAATAAAATATGATATTAATCTGCCAGTTCAAAATTCAAATTGGCCAAAAAATGCGGTACCTTTTTCTTTTGAATTCGTTTGGTTGGAATCTCATAATTGATACACACTATAACAATTACACTGTATCTCTATTCAGAATTGATACAACAATTATACCACATTTTTATTTAGAATTGATACATGTTATAACAATTACAATGTATTCAATAATGTTGTTAGCCGACCATACTAGGGGCAAATTTGGTATTATAAAAGTGGACATCACATGAGCGGCACATGTTATGTCAAATTTCTTATCATTTTTTTCCTTTTGACATGAATCCAATGGACTCCCAAATTTTGCCATTTTCTCTAATTTTCCAATTAAAAATCACCCGATATGGTCTTTAGTGCTTCCAACTACCTATGAACTGCGTGTACGTGAGGAAAAATGGCGACCAGGTGGTGGAGGTCATTAGAAACGTATGGATGTCTACAACGATGGATTTTCTCCAAGGTGAGAACGAGCAAAGTTGGTTGTACTAATGAAGACTCTAGGACGATGTGATTATTGAAAATAGGATTGTGTTTGACATCAAAAAAGTTGTAGGGAGTTTCATCGTCTTTATTCAATGTGACCATGCTATAAAATCTAGAACGTTATAGTTGAAAACGATGTTGAAAGTAGAAATAAAAGCTGAAAACACGTGTGTATATTTATTATTATTATTACTACTACTATTACCATCATCATCATCATCATCATTATTATTTTATTATTTTTATTATTTTTTTTTAGCAAAGTATTGTAATCAAGGCGTGGATGGAAGAATCGAACCTTTGACCTTGAGGTTGATAATACAAGCATTATGCCAGTTGAGCTACACTCATGTTAGCCCAAATTCTCCTTTTCTCCTTCTCAATCTCATGTATGCGATTGTTGGTTCAACAACTCTTTCTTGAATTTCATCGTCTTGGCTAGCTTTTGACAACCAACCTTACCAGGTTGTCGACTTTTTTCGATCGCTCATATGTTTTCTGCTTTTGTTTCTACTTTGAACATCGTTTTCAACAGTGACGTTCTGGGATTGATAGCGTTTAAAGTTGGCTTTCAAGAGCAAAAGGGTCACATGAAATGAAGACGATGAAACTCCCTACAACTAGTTTGAGGTTAAACACAATCATATTTTCAATAGTCACATCGTCTTGAAGTTGCAATTTCTTCAAATACTCATTTGCCAACAACTTCACTGGTATAATCAACTTTGCTCTTTCACACATTGGAGGAAGTCCATCTTTGTAGACATAAGTTTCTAATGACCCCATTGTCTGGTCGTCATTTTCCCTTGCATACACGCATTCCATAGACAGTTGGAAGTGTTATGCACCATATTGGGTGATTTTTAATTTTATCTTCTAGAATGTTTAGATACTGGGTATTTATGGTTCTAGAATGTTTAGGTAGAATGTATTTGTGGTAATTGAGTTGATTTTGAAGCCGTGCATCTTTGCCTTCTCATTTGTACTTAATTTTGTAGTTTTAGGGTAGTTTTGTCATTTACTAATCAGTATTTTCTATTATATAAATTTATTTTGTTATTTTTATATTTTTGAAATCTTTTTCCCAATGAAATTTTAAAATTTATTATTTTCGTCGTCAATCCAAACTATGAAGAGCCCAATGGATACATGTTGGGCCCTGAGCCCATCCCATTAAAAGATCAAGAAAACAGAATAAAAAGGAGATAAACACAGTAACGGTATCTATATAGTAGGAGTGTACCAAAAATACCTACACGTTGATCCACTATTTTTATTTGGCTTTCTAATATAAAATTGGCAATCTCGGTTCATATATGGGGGAAATAAAAAATCATTAGTTTGGATCAATTTTGATTGAAAAAATTAATAAAAATCGAACTAAACTAAAAGTATGTATATATCCTTACAAATAAACTTAGCTCTCGTTCTTTTTTTCTTTTAATATTTTAACTATGCATGTTTGCTATTTAGAAACAGGCTAATAAAAGAAATTTCATGTCCAATTTCAATCTTTCATTAAAAAAAAACATAGACCCAGTTTTAATTAAAAAAGAAGTTCCAATTCAAAACAAAAAGAAATAAAAAATGAAACTGGAAAATAAAAAAAAAAAGAAAAGGTCCAAAATTGAGACAATCAACCTAACTTGCCTTTATAGAATCGATAGGTTGGATTTAATTTTTGGTTGGCATCCAAACCAAAAAAATCGAACTACTTTCTCTCCCACATCTAATCTTTTAGATAATTAAGGATTTACTTGTTAATCTTCCATTTCTTTTAAAATTTATAAAAAATTCTCACTTAAACTATTTGGTATATAAAAGTAGTATGTGTTGGGGGAATATTGTATATATAGAACTGAATACATTAGCAAACTGATTACACCTCAATTACTAAAAAAAGTACACTCAATGTATAATATTCAAACTCAAACAAAAGCCACATGGTGTAACAAGACTTAGATATGAAAATAATTAAAAACTTGCAAGAACCTCAAAACCTTTGGAGACTTCACAACATAGTCGGGGCATGCTTCTGGTAAGTACTGTCTTGAAGACAAAGCTCTGCATTGTTCATTCATTGCTACTTTTTTTATATAACACTTATACAAAACAACAATGAAACAAGCAAAACATGCTTCCATTCACCCTTAGACTATAACACTTATAATAAAAGGATGATGCATGATAATGCTCACTGCATGCAAAATATAACTCTTATATTTCATGATGCATGCGTATTCTTTCAAGTAATTTCTTCATGCAAGATTATAACATTTATAATACATGATGCATGAATAATTGCACAACCTAAGGTGGGTTTTAACTATATGACAAACACTATAGCATATAAGTACTATACATTACATGTATAAACAACTAATGTTGATGAACCGGGTAAAACCGCCTTAAAAACACAAAAATAAAGCCAACTATTACAAAGACAAGGAGTCTTCGGATTAAACAGGCAAACCGGGTCTTGAACCGCTTGGGCAAAACATCGCTTCTCCAACCATTGTGTACCAAGCACCCCGCGATCGTTTACATGATAAAATAAACGCTTTGTTCTATCACTTACCCGCGCTCCCAGAGTTAAACGATTGTTTAGCATTTCCTAAACGATCATCTAGGAAAATTCAAACGATCGTTTAGTTATAACTATACGATCGCGTACCTTTACTAAGCGATGAAGTTTGAAGTATACGATCGCTTAGCATGCTCCACACGACGCCCGCCTTTCGCGATCGTCTAAACGACTACAATGCCACGAAGCACCATCGCCTAAACAATCGCTTAGCTAGCGTCTCCGTATCGCATACGTGCGATCGCATAGGTAGCAACTAAGCTATGAAGCTTGCTAACTACATAATTGCATAGCGCGCGCCTTCTACTAAACGACAAGCATCGCATGCTTCCACTACGATTGTCTACCTCCAGCACCTACGCGATCGGGCAACCAACGCCACGCGATATGGTAAACGATTTACCCCACCACTTAGTATTAGCTAAACGATCGTTTAAAAGATACTATATGATCGTCTAAAAAAAACTACTAAACGATCGTACAATTAAATCCCAACGATCGTTTACCTGAGGCTACACGATCCGACCAACACTTGGTCTTCTTCTTCGCTGAGAACTGCATCGCCATGCGCCGAAACTTCATCACGAATGACTCGACAAACTCAAACCTTTTGAATTACAGACTCGATTGCGATGTTAATTTCGCCCAAAAACACAGGAACCCTTACAATTAACACTTTGTAATACCGAAAGCTTTAACAAAAAGACAATTTAAACCCTAAACATTCATCATGTTCATCCACAAATGTAGAAAACGGTTAACCACAAATGCAAAAATCCATCGCGACTGAAAAATGCGTTCAATTCAGATCTGTAATTTGGAATATCAGAGAACCTGACTCTGATACCAATTGAAGGAAATCAGACTCGAGAATTCCATGAGCAGCGAAAGAACGATTATTCCAAATCACAATCATGAATGAACAATACATTTATAGTCGACTTCAAACCAACGGTTATACAATTCATATAGAAATTACAACATGAATAACTACAAATGCATAAAGGAAAAACTGTACGAGCAATGGCAGATGCGTCTACATACTCCTTTGCGCACGACCGCTTGAACAACAACAAGTTCGAACGCTCGATCTACACAACCGCAACACAGCAACACGAACACCGTGCTCGTCCTCAGCGATCGCCTCGGCCACGAACTCCTCAGCAACACGAACGACCTCCTCAGCATTACGAATGGCCTCCATAGAACCTCGACGGTGTCGAGTTGCATATGACACCACCAACATGGCTACCTTGGTATTCTCGGTATGAGAATCTAGAGGGTGGGCTCTGTTCGGAATTGGTATGAGGCAGACGAAGGAGGAAAAATCGATCGTGAACATGATTGGGCAAGTGGGAGATGGCAGAGACCTATCGTTTAGGTCGATGCCCAATCATTTAGATAAAGCTAAGCGATCGTCTAGCAAAGCTATGCGATCGTTTAGCTCGGTCTTTCGCCTACAAACACTACACAATTGTTTACTTTAGCAAAACTATGAGATCGTTTGGTAAATACTATGCGATCATTTAGCTCGCCAGTACACGATCGTTTAGCTCGCCCAACTGTCGTTTAGTAAATCCGTATTTACTTGACGACTACGTGAGTTTCTTTTGCGCGAGAGAAAAAACTTTTTTAACTTTTTACGAAAACTTTTCAGCGTTTGTAAATCATCCTAAAGTTAGGAAAATCATTTTCCTTTTAAACTCGCGGTTACCATGATTCAATAACCATCCACTACTTTGGTTATTTAAAAGAAAACAATTTAATTATCCAATAATTAATATTATTATAAACATAAATGATAACCAACTTATCATACTATATTTATAACCTATAGTTTTAATATTTCATCTCATGAAATATTTTAATCATAGTTCTTTTTCTATTCCATGGTAATTAATGTAAATCTCATTTACATCAATCCTCCATTAGATGTATTACTCATACATCAAATTGATTATATCACATATAATCAAAATACCTCTTGTCAATTTGAACATTTCAAATCAACACCAAAAACTGATCCTCAACTAAATCCATTGAGCTACCAAGTGGACCTCATGGACCTGTAGCTCGAACTCCAACGATACGTGAATAACTGACTAAACTCTTTAGTCACGGGATCCACCATTCGTTAACTATCAGACACTCCACTAAAGACCGACATTGAACTCTCCTTACCACAGATATATTATGTGTTCATCTTAACCAATGAGCAGTGTGACAACCCTTCACAGATCGCTCGTAAGTACAGCTGGGCCAATAACCATTATGCCCCTGTAGTTACATCTGTCTTCTTAAGTACTAATGATCCCTCTAATTAACATAAGTCATAGTCCTACTATGACTGAGTCTACTCTTCCAAAGAGAAGCTGTGACCACTATGTTCAAGCCCCGGAATCAGCCCTTAAGGGAACAATCTCTCTACTTATCCCTGCTTTGGGAAAGGAGTGAATTCCATCTTGTGGATTGAGTTCCCAGCTCCCAGATTAGACAAGTCCCGAAAAAGGTAGGCATGTTGAGTTGGCAATCTGGCCACTTTCACCCATACTAATCAAAGGACCGCCCTCAAAAGCAGAAGTTCCCAAAACACTCAGGATTGAGGTCGTGTCACCTATCGTCGTTTAGGTGAGATGCAAGTCTCTAGTATCAACGATGTTATATACAGAGCCTAGTCATCTCGTGATCTAGGTCTTATACAAACTCTTTGAATAGGACACCCCTGCTCACACGTCTGCACATGAATGGTTAGGATCTACCATCTGTAGTAGTTTACAACACTTGTAAACTTCTACAAAGCGGGTTGTATCTATAGTGTCACTAGGATCAAGTATCCCACTTTAATTTTTATACTACAGACCTATTTAGATTATCACTTAAGGCATGATGCACTTGTATATTACATATACAAGCTTAAGTTCACATAAGATAACCAAGGAGCTTTGTTTTTTGGATATGAGTAAATGCCAGAATTAAATAACATTTATTTTATTCAGTAAACAATGTGTATCTTTACAAAACAACGAGATTCCGGGAGAATTAGGGTACCAATCCAAACAGGGTGTCTATTATATAGACGATGCTTGATCGTTTAGGTAGAGGTACACAATCGTTTAGTAAAAAGGTCGCGATCGTATAGGAAAAAGCTAGACGATCGTTTAGCAAATCCTATGCGATCGTTTAGTAAACTGTGAGTGTGTATACGATCGTTTAGAAACGTTGAGCTATCGTGTAGGCTATCAGTTTGCTATGTGGTAGGCAGTATACACCACTCGTGAGTGAATGTCTAATCTCTTTGCAAAATGAAAACGATTTTCATTTTATCCTTTAGTTACAAAAACTGAATGCACCTTCCACTATCTCACGATTATGGAGAAACAGCCGACACAATTATCCCATAATTGTCAAAATTAAATAATAAATATAATCATATTATATTCATTAACCCATGATTTAATATTACATCAAATGCAACATATGAACAATAGTTCTTTCTCGTCTACTAGATATAAATCATATTTATATCATTTTCCTCCAATTAATGTATCTCATACATTATGTTAATCATATCATATGTAATTGACTAGTTCAATCATATCATATGTAATCGAACTCCCTCTTGTCATTTTAAACACTTCAAACTGACCCAAAAACTGATTCTCAACTTGAATCCATTGAGCTACCAAGGGAACCTTATGGACCTATGACTCGAAGCTCCAACGGTACGTGAATAGCTGACTAAACTCTTTAGCCACAAGATCCACCATCGGTTAACTGACAGAAATTCCACTAAAGACCGATAGTTGCACTCTTCTCACCACAGATATATTTCTGTGTCCATCAGATATAACCAATCAACATTACGATAACCCTTCACAGATGTTAGTAAGTATAGTTGGGCCAATTTACCATTTTGCTCTTGTAGTTACATCTAACTCCTTAAGTACCTGATCCCTCTAATGAACAATACAACATAGTTCTACTATGTGTGGACATCTCTCGGGCCATGAGAAGGTGTGTGGCCCACATCGTTCAAGCCCCAAAATCAGCCCTTAAGGGAACAATCTATCTACTTACCCCTGCTTCGGGGAAGAAGTGAATTCCATCTTGTGTAGCTGAGTTCTTAGCTTTCAAATCAGATGAATCCCCAAAGTGGTAGGTTTGAGTCGGCGATTTAACCACTCGCACCCATGCAAATCAAAGGACCTCCCTTAAAGGCAGGAGTTCCCAACACACTCAGGATTGAGGTCATATTACCTATGATCATCCTAGTGAAGTGAAGTCTCTGTCATGAACGGCGTTATATAACGAGACTATAACACTTCGTGGTCCGGTCTTATACAAACTTCTTTGTATAGGACGCCCCCGCTCGCATGTCTCCACATGAATGATTAGGATCAGACTATCTGTAGCAAGTCACAACACTTGTCACTATTCTACAAAGCGGGTTGCATCCATAACGTTACGAGGATAAGGTTTCCCTCCTCTATCCATATATTACAGACCATTTTGGTTATCACTTAAAGTATGATCCACCGGTATGTCTCCATATACATGCTTAAGTTATAAACGACAACCAAAGATCTTAGTTTATTGGTTTATGGTAAAGCAATTAAAACATCCAATGTTCATAGACAAAATTGAAGAAAATATCATATATTATACATCACAAGCGTTTGTTCAAAACTGTATTTACAAATTACAGAACCCAACGAGAGTTTAGGGCATCATCCCCAACAAGACATACAAGTGGATCATGCCTTAAGTAATAACCTAAATGGTCTGTAGTAGATGGATAAAGGAGAATTACTTTATCCTGTTGGCACTACGGATATGACCCACTTTGTAGATGTTACAAGTGTTATAAAGTGTACAAATAGTTTGATCCTGACCATTCATGTGGAGACATGTGAGCGGAAGTATCCTATACAAAGAGTTTGTATAAGACCGGACCACGAGATGATTAGTCTCTTTATATAACGTTGTTGATAATTGAGACTTACATCTCACTAGGATGACCATAGGTGACATGACCTTAATCCCGAGTGAGTTAGGAACTCCTGCCTATAAGGGCGGTCCTTTGATTAGTATGGGTGAGAATGACCAGATTGCCAACTCAACATGCCTACCTTTTTGGGGATTCATCTGATTGGGGAACTGGGAACTCAACTACACAAGACATAATTCACTTCTTCCCCGAAACAAAGGTAAGTAGATAAATTACTCCCTTAAGGACTGATTTTGGGTCTTGAACATAGTGGTCACACTTTCTTTGGAAGAAAGGATGCAGTTATAGTAGGACTATGACTTATCGTTCATTAGAGGAATCAGTGGTACTTAAGAATTAGATGTAATTAGAGGGGAAAAACGGTAAATTAGCCTAACTGTACTTGCGAATAATTTGTGAAGGGTCATTGCACCGTTGACTGGTTATATCCAATGGACACATAAATATATCTGTACTGCGGAGAGTACAACTGTCGGTTTTTAGTGGAGTGACCAACAGTTAGCGGATGGTGTGAATGAACTCTTATCAAAGAGAACTCATGAGTGGAAGCACGATCGATTTGTATCCATTGTGGCAGAATTAAAGGTATTCACAAACATATAGAACAATTATGACAAATTACAACATGCTTTCAAAATTAAATACAATAGGAACGAGAGACTTACCTTTGAAGATTGTTTCCTCTGAAGATCTCTCACTCTTGTGAAGAACAGGAATATCAACCTCTCGTTATCGCTACGATCGTCCACCTAATTGTCTGGTCAATCTTTCGCTCTCGCTTAGATCATGAACAATATTCTCCACGAAGAAACACCCTCTAAGACACCACCATTCGACAATCTTGGTATTCTCGGAGTGAGAATCCATGAGGTATGGGCTCTGTTGGATTTGATAGAGGAATGAAGGAAACAACTATCAAACTATATGACCAAGCAAGTGGGAGAAGAAACTATCTATCGTATAGACTTTGTGTGCTTGATCGTTTAGTAAAACTCGGAGGTATACGATCATTTAGTAAAACACTCTTGATCGTTTACGCGATCTTTTAGAGAAAGACGCGTTAACGATCGTTTAGACTCTCGCTTAGAAGGCTATCATGTAATCTCTCGTCAGCTAAATTATTAGTAATGCTTTTAATGAAGCGATATCTTAACAAAATGAAAACATTTTTAATTTTATCCCTCAGTTATTCAAAACAGAAAATAACTTCCCATATGTACGGTTAAAGGAGAAACCACCCACAATTATCATATCACTGTTTTAATTATAAATAAATATAATAACTAACTTATCATATTATATTTATAACTTATAGTTTAATATCACATCATATGTAACATTTAGACCATAGTTCTTTTCTGCTTTATTCAATATAAATCATATTTATATCAAATTCCTTCAATCAATGTATCTCATACATCATGTCAACTATTTCACATATAATTGATCCAGTTTAATTATATCATATATAATCAAACTCCATCTTGTCAATTTGAACACTACAAACTAACCCAAAAACTGATTCTCAACTTGAAATCATTGAGCTGCCAAGGGAACCTTATGGACCTGTAGCTTGAAGCTCAAACGGTACGTGAATAGTTGACTAAACTCTTTAATCATGAGATCCACCATCTATTAATTTGCGGGCACTCCACTAAAGACCGATAGCTGCACTCTTCTCACTACAGATATATTTATGTGTCCATTGGATATAACCAATCAACAGTACGATAATCCTTCACAGATCGCTCGTAAGTACAGTTGGGCCAATGTACCATTTTGCCCCTGTAATTACATCTAACTCCATAAGTACCACTGATTCCTCTAATGAACAATACATTATAGTCCTACTATGAATGGACACCTCTCGGGCCATGAAAAGGTGTGTGACGCCACATCGTTCAAGCACTGAAATCAGCCTTTAAGGGAGCAATTTATCTACTTACCCCTGCTTTGGGGAAGGAGTGAATTCCATCTTGTGTAGCTGAGTTCCCAGCTCTCCAATCAGACGAATTCCCAAAGCGGTAGGATTGAATCGGAAATCTAGCCACTCGCACCCATGCAAATCAAAGGACCGCCCTTAAAGGCAGGACTATGGTTTATATATTGCATATGATGTGATATTAAAACTATAGGTTATAACTATAATGTGATTATATTTATTTATAATTAACATTTATGAGATAATTGTTGGTGGTTTTTCTCCATAACTGTATGAGATAGTGGGAGGTTGCATTCAGCTTTCGTAATTGAAAGATAAAATGAAAATAGTTTTCATTTTGCAAAGATATTGGAAAATTGCTTCACGATAGTACATTACCCATCGTCTAACTAACGAGAGCATACATGATAGCTCAATTTGTCTTAAACGATCATGTACACGCGCAGATTTCCTAAATGATCGTATAGCCTTTTCCTAAACGATCGCGCGCAAGAGGAATACTACCTAAACGATCAGCCCCGATTTACTAAACGATCATGCACCATTTGCTAAACAATCAAGCACCCATCTATACGATAGACACAAAATTTCTCCCATTTGCTTGGTCGTTGTAAACGATCGTATTTTCCTTCTCCCCTCTACCAAATACAACAGAGCCCACACCTTCTAGATTCTCACTCCGAGAATACCGAGTTTACTGAATGGTGGTATCCTCCTCGTTTCCTATTCGTGTAGAAGACTGTTCGACAGTGAACGACAATGAGATTTGGTAGATGATAGGCTTGGCGTTCACAGCGACAACGAGAGTTGCTAATTCTGACGAAAGCGAGAGATCAAAGAAGAAAAGTTCTTCAAAAGGTATGTCTCTTGGTCATTTGTAATTTAATTATTAAAAGCATGTCGTAATTTGTTAATAGATACATAACTTGTTATTTGATTGTGAATGCGATATTTCTGTCACAATGAATTTGGAACGATCTTGCTTCCATTCATAGGTGCTCTCTGATAAGAGTTCCTTTAGATCTGACCATCTGTAGCATGTCACAATACTTGTAACTATCTACAAAGCGGGCCGTATCCATAGTGTCACCAGGATAAGGTTTCCCTCCTATATCCATATACTACAGACCATTTAGGTTATCACTTAAGGCATGATCCACTTGTATGTCTCCACCTACATGCTTATGTTACAACGAAAACCAAGGATTTTAGTTTATTGGTTTGTGGTTAATGCAAATAAAATATCTCATATTTCATAGACAATAGTGAAGAAAATATCTCATATTATTATATCACAAGTGTTTGTTCATACAGGTGTTTACAAACTAAAGGATCCTACGAGATTTAGGGCATCAACCCCAACATGGTAGATCTTGTGATTAAAGAGTTTAGTCAGTTATTCACGTACCATTGGAGCTTCAATCTACAGGTCCATAAGGTTCCCTTGGTAGCTAAATGGATTCAAGTTGAGAATTAGATTTTGGGTTATTTTGAAGTGTTCAAGTTAACAAGAGGAAGTTTAATTATCTGTGATATAATTAAATTAATTCAATAATATGTGATATAATTGATATGATATATTAGATACATTAAATGGAGGAATTAATATAAATATGATTTATATTAAATACCATAAAATAGAAAAAGAACTATGGTTTATATGTTTCATCTGATGAAATATTGAAACTATAGGTTATAAATATAATATGATAAGTTGGTTATCATATTTATTTATAATATATTAATTATATGATAATTAATTATTCTTTTTCTCTAATAACCGAATTGAGTGGGAGGTTATTGGAAGTTGTGGTAATTGTGAGATAAAAAGAAAATTGTTATCCAAAAATTGTGTTGGTTGATTCATTTAGATTAATCTCACGAAAAAGGTTATCAAGTAAAAAGGTTTTACTAAGCGATAGCATTGAGAGCATACACGATCAAGCTTTGAGTTTACTATACGATAGTTACTCGCTTAATCGTTGCTACACGATCGATTAGAAAAATCTATACGATAGACTTCATCTTCTAAACGATCGAGTACATCATCTATACGATAGACAATATTCATCTCCCACTTACTCAATCGTCTACTTCCAATTTTCCTCAATCCAAGATCATACAGAGCCACAACTCCTGGATTCTCACACTGAGAATACCAAGGTAACACTTGTGGTGGTGTTCTACTTCTGTTCGAGAATCGAGTTGTCGATTGGGATCGAGGTGCATTCAGATGTTCATTGAGATTGTGATTCGTTCGTTATGTTCGAGTTCGTGCTGTTTGAACGAGTTGCATAATGATCGAGGGATACGTGAAGAAGAGTTCTTCAAAGGTTTGCATACTCTATCCCTTGCTTGTTCCTTTCTTGTAGCATGCTGTAATTTCTGTTTATGCATAATCTGTTCGTTTCCATTTTGAATGCAATTATTTGTATTCAATCTCAATGGGCTTTGGAACGATCCACTTCGCTGCTCAAAGGATCTGTATTTAGATTTCCTTCATACACGACCACTTTTACTTAAAGTTTGGGTCCCACCAATTATAATCAAAGTGTTATTGAGTTGGTATAGATCACATTGATATTATAGGTATGTTTTGTTTAACTTTTCAAATATTTAATTTTGAAAAAAAAAATTGAAATGTTTGATAACTATGCAAAATAGCTTATGAAATACTTATAAAGTGTATTTTAAACGATTTTCATATTTTTTTTTTTAAAAAATAAAAGTGCATTTTTTTTAAAAAAAAAATACATTTTTTTCTTTAGTCATTTCAAACAATCATTAAGTTTATTGGTTACTTATATATGACAAGAATGCAGTCATAGTTTTTTATTTTGACTTGTTTCAACTAGTTGAATTATTTCAACTTTTAAAATTTAATTTGAATTTTGAAAATACTGTTAATATTATAGATAACAAAATGTAGAAACTTATAGAGAAAGTACTATTCATGCACTTATTTTTCAAAAGTGATTAAAAAAAAAATCTAAACTAAACAATTATGCAATGATAATCCTAAATTAGTTTTTCAATTAATTAGAGTACTTTTCATTATGATTGTGACTGATAAGAGTGGATTGAAGGAACCTCCCTACCTCTAAAGTTATGCCAACTTAGTTAGAATAAATACTCTCTCCTAATTTCAGTACAAAATTTTGGTTTAATTACTTTTTCTTTCTTTGTTGAGGATAAATAAAGATATTTTAGATAAGATTTCAGCAATAATATTAAATTGTTAAACTATTTGAGAATTTTTTAGAAAGCATTCTAATACAATAATTTAAAAAAAAACAAATTGGTGTTTATATTTTTAAAATAACAAAGTAAAATAAAAAAACATTAAAAAAAATGTACCTCTCCATTTTCCTAAAAGTAAAATAACGGATTTAGTGTTGTTATTTTCAAATGATGTAGGATGGTCAAAGTCATCAAACATTTATTGCAACACACGTGTCACTAAAACTTGTATCCAACGTGGAACGCTACTATTTTTTACTTTACTTCTTTCAAAACATTATAAATACATAATATTTAAAAATAATGATTATTTTATTTTCTTTTAACTACAAAGTGTATGGTTCAAATCTTTTCGTCATTAACAAATAAGTCATCGTCATTTGGACGCCATAAAATTGGTGTAATGTAATTTTAAGGTCAACTATCAATATACCTTTAAAACTTAAACTTTCACATTTGACACAGTTTAGACCTTTATTTTTACTTGATTATATATAAGATAAGCTCACAACTATATAAATTATTATCCTCCAAAACTTCCACCAAAGTAGCTAGATAAATTATCACAACAATATTTCTAAATAAATATAGAAAATGAGTAGATTCAAAATAGCTCAAATTTAATAAAAGTGTTTCTAATATATTTGATATTTTTTTCCAATTTAAATTAATTTTTGCAATTAAAAAAGTCTTATACGCTTGTGAATCTGAAAAGGTTGTCCATTAATAATTTAAAAATAGATATTTAATGGTGGTCGTTTAAATTGATTAATTCATGATAATTTAGAGTATAATTTAATACCATTATCGATATTAAATTTTAATTGATACATCCTAAAGTTGTGAAGTACGAATTGATATTTGCGTTGATATTTTTTTAATACCATCTTATTGGTAGATGGTTTAACCCTGTCTCCTGCAAACTACAAATTTTCAAACTAACAAAATCTCTTTATTTAAAGTTAACTTAGAAATCACTTCTTTGAAATTTCTGTGACATCTTATTTTCTTTTTCTTAGATCAATTCAAGTGAGGGTATGAATGATGGTAATTAGAGGTAATTAGGATTAGATTAATTAATTAACTAATAAGGCATGGTCATTGGAGTGCAAGAAGTGTTAATATAAATATAAATTTTGGTCAAATCTTAAAATTGAAGTCATCCCTCTCATGGATATGTGCCTCATTTGCTGGATTATTTATCTTGAATTTTGTGTTTCAAAACAGAATCACACCACTTTGATATCCACATGGAAGACATGGTTATTAATTGTCTCAGCTTCTTGACAAAATTTATCAATATTATAAACTTTATAATTAACATAACCCTGATTAAGAAGGTTGTAATTCGAATCTTCTAATTTTTTTTTTTTTTTTTTTTTTTTTATTAATCTAGGTCACTTTTTCATTTATATTAATATCAATGTGGATAGAGGACTAAATAATTATTTTTCTTAAAAATATATAGAAATCAAATTAAAATGAGCTCTGCACCATAATATAATATAATTGTAAAATATTAAATTCGGTAGCTCAAAAAATGTCATTTGACTAAAATCGTACAAGAATAAAATTGAAATCATGAATAGCAATTTCGGAGTGAGAAAATGAACAGAAGGAAAATTCGAATAATGAAGGTGGGTTGGGGTAGGTTTGATCAAGACTATAAACTTGATTTTAATTAAATGCACATAATTAATCATTACATGTGTTAGAATATTGATGTGTTATTTATCTTAAATAACAAAAATGGCAATTTAAATCATTAATTAAGTTAGTTGACTTGGATTGGACAGTTCAAAGAGTCATAATATTTTACTGTATACTGAGATCAGCTCCCACCTCCCATAAATGCAAAAAGAATTACATCACTTCAATTTCATTTCCTTCTTTCTCTCAATCCATTTCTCATTGATGATGATTCATTATTAATATGTTTAGCCAAAGTACCAATCTATTCCTTTAAACTTTAAGAGTTTTATGAATTAACATCAATTTATACCATCAATTACATTTAGTTTGTAGTTTGAATAACATCGAGTGAAATCTATTTAAACTACTAAATTTTAACAAACAAATTAATTTAGGCTTTTAGATAAGATTTTCATTAGAAATCATCCATGCATGAATTTTAGTCATTTCGTTTGTAAAACTGACATTAAAAAAAAATCGACACACATGAAGAATTGATGCATAGATGATTTTTAGATAACGAGGAATCTAAATTGATTCGTTTATGAAAATTTAGAATTATAAATAAAGGTGCAAATGGATACATTTTCAAAAAATTTGAGTTTAAATTGATACAACTCTCAAAGTTTACGGGTATAAATTAAAAATATTTGAAGGACAAGGAGAAATAACTTCGATTTACAATTATTTTCAAGGGGAGTGAATTCAATGTGTGGATTTAATAAGGGTGTAATTTGGACAGTATGCTTTTTTTCATAACTTAATAGTTCTTGTACTTCTGATATATTTAATTTCTCAGCTTCCTGCAACCACACGGCAGCTTCCTGACTCTACCCTAGTTTTTATTAGCCTATATTTCAATTTTATTCTCATTAGTTTCTCGGACGACCCGGTCTCGGAGTCGTCGGAGATAAGGATTTCGATTTGTTAGTTGAACTTAAGAGATGTTCCAACATGATTTTTAAAGTGTTAGTTGTAAATATAGCAAGTATAAACAGATATAGTAAACTACTATTTTTTGAAGCTTAATTAAATTATGAGGCTATTGTGAAAACCGAATTATTAAAAATTCAATTGAACATTAATAGGAGTTTGTGTAGCTTAATTACACAGTTATTGTTTATGGGATTTTAAAGGTAAGTTTACTTAGAATTGCATTTCAGTCATTAAATAGCTTGATTATTATGCTTGGTGAAAGATATTGAAAAGAGTAAAGAAAAATAAATTAAAACTTGGGATAAAAGATAATGGAATGATATGTAATTGATTGATTTTACAACTATTGGTTCTCATGCTCATATTGGATTTTAGGGTTTGGGATGAGATTCAATTCTCATTATGTTCCTTATGATTTATTTTATTTACTTTTTTTTCCTTATAATATTACTTATTGACAATGATGTAAAAAGAAAATATAATGTGGATATATATGCAAGAAAAGAAGTAAAACACAAAACTAAAAATGTTTTGATTATGTTATAATTTGACATGAGATATGCCACCTTCAAGATAAATTGATGTTTGAGGCTAATAGCCCAAAAAACATCAACTCAAGAACTTCTGTTCCATATAGTATAATATTTCACTCCACAAACACACATACAATGAGAGAAGATTGAACAAAAAGACCCAAAAAAAAAAAAAAAGAAGAAAAAAACACCTTATGGGGGATTAACTAATTTCATTCACACAACTAATTATTAAGAGTACCTCTACTTGCAGATCCATGGCCAACAATGGACAACAAAGCATTCTTCACACTCACTAACTGGTAACAACCTCCAAACAATGAAGCTCTACTTGAAGAACAACCCCCAAAGCACAAAGTTGATGTTGGAGAATTGGGAGTACTCCCGGTCACCACCTCGTCTCTGTCGTTGTCGTCAAAGCTATACTCGAACGGTAAGCTTGAAGATTCCGAGAAACGACGACGACGTTTGAAGAATTTAGGTCTAACAAAAGCTGAGGGAGATGAGGAGGACGATGAACGAGAGGACGACCATGACGCAGAGGAGGAGGAAGAGGAGGAGCCAGATGATGAGGAGAAAGACGAGGAGGTTCTAGATTTCCTCGGTGTGAGCCGAGGAAAAATGGAGCTCAAAAGGGTTGGTTTGGAAGAGGCTTTGGATGTAGAATGTGAAGAGGAATAGTAAGAAGGAGGAGGAGTAAGAGGAGGGATGGAAGTGTCTGAAAAAGGATGCTTTGGAGTTCCTGGTCGGGACTCCCACCGGAACGGAATTGCACCGGTGGCGCCGCCGTAATATACTCTAAAAGAGGAGTTGGTGGTGGAATTAAGGTCTTTGGATAGAGCCCTATTGAAGAATCTATCTTCATGTTTGGTGCTTTGGAAAGATTTTTGAGAGATTTGGTCATAGTTTTGAGTTTGCATCTTGAAGCCAAAATTGATATGAAAAAATGGGATCTCTTTCTTTGATCCACAGATCTAAAAGTTGGATTTAAAGATCCAAAGCAGCTGAATTTGATTGATATATAATAATAAAAAATGGAGGGGAAAAGAAAATATGGATGCTGTATGAAGTAGCTAGGAGAAGCTATTTGAGTTCTAAATGCTTAGTCTATGCAGTTGTTGAACAGTGTATAATAAATTAAAAGGGTTGTAACATTGAAGTTGACAGATATAAATATTGATATCAGGAATTTGTCTTTTAGAGGAATCAGCTGATAGTGGATTAATTTACAATTAAAATATTAGAGTTAACCAACCCTGTTTTAGTTAGTAAATTAATTAAAGGGGTAAAAATTAGTTAGAGTTTCTTGGTTGAATATGTGGGTAGGAATTTAATAAGGGGAGAGAAGATGGCCCCATTGGCAAATGCAGAAAGTAAAGAAGGGCATCATGGAAAGACAGTTGAGAGACACAGGTTTTTTTTTTTTTTTTTTTCAATTTTAGTTTTAATGCAGAGACTATTATATATTTTTAAAGTTTAAAAATTTATTAAACATACATTTTGAAGTCTTTATCGAGATATTGTTTTTGTTAGAAATGTTGTTAATATAATCTATTTTTGTCATATTGAGAGAAAAACAAATCCGTTCATATTTTAACACCTTTGATCTGGAAGGAGTTTTTCTCCTTTTGTTTAAGGGTGTTGGGGAGTGTTTGAATGTCCGCTCTCTACTCTTTACCTAAAAAAAAATATCTATATTATCTGGGTTTAGTTTTTATCTGGTTCTTAAATTTTAAAATATTATAAATTTAGTTTAAGTTCTGTATTTGGTTTCAATTTAGTTCCGAGATTTCAAAATGTTACAATTTTACCTTTGACATTTGAGTATTTTTTTAAAATTTAATCCATATATTTTAAGAATTAGATTTTTCATTAAATACTCATTTATTGCCAATAGTGTTAATGTATTTTAATAAATTTAAAATCATTAAACAAATTATAATTATTAATTTCACTATTTTGCATCATTTTTATAATTAAATTTAAAATTTTACTTCACAATTATTTTAAATTAATTAATAGTCATTGATGTCAATGATTAAAAGTGAATGATTAATAAAAAAAAATAGAGGATAAAAATGTAAAATTTTGAATTCTAATGATCAAATTGAAACAAAACTCAAAATTGAATGACGAAACTGTTACATTTTAAGATTTAGAGACTAAATTAAGACAATAATCAAAACTTAAAGACTAAATGTGTAGTATTTTAAAACTTATGAATCAAATAGAAGCTAGAACTAAAGTTTAAGGACAAATTTTTTTTTTTTAAAAAAAAAGAATTATTAAACATAAATTGACATTCAATGCCTTATTAAATACTTTTAAAGTCTATAGACTACATAGGAAAAAAAATTTAAAAATTCGTTGAGTAAATTTCGAATTTATAAATTTAGTCCCACTAGTGGTTTTATTATTATTATTTGTTGTGGGTTTATGAGCGTGAAGATGGTGAAATAAATAAGAGATGGTCGTGGTCCATATGATCCCTCCATGAAAGCTTGCTACTTTAATGTGATTTATTTATTTATTTATATTTTTAATAAAAGAAAGATGGTTGGAGAGAGATGTTGAAAGAGATGTGATTAAAGCCCTCATAATATAATACCTATGTGGCCATTGCTAGTTTGTTAGACATGTTTATGGATTTCAATTGTATTCGTGTCCAATGATTTTTTTTCCATACTTAGGATTTTCTTTAATATTTTTATGTAGATATATATATGCTTAACTCGAATATCATCTTAAGTCATTAACAACTTGGTCGATAACATTTTCGTTTCTCGTTTCCTGTCTCCGTTTCTCATCTTTTAAGAAATTGATTTATCTGATAAGTGTTTTCGTTTCTTGTTTTTAGAATTTAAGAAATGTTTCTAAAAGTGAGATCAAATTTGAGAAAACTATAAAACATGGTTTCTCGCCTTATTTCATTTCTATTTTACTTATATTATTAGATGTGTCCCAACTTTCTCTAGCTTTAACGACTTGGTTTCAATTCCTAGGCTAGCCATTCCTTTTTTATTTTTCTTCTTTAGTTTTATATTTCTTTCTTTCTTCTACATTTGTTTTCTTTTCTATATTATCTTTTATATTTCTTTCTTTCTTTTATTTTTATTTATTTGATTTTATATTTTATATTAATTTAATTTTCATTTTGATTTATATATTATTTTAATTTTCAAAATTTTAATATGTATATTAAAATATTTTTAAATTTTGGAATAGGGATGTTTATATATTATTTAATTTTTTAAAAAAATTTTAGTACCTTCAGAACAAGTTAGATTTTACCATTTATAAATTTTGTTTACTAAGACATTCATTTAGTTCATTTTTATATTTTACAACAATGACATTAACATAATAATATAATTTAGTTGGTTTGAGTCAACATCATTTCAGATAAATGACTTAAGTAAGAAATAATATTGCAAATCAAATTTAGCAACATATGAATGATATAAACAATTCTATTAACATTATTAATTTTGCATCGAAACTTAGGTATATTTGATAATATAAATTCTGTTTTATAATTGTTATATATATATATATATATTACATAATTAAATTATATTTAAACTAAAAAATAGGAGAAAAGGTAAGAAAAATACAATAAACGAGAAAGAGAAATGATTATTGAACAAGTTTTTGTTTATGTTTAGGGTTTTTTTTTTTTTTTTCAAGAAACAAGAAACGAGAAACGAGAATAGTTGTCAAACATATTCCTATTTCTAGTTCTTAAAAAGTAGGAAACTGGAAACAAAAAACAAGAAACAAGAAAAGGAATATAGGAAACAGAAACATTATCAAACAGGCCCTAATTGACCCAAAAATTTAGGAGCCACTTGCAAATAGGGCAAAACAAAGTACATTAATTATGCTGGTAACTCACATGTTTGTTGTTTGCAAAAATAAAAAAAATGAAGCCTAGCACACATATAAAAAATGCAAAAGGTCGCAAATGTCCCTCACTACTGATATACATTTAATACACTTGACTGACTATCGATATACCTTACTGATATACTATTGATAAAACTTGGTAAGGGTGCACTTGTTTATATTAGTGATGTACTTGATTGAGTTGTTATATTTTATAATGATACACACTTAGATTAAAAAGAGAACCTAAACTTCCTTTTCGTACGCAACACCCCCCTTCCTAACATCTCTCTTTTACCAACCAGTACTATATAATACCATTTGTCGACGGCCATCGCTCTATCTTCCCTACTGCTTACCTTCACCAACCGCCACACATCCAGTGGCCTGTTGCAGGTCGTCTCTCTCTCTCTCTCTCTATCAATTGATTATTTTAATACAAATATGGAATAAAAAATAATTAGAAATTCACATTCGAAGTTTTTGTCATATTTGTAAAATATAAAATATGGGTTATTGGATTTAGTGTCTTAAATCTTGTGGATCTTGCAATTTGTGATTTATAGATACAAATTATTTATTTAATAAAATAAGCAATATTTTATTTGACATTTAGAACGCATTAACTCAATCCAATAAACTAAGATCCAAGGTTATTTTATGAGCTTGAACAGTATATAGTAGACATATAAGTGGATCATGTTGAAGTAATAACCAAAAAGGCCTTCAATATATGGAGACAATTCGGTGCTTTATCCTTGTGATACTACGAATACAACCCATTTTGTAAGTGTTACAAACAATTTGATCCAAATCGTTCATGTGGAAACATGTGAGTAAGCATATCCTGTATAAAGTGTTTGTATAAGACCAGAACGAGAAATGATTAATCTTTCTTTACAACACCGTAGGTTTTGACTCGATAAGATGACCATAGATAACTCGATCTCAATCCTGAGTGAGTTATGAATTTCCATCTATGAGGGCAATCCTTTGATTTGTATGCGTGAGAGTGACCCAAGTTACTGACTCAATAAACCTATCATTTAGGAGATTGTCCGAGTAGGAAGCTAGGAACATAACTCCACAAAATGAAATTCACTCCTTCCCGCTTCTAGGGAAAGTAGATGTATTGCTCTCTTAAGTGTTGACTCCGGGTTTTGAAGGGCCCTTCCCTCTCATTGGCCTCCAGTCTTTTCCCTTCCCAGATGCTTTTACAAGCCCTACTAGGGAGGATTAGTATAAAAAAAAAGGGTTGGTGAGGGATTTTTTATGTTAGGACCATAAACATATTGTTCATTAGAGAATTAGTGAGATTTAAGGAGAAAAATGTAATTACAAGGGTAAAATGGTAATTTTGACCCAACTGTAAATACGAGTAATTCGTGAAGGATCGACTTATTGATGACCGGTTATATTCATAGACATAGAAATAGATCTACAGAAGAGTATAGTTGTAGGTCTTTAGTGGAGTGACCCAGAGTTAATGAAGGATGATTATATTAATTAAAGAGTTTGATTAATTTAATTTCCAATTGATTAATTTAATTTCCAATCATTGGAGCCTCTAATCTATAAATCCATTAGGTTCTCCTCTTAGCTCATTAAGGGTAAAACAAAGATCAATTAATTTTGGAATAATTTGAATTGTTCAAATTATTTTTGGGAATTTTATACTAATAAGGATTAATATAAAGTATAATGTATAATGAACATTGCAGTATATAGTTAATTATAAATATGATTTATAATTAAAACTATATAATATGAAAGAATAATATTTGGATAGCATCCAAATGTTTAACTAATTTGAATTGGACTTATATTAAAACCATATAGTAAAATTTAATATGAACTGGATTCATATTGAAACTATAGGTTAAGAAAGAGATGCATTTTTATATGAATTAAATAAATATGTGATATTTATATGGGTTAATTAATAGTTAATTAATTAATTAATTAATATTTATTATATATTAAATATGATTAATATAATTATTAATTAAATAAATTAATTAATTTAAAATAAAATAATTCCCTTACAGGAGACAAAATTTTCCGTGGGTCCCTGAACTGATCGGAACGAGAAATCCCCGGTTTGACTAGAGACGAGGGTCAAACCAGGGATTTATGGGCGGGGACGGGATCCTCGCCCCGTCCCCGACCCTGAACCCAATCCCCTTCCCTACCTCGATTTTTTTAATTGTTAATATATAATAATAATAATAATAATAATAATAATAATAATAATATATTATTAAAACGATATGTTTATGTTTTTTTTTTCTTTTTTAATTTTAAACATCTAATCTAATAAATTTAATTTTTATTAATTTATAATTAAAAAAACATGTAATGTTTAATTTAATCAACTATATATAAAAATAATACTAATTCCCCGTATAAAAGTTACAATTTCATTATCAATATTAAATTTAATTAATTTTAAATAATAAAAATAGTAAAATAATAAAATAAAAAGCGGGGATTTTTCTCCGAAGGACCCGAATTCCCAAATGGGGATTCTCTGACTCGACCTCGACTCCCCAAAACGGGGAATGAGGCGGGGTCGGGGATTAAAAATCTCCACGGGGATGGGGAGTGCATCCCTGTCTCGCCCCGATCCCTTTGCCATCCCTACTTACATTTATGTAGGGGAATGGAGAGTGCAGGTGAGGGGTTATTTTCCCTCATGTGGTTTTTGTGTTAAAAAAAACACAGAAACTTAGAAGAAGTTATTGATCTCCAAAACTATCACTCACTATCTCATCTCTCTATATTCTCTCTCAATTTCAAATAAAAAACTTTCATGTAAATTTTGGATCCCACCATCCATTGATCCTCTTGGAGACATAGCAGGGAAGTCTTATTGGTGGTGTCTTGTTGTTCGAGTTTTTGGGATTTCGTACATAGGAAATTCGTAGAAATTTCTTGAAGGTTTTGGTGGTTCAAAGGTTTTTTTTTTTTTTTTTTTTCAAGTTCCCCTAATTGAATGTTTAACCTTAATTTTCTTGTAAATCGATTATGTTTTTCTCATCCCAATTCAAAGACAAAAGCGATTTCACGCTTCCGCATTGGGTTCAATCCCTTCAGGTGACACATCTACAAAGTAACATATTCAAACTGCCATCTATTGTAACTTTTCAAAATTTAAATTAATGGACGAAGGTAAATTTAACATTTATATAAATACTCTAACAATTTCAGTCAGTACATTTAATATTATATTAGAGTCAAAATTAATAAAATTTCAAAATCTAAATATTCAATTTTCGCACCTCACATACAATAAAAAAAAAAAAAATTAATTTAGGAAAGATTTTGAATATTTGCTCTCCACATGCACACTAGAGATTAAGTTGGAGAAGATCTATGTAGTATGTAAATAAAATACTAACATTTTCATTATCATATGATTTTTTGGGTGAACACAAAATATAGTCAAAATTATAGGTTAAGTGACAATATGCATAGATGTCGTATTCAACTTAAAATTAAATCTTAACTAAATTATTAAAAAAAAAACTTTTTTTTTTTTATAGCAACGTTTTTCTTTTTTTTTTTTCTTTCTTAAAAAGAGATTAAACACATAACTAATTTTTTAAATATCTTAGGAAAAAAGCTCAAAATGGTATGGAGGATGAGACACGTATCGTATCCTTCCATGTCACTATATAAGGTTTTTGTCTGCTGAATATGACAAGGGAACAAATATTATGTACATATACCAAATAACTATAGTTCACATGTTGTTCATATGTATCTTTTTAAAAATCTTTCATAATCTGTCTGTTGTATTTCTTTTTCACTCATTAAAAAGGTGAAGCTACTTGTTTTTTTTAAAAAAATGAAGCTACTCCACATAAAAGCTATATGAATTTTATATAAAATCTACATTTAATTTTTATATAAGTAAAAATGAAGAAATCTTAATTTATGTAATCGATGATTTCTATTATGCGAAAGTTTGTATTAAAAAGGATGTAACACCCTAGGCCTAAGATTCGGAATCTGGATGGCCTCGACCTGGCTATGTCGTCCTTACGTGCTTTGAATGATTTCCCTGAGACCTGGCTATATCGTCCTTACGTACCTTGAATACTTCTCGAAGAGGAAGTTATCCCCATAAACCAACACAAGTCCTAGGCGTGTTCATGGGTTGGGTTGAAAGACTTTTTAGGCCCAACCCAATTGTTTGGGTTATAAATTTCTTCAACCCAAATAACCCTTATTAAAAAATGAACTCAACCCAACCCAACCATGAAATATTTGGGTTGGGTTGATTCGGTTAATCGGGTCATTTGTTTAAAATTTTGTTCTAAAAAGAAGCACAACGTAAATACGTAAAAAACTTATTTAATTATTTTCATATATTGAATTAAGATTAACAACTCAATTTCAATTTAAATAGTGATTTTTTTTTCTAAAATGCGAAGAAACTACTTTTAAGAGTTGTTGAATAATAAATTATTAAAAAATATTGAAATTAAATAAAATTAAAATCAATATATGTATAAATAATTGTGTTATAAGTAATAAAAAAACATATTTTAAAGGTAATAATAAATTCGGGTTGGTTCGGGTTATATTAGATGAACTCTTGAACCAACCTAACCCATAAAATTTTCATTTATTTGAACCTAACCCAACCCAAACCGCGGGGTTGGGTTGGGTTGATCGTTATTTCGGGTCATCAGGTTTTTTTTAACACAACAAGTCCTTTTAGCATGTTTTGTCCTCATTCACGTGAGTCCTAGGAAAATTCCCTTTGGAGTTTTTATGATTGAGCCACCGAAAAGGAAGGCGCATCTTATTGGTATAGGTAGTAACTTTCAATTCTTAAGCCTTTCTTAACCATACTTTCATGTCCTCAAGATCTCTCTCATTCAGATGTGATATCGGTTCATTCATGCACCCCTCCCCCTCCTGAACTCGGGTCGTTACAGAGGAATTAGACTCAAATGAGATAAAAGGTGAAATTCGAGATTGAAATACCCGACCCAAGACTCAAATAGACATTGGGCCAATTGAGCCATGAGCGAAGGTCCATGAGGAGTTACACTTGACCTCGGCCCTGGATGAGGCCAAGGGACGAGGCTGAGACCCTTCATCTCGAGAGTCAGAAATGTGGATATTCATAATCAAGTCCAAAGAAGAGAGGGAAAATCCTAGGTCAATTTTTCTACATATACATCATTATGATTTCAAAAGAAGTAATTCACTCTTATCTCTAACACTCCTACGACCAAAAACAACGGTGTTGTGACAAGTACGACACCGGTGTCCATATTCTTCTTATTTTGCAAGTCACATCTTTCCTAAATTACAAATTTACAATTGTCGTGAAAGTTAGATACATTTTCCTTTATTTAGATTTTGGTATCAATAATACGAATTAATTAGATCTATATACACATGAAACTAATCGTTACGTTCATGATTGAATCAATCATGAGTAGAAGAAGTAGACTGAAAATTAGGTTACATTATGGGAACATAAATCTAAAGTCAGATATGTATCAAAATGCAGCTTTAACTTAATTCCCCAATTTCGAAATATAGATGAATGGAACTCGCGAAAAATGTTTTGGAAATTAATATGCATATGGCTTATTGGTTGGGGTATTGATAGTGTGAACCAAAAATCATGTAAAATGGAGTTGTAAAGAATGGTAAACATTAATTTTGGTGGTCCACATATAGGTAGATAGGATAATTAATATGTTACAATTATTATATCAAAGGAACAATGGAATGCTCTGATTAAAGCTTATTCTGTACTCACCATTTAATTTTTCGAGTTTTACGAAAAATTCAACAACATCATATAAGGTTGGTGAATGAATGTTTATATAATTTAGGCTCAAATGCTTTTGGAATGACAAATATGTTTTCTCCGTATAAAAAATACTTCTAAAAAGATTCTTATTAACTAAGAGTATTTTATTTAATTACCGTGTAAAGATGGGAGATTGAATCTTCAACTTTCAAAATAGTAATAGATATCTTATCTACTAAATTATGATCGAATTGACATAAAATTATTGCTAAACTTGATTATTTTGAATATAAAGTAAAATTAAAAGTACTCCTAAATAGTCTTTTAAAGTAAAGATAATTAAGTTAAATCACAATTATTTTTGGAGATGATTGTGATTAGCAAGCAATGTGAGGTTATTGGATTGGGCATCATGAGTTCATTTATAAAGACACATGATGGCCTAAATGAAAATGTTAAAGAAGAAATTGGGCTCATATAAATGTGAGCCCAAAGGGTTTGTTTTGTGTTTCTTTGTTTTAAGAGTAGCTGACAATTGTAAAGAGATACATTTAACAGTAATGCAACATTTATCA
The DNA here is from genome assembly GCF_027475165.1 of Benincasa hispida. Classification (NCBI taxonomy): domain Eukaryota; kingdom Viridiplantae; phylum Streptophyta; class Magnoliopsida; order Cucurbitales; family Cucurbitaceae; genus Benincasa; species Benincasa hispida. Next base: position 62,516,642 of record NC_143481.1, on the reverse strand, counting down.
AAAGTGTGATTATAAAGATCCATCATTTTTTTTTCCTAAAAAAAATTGATTTAAACATTTCAACAAGTCCACAATTAATTATTACATCTCATTTGATAATTATTTCATTTTTAGAAATTAACAAATTAATTAACACTCCTCTCACCTCTAAATTTCTTTACTATATTATCTAATTTCTATCGATATTTTCAAAAACCAATAAAATTTTGAAAAAAAAATTGTTTTAAGAAAACATGTTTTTATTTTATAATTTAGTTAAAAATTCAACAATTTTACTTTAGAAAGATGAATACTATGATAAGAAATTGAGAGAAAACAAACATAACTATTATACATACAATTGAATCTTATATTTAATAGATCATTAAACCTTCGTTGATAACTATTTGATTTTTAAAATTTAAGCATATATTCACCCTTCCACCTATAAATTTCTATATTTTGTTATTTACTTTATAGTGATATTTTAAAAATTCAAGTCAAAGTTTAAAAATAAAAAATAAAAATAAGTTTTCACGAACTTATTTTTATTTGTAGAATTTAGCTGAAAAACCATGAATTTAAATTAGAAAGGTAAAACCATACTTGAAAAATGGGATAAAACAAGCATACATTTTAAAAATAGAAACTAAATAACGAAATTGTTATTATTATTATTATTTTTATGAGAATAACAAAATTGGGATCTAAACTTCTAATTTTGTGACACGAAATTATTATATTTTTATAATAATGAAAAACTAAACTTGTAAGTTATAATATAAATGTTATAATAATGAAATTGGAGGAAAAGTAGTAAATAAATAAAAAAAAGATTCCGAGTAACAAAATTGAGAAATAAATAGTCTTTATCGGGAAATTAATTAGTAAAAGAAGACATGTGTTGTCAATGTCATTTCTGATTTTTACAAATTAACAGTTTTAAAAAAAGATGTTGAAGCTATGAATTGTGCACTAACAAAAATGTAATTGGTAAAGACGACGTCGTAACATAGGGATCGGAGATTTTTTTTTAAAAAAAAAGAAAAAGAAAAAGAAAAAGAGAAAAAAGAAGTGAATGAATGAATCCTAAAAAAAAGGAAATTAATTGGTTTGGTTGTGAAAAAGTTAAAGTGATGCACTCGCCGCAATCATGCTTTTATTCCCCCGTTCTTTTTTTTCTTTCCTTTACTTTCTTTTTCTTTTATATAATCATTTTAAATCATCAAAAGGAAATATATATAAATATTAAAATATCCAATTTAATATTTTCTTTTCTTCTTCCTCTCCCTCACCACATCTTTTTTCCCCAAATTTGCAAATTCTCTAATCATCACCAACTTTTAATTAAATTAAATAGGGATTTATTTTCAAATTTAAATAATTTAAACTCTATTTAGTAACATTGTTTTTAGTTTTCTATATTTAAAAATTATGTCAACTTTTTTTTTTTTTTTTTAATTTCGTATTATGAGTTCATATTTATCGAAGATATACTTAAATTCTGAGTTAAATTCTAAAAATAAAAATATGTTTTTAAAAATTATTTTTTTTAATTTTTAAATTTGATTTGATTTTTTAAAATATTAATGGAAGCTAGATAACAAAGCAAATAAAATTTTGTAAGTGAAAGTAGTAGTATTTATAAGGTTAATTTTCAAAAATAAAAAAAACTAAAAGTCAAATGGTTATTTAACTAGACCTTAGATTATAGTTTTTTACTTTTAAAAATCAAATTTATGAGTACGACTTCCATCTTATAAGTTTATTTATCGCGTTACTTTTTTTTTTTTGTTAATATTTTCAAAAATCAAACCAAGTTTTAAAAATTAGGATATTATTTGACAACTATTTGGTTTTTTGTTTTTAGTTTTTGAAAATTAAGATTATAAAACTACTTTCATCCCAATGTTTTCAAAAAATAAAATAAAATAAAATAAAAAATATATTTTGTTTTTAAAATTCGATTATAAATTCAAATGTTTCGTTAAAATACATGAAAACTATAATGAAGAGATGAATAAGAAACAAGATAAAAAATGAAATTATTACCAAATTAGGCTTAAAAAGAGAGTTTCAAAATTTTGTTTTTGTTTTTAAAATTTGATGAAGAATTCAAATGTCAAAAACCATGATATGTAAAGTGAGAGAAAACAAACATATATTTCAAGAACCATAAATTAAATGAATACTCGAAATTCAAAATATTTTGACCTGGTTTTTGATGTTTGAAAAATAAGCTTATAGACAAGACACTACTTCCATCTTCAAATTTCTTCATTTGTTATCTATTTTTTACCAATGATTTAATAAACTAAACCAAAATTTGAAAAAAAAAAAAGTAGTTTTTAAAAACTTATTTTTGTTTTTTGAATTTGGTTAAAAATTGAATCATTGTACTTAAGAATTATGCCAGTCATGAAAAGAAATAGGGAGCAAATATACTTATTTATTATTATTATTATAAAAAAACAAGGATGAAATGGTTATTAGACCCAGCTTTATTTTTTAATTCAATTTTTTATGGGACCTCACACAAACAAAACAGTAAAACACAACCAGGATCATACCTTATAGTTTATTCAAAGGTGTTTCACTTTGCACATTTGTTTTAGATTATTTTATATATGGATTTTGAATAATCAATTCATTAATTAATGAATTTCAAAAAGCAAATTAATGTCAGGTGTCACTTTTTCCCCCTTTTTCTTGGTCTTTGCATTTACAACATTTCAATCACCTTCATAATTGTTTCCTTATAAAATAAGTAAGCTAATGTTAATTATTGAGAAAATAACACCCCTTATTTTTTTTTGTTTTTCTATCCATTTAAATGGTATCAATTTATATTCTCAATTACCATCTCATGTGAAATTTATAATTATATAAATTTAATCTTAAATTTTTATAAAAGAATACATTTAAATTATTATTCATAATTTTTTTTTTGGAATTGTCCAATTTTTTTTTTTTTATAAAATCAATATTTCAAGAATTCTATACATCTTTATGAATCAATGCATAGATGATTATCAAAAGTGATCTAATAAATGATTTACATTATTTGACTTATGAAAGTTTAGGAGTATAATTGACTCAATTTATAAATTTTACACGTTATTGGTCGAACAAAATCTGGAGGAGGATGTAATTTTATACATTTACGAAAATTTAAGATTTAAATTAATACCATTATTAGTTTAAATACATAAATTTATATTTATCAATTATCATTTTAGATTATATATTATTTTTCCCCTTCAAAATAATCACACATTTAAAAGTTTAATACAATCAAATCATGGTTAAATTATGCCAAAGTTTTAAAATTTGAGTAGATTTTCATCGCTCTTAAAACTTGGAAAAAGTTACATTTTTACGATATAAGATGAAAGCTATTCTAAAAAAGGTGTATGTGATATCATACACAATTATATTGAAGATTACATTCATCGGTATTATTCATTTCATTTTAATAGATATTGTGAAAACAATTTTTATAGCGAATTTTTCACATTTGTTGTCACAAATAATTTTTTCTAGAGATTGTCATATTTAGTGTTATTTTACATGATTTACTATAATTTTTGTGAAAATAATTATTAGTTATTAGTTTTGTAAATGCATTATTGAAGACTATCCCAAATTCCCAAATTCCCAATTATCATAGAATGGAAAGTATCCAAATATTGCCAAATGAGCAAATTATTAATTATTATGTGACCTATAAAGTTTTGTACGTAGGAGAGGCTGTCACTCTCTTCGAAACTTCTTTGTTGGATGAAATCTTTTACTTTATGCTTTTCCAAATTTTAAAAATACAAAAGTATCAAAAAGAAGAAGCATAGACCAGAAAAGAAAAAATAAATAAAAATAAAGGACTAAAGCACTCATTGAGAGAAAAAAAAAAAAATACACACACAAGAAAAGAAATTGCACACAATTTACTTTCACATTAACTATTCATCTTCTTTTTAATCATATATTCAAATTAAAAACCTATAGGCCATTTGATTTTATACAAGATTTGCATATTTCAAGAAGTGAAAAAAAAAATTCACAAATATAGTTTTTTATTTTCAAATATCATTTTTAGTTGGTGTATTTTGGGATTGGTTTAATTTCAATCTATATATTTTTAATAAATCTTAGACTGAGTTGTTAAAAGCTTTTTTTTTAATCAAAATTACCTAAAATTAATGTTAATTTTTATGCAAGGAAATACTTTATGTCAATGTATTTTCAAAATTTATAGTAAAAATGTGAACCTATAACAAAAAGTTTGTAAAAAAAAATTAACAATAGATTAATGGTATGAATTAAATTGAATAAACTCCAAAATATATAGACCAAAATAGCTAGTATTTTATTATTATTATTTTTTTGCAATTAAGTATTTTAGTGAATTATTTAGAAAAATGATGGGAAGTTATAATTTTATTTGATCAAAATAAATATAATTCAATTGATATATACTATGATGACCAAGAGATTAGAGTTTCAAATTCTACTATTAAAAAAAGGAAAATTTTCATAAATATCAAACTATTTACAGAAATAACAAAAAAAAAAAAAAAAAACTGATAGATAACGTCTATTAGTGATAGACTTTTATCAATAGATATCGATAGACTTTTATCAACCTCTATCAAAGAAGATAAAAATTTTGCTAATTTACTATTTTGTGTAACTTATTTTTCTAGAATGATAAAAATGAGAAATTGTCATTTAAAAAATAAAGAACGACATGTCGGCAAGATTCAATCTGAAGATGATGGCCCAATGTAACCGCCAACTACTAATTGGCGCTTTTAACCGCAATCCACGCTCAAAAATCAAAATTCCGGTCAACTCTATTTCCACAACGTCACTACGTAAACCCACCAATCAGATTTAATTCAAGTCCAACATTCAACGGTCAAACACCAAATACTTTGACTGTAATTCCTTTCGCCAATTATAGATCTCCACGTGTTCTTTCATGCGTCGAATTAGAAGCAGAGGAACATCCCCGTAAAGCTGAGTCTGCAAGAGGAGAATAATTGAGTGAACTCGAAATTAAAACTCAGTGAAGCTTTTTTTCCGAACCGAGTTGCAGAATCGGTCCCCTCAAAAACACCATCATCACTACCTCCGTTAATCCTCGAAGATGCATTATAGTTTCGAGGATCGGTTTCACATCATGGACTCGTCTCCAAAAAGTCCAACCCACATTCTCTTTAAATTCCCATAAACCACAATCACAATCTGAACCGAACCCGTTTCTCTTCTTCAATGGAGGAAGCACCGGACCCAGCTTCCGAGGCAGTACCACGAACCCCATGTATAGCCGAAACCAGACCCCAAATGGGTTCCGATTCCGACCCATTTGGGCTCGGACCCGCCGGAGGTGGCGCTTCCACTCCCCCGCCTGGGATTCGACGGTTCAATTTCAGGGCTGTAATCGACACCAATCCACCTTTCGGCTCGGTCAAAGAGGCCGTCACCCGGTTCGGCGGCAGCGGTCCATGGATACCCTTTGGCAAGGTAAACAACGCATTGCCTTCCTTTTCTTCCGTTTGAATAATGCCTTGAATATATGCAGTTTTGAACCACAAGTATGGTAGTCTCGCTGTGGACGTAGCTAATACATGGTTAACGAACCACGTAAATGTGTGCTGATTCTCTACTTTTACGTTTTTTTTTTTCTGTGTTTTTTATTTGTTGATTTCATATCATCTACCTTCTTCTTTTTCTTTCTGGGTTGGAGCTTCAGAACTGAAACAGTATTTTAGAATTTATAGTTTTTTGGTTGAAATTTGACAGTAGTGGAAACAGGGGACTCTGGATTAAGATAGATAAGGTTTATTATAATAATATTTTTATTTTGACAATATGAGTTTGAGGCCACTGTCAATTCTATGGATAAATGTGATGCTGAACTGGTTTTCCTTTTGGATGAAAATGAAATTTAGGATTATGGTTGAAGAATTGAACATATATATTCTAAAAGGAAAAAAAAAACATTGTTTAAATAATGATCTCAGCAAAGTTCTCATTCCTGGTTTTGTTTCAGTTTTTTGAAGTGAAATGAACAGAGCTGCAAAATCAATTTACCACACTGCATTTTCTATGTGTTATGGCTTGCTTTCGTTTATTTCTATGGTGATTTCTGATTCACTATCATGATAAAGCAGCAGGAGATTGAGGAGTTTGATATTAAGAGGATGGAGGAACAAACAGCTGAGTTGGAGAAAGATCTGATTGTTAAAGAATTGGAAACACTTGATGTATTGGAAGAATTAGGTGCAACAAAAAGAATGGTGGAAGAGTTAAAAAGGCAGCTAAGGACTGAAGCATTGAAATGCTTTCCAGCCCCAAATTTTCATTCAGGGGAACAGACTCCAAGTCCTACTACTGTTAAAGAAATCGAGGAAAGTTTTGGTGATTTCATTAACAATCATGAACATGTGTTAGGAGATTCTTGTCCATCACCTGATATGATCTTAATGGAGTTGAAGCAAGCAAAAATGAACCTTGGAAAGACTATAAATGATTTGGGTGTCATTCAAACTTCTGTTGAATCTCTTAATAGGAAAATGAAGAGAGAAAAGAGTTTGCTGGCCAAGAGACGAGAAGGGGTTACACCGAAATCGAAGTTTTCTGGTCCAATTTCATTCGATGAGGAGGTCAAACCAATTCAGGCCAAGTCCCAAGTGACTGATGATGTTGAATTTAAAGATGTAACTGAGAATTCATTCAATACAATGAGGGAACCTCCTCAGTTGAATCCAATGGGTGGGCAAATCAAGAACACAAATGGAGTGAAATCTAATTATTTGGCAGCAAATGAGCAAAAGAAGGCTAGTTTGAGGACTGCAGAGTTAAGGTTGGTTGCAGCTAGAAAAATGGAAGAGGCTGCAAGAGCAGCAGAGGCAGTGGCTTTAGCTGAAGTCGAAGCTCTAAGTTGCATTGATAATTCAGCTGGATTTTCCTTGCAAGAGCCAGAAACAATGGCATTTAACTTCAAAGAGCAATCTCTCTTGAACTCCAACACGAAACCTGAGGAATATCAGTTTGATGAGACAAATTCTTCCAAATTGACCATTGCAAAGAAGTTGAAGGAAGCAAAAGAGGAGCTTAATCTTGGTAAGAAAGCTTTAGAGGAGGCTCTAAATAGAGTTGAACTTGCAAATAGAAAGCAACTAGTAGCTGAAGAGACTCTAAGAAAATGGACACCAGAACATAAGGGACCTGCCATTTACTACCCCAGTAGCCTCAACAATTTCCACCATTCCACTCTCACGAATTTTCGTCCATCCATTCATCAAGGTTCTCCATTACACAGCATGAGTAGGCCAGATGTTGTAATGAAGAAAGATTCAAAGCCTGTTCTAAGATCTACCATTTCGATGCGAGATGTGCTAAGCAGGAAGCAAGGTTTAACAGGAGAAAACATAGGAAGAAGGGACGGTCAGTGTGAAAAGCAGAAAGTTGCTTTGAGTCAAATGCTCCATCTCCATGCACTAAGGGAGAATCTAACACTTCCTTCAAAAATAGAGAATGATAGAAATGACCAAAAGAATCTCTCAACAGAAAGAAAAAGGTTTGGCTTCATCCACATAGCTCTTCCCATGAAGAAGCAAAGTAAGAAAAAGCCACAATCATAAACACAGTACAGTACCATCCAATTGGTGAAGGAAGGAAATGTGAGGTTCTAACATATTTATTTATTCATTAGTTGCTATCTGTTTTGAGTGATGTGTTATAATACCACAGTTGTGATATTCAATAATTTCCAGCTATCTTTTTCACTGGTTGTTATATGTTTTGGTTTGAGATTTCTTAGGGGGACTGGATGATGCTTAAATTTCATTGTTGATGAGTATAATGTGTGCTAGGCAATTGATGTTGGAAGTGTATTTTTCCTTTAAACTTAGCTTTTGGTATGCTGTATGCTCTGTTATTGCCCTGCCACTTTCTTGAGGCATCCTTGGAAGAAGCTGCCAGCCTGCTACCACTTGGTTTACAAAGAACATTGAACAGTGAAGTACTTGCTTTGTTTGCTGCTTGTTCTAATCTGGGTTAAAATTCAATGGAGGAAAAAGAACAGGTCTGTCAACAAGCATTTTTATACAAATTTGGTAACATTATGATGATTTGAAAACAGAGAAGATCAATACTGAGACCATATTGAGCTGGACAGACTGAATAATCATACATTAATTTAAAGCAAAAAGAACATGGAAGTTAGGCCAAGTTTACTAATCCATAATGAAATTTGTTGTAATTAGGATTTCATTGTTCGATCAATCATAATGGGTCAGAATCGCAAATGTAATTGGATTGCTTTTGGTCATGTCTACTTAAAATTATGAATTTGTCATATTTATTGTTACCACTACGATTTGATCCTAAATGATAATGATAACAATAAATGTGATAGATTCATATTGTAACTTCACGGTAACAAAAACGTAAACGGATTGATCACTCTCTACTTTTTAATCAATTTGTATTTTTTTTTTTATTATAGATTGGGTAGTGGACCCCACGTGTCAATACAAGTACAGACACACAGGGTAAACAATAATACACGTAATCTGTTGGGGTCCATTTTTTCTTTTGAAATTACTATTGATTTATTACTTTTCTCCTACCGTAAAATGACCTTAAATGTCTTTTAGCTTGCTATTTTGCGTAATTGAAACTACTTTGTTTGGGTTTCTTCGTGTGCTGTTTAACAGTACAACCAAATTAAGAAAGTGAAATTCAAAAGCTTGCAAAAGAACCATGTAATGGCATTGACATTTTCAATACTATGCGCTGTTTTATGGGCTACACTTGCAAGGGAGAAGGATGGGACGAATTGTGAGTATTGAAGATGTAGATACCATTAGAGAGAGCATCAATGGCCTTATGCTTGCAAATAGTTTATCAAAATTTTGAAATGTATTACTTGAAATGACTTTCAAATGGCTTAAAAATACTCTTTATTCACTTAAAACAAAATTAAGCAATAACCTTAACATAATTCAATTGGTTTACACAAACAAATTCTCAACCAAAGGGTTTGCAGTTCTACGTATTGAAAAAAAGAAAAACACATTTTCAAGTATTTGGATTTAAATTCACCTTGCAATTCAATTTTATGGTTGGTCAATATGCATCTATATTTGGGCTACAATCAAGCCCAATCCCAAGCCCTAAAGAACAACACGGGGTATGATTGGACATTTGTGGCCAACCGTTAAAGACATATATCAACTTGTTGAATTAAAAAAAAAAAAAAAAAAAAAAGACATTTTGACATACCAATTTCTTCGATGTAATATATATATTTTTTTAGTATAATAAGAAGTAAAAGGATTCGAACCACGAACTTCATGGTTGCCAACCCAAATCAGATGCTAACCGAACTATGCTCACTTTGGCTTCGATATTATATTTTATTACTAACTGGTTTTTTCTACCATATTGTTGTTTCCCACTAATGTCTTGATACACGTACACATTTTCTCTCAAATTTACTTATATCTATGTGCATACTATATTTGAGATACTGAGTTGAGTTATGGAGTTTTGAGTTAATAGGTTGGAGTTAGGAAGTATGTATTTAAGGTGTAGAGTTGTGAGATGATTTTTTCGATAAATGTGCAAACTTTAATAGTGTGTACAGTTGAAGTTAAGTTAGTTAACATTAATTTATAAAATTGGTAGGTCAAATACCCCGTTTTTGTAGACATGCATAAAATTCACTTGACATAATACTCGATCACATTCACGACCATTATTCTCTCTATGCATATTTTGTTTCATGTTGATCTTTCTCTGGTAAGTGGTAACATTAAAATCAGATTTTAGACCTAACAAACAAATACAAAATGGAAAATGGCACCAAATAGTAAATTCGAGACATGATAAGCCCAATACTAAAGTTTTGGAACAGACAAAAAAATAATTGGGCCTTAAAGCCCAAACAGGAATCCAACCAAGCCGAAGGAAGTAGTCTGATTTATATATATATATATACACGTGTGAGTATTCGGATCAGCTGACGCGTACCTTGACTAATCTCATGTGAGAATACACCTGACTCTACAACATTCAGAACACGTCAAACTCTACAACATTTACGTGTCAAAGAAAACTCATAATATATTAAATCTTAAGTAGGTGGCCACCATGAATTAATTTCACGACCTCTTTGTCCTTTATTAAGAACATTTGCTACTAGGCCAACCCATAATGGTTACAAGCAGCTCGATTCAAAATGTTATAAGGCAAACTCTAGGTTTACCTCCTTTAAATACATCGTGATGGCTTTACAAAAAGTAAGTTCATTTTCTTTTCCTTGAAAATTTTACTACCTTCTACATTTTGAACTAAGCATCGAAGAGTTTGTGACAAACATAATATTGGTATGTTGATTATTTTGTTTTACAGATCACCTCTTCCTCTAAATACAAATTCAATGGCACATAAAGGTCATGTGAGAGTGAGATTCCCCAACCTTTATATTATATATCTACATTTTTGCTCAATAGTCTCTCTCTCTTGGCATACATTTAATTATTTATTTTACTATTTTCCTCCTCAAATAAATAAGTTTCACTATTTTATTTACTATATTAATTACGAGAGTATATACACGTACTTATCATAAAAATATATAATATCGATTTGAATCGGGCAGTCTAAGTAAATTTGGCAGACAACTTTTCATAATACATAAAAGTAATAAATTAAAAATTATGGGTTTGATAGAAATGCAAACAAAATCCTCTATATTTCTATAATTTAATTGCTTTCTTGGAATCTTGATCAAACCACAGAATACGATACTATAAATTATTATTGTAAAATGTTCTCTTTGCCATGATATAATACTGTCATTTATTTTCGATCGTGTCACATCCTTTTTTGTTTTTCCTATCCTTTCTTTTTATATATATATTTTTAACAATAGCGGGAGTGAAAAGTACTCAACGTTAAAAGATATAATGTCTTAACCAATAATGTAAAAGAATATTTTTAACCATTTTTTAAGAACTTAAAAAGATAACTTAGAATTTTATGGCTTAATTAATTCTCCTTATAAATTTATGTCTACTCACTATACCATTGTTGATGTCAAAATTTGGACATAGAAGTATCTGACCTTTATGTGATATTAATCGTGAATTTATTTGATGGGGAGAAGAATATGACGTACAAAAGAGAAAACTCACACACCGTCACTCTAATGCTTAAGTCAGAGAGTGAAAGAGTGTAGAGGCTAGAGAGTTTGAGAGTAGGATTCAAGTTACCTCATAGAAACTATAAAAATTATTTATAAAAGGTGATTGACCTAGGTTGTTTTGATAAGGTTTTGGAGTCACTTTAGGATATTCATATAATCTACCAACCCAAGGAGTGTGCCTACTTTTGTGTTTGGCTAGGGTTGACCTCAGCCATGGTAGGACATCTTCCCCTAGGCCCTTTTTGGTCCTAGGATGATTGATATGAATTGTCCCAATCATCAAATTATTATCTATGTTTTATTTAATAATTTTGGTGTAAATTTAGTAATTTTCAATTTTATCCTTTATATAACATATTAAGTAGGGCTATTTTTTTTGTAACTTTGTTATGAATATGATGGGCCATTAGGGTTTTGTTTGGGATGCTATTAAAGTCTTGCCTTTAGGGTTGTCTTGATCAATTAGTTTTTACAATGGATCAAGTTTGACCTTTGTACTTCTTTTAAGTTTAGCTAAGAGAGCTTCTTGAATCATGGGTAAGAAATTCATTCTTTGTCTCAAGATATTTAATCTAAGGCAACTTTTGTCTAACCCAATCCTTTCGTCTAATTTCAATTCACTAGGATTTTCATATTAGTGATGCTTTGGGTCAGGGCATGCATGGGACATTGCCCCATTAACTATTCATTAGGATCGGTCTTAGTTGAGGCCGTGCACATTAATGACACAAACCAAATCTCTCCCTAAGCCCATTTTAGGTTTAAGGTGCTATTTTTTTACCCAAACCTTGTTATTCTCGACCTTGATGCTTCTATTCTTACTTTATGTCAATTATACCTTTCGATCCAAAGTCACCCATTACACCATGTTAACTTTCTGTTAGTTGTATTTAACATCTATTTATGAAATGGCGATATGAACATAAGTCAACTAATCAAGATATTTCTAACTGTGTTAGAAAAAAAATTCCAATATTACCACAGACTTAAGCAAAAAAATAACAGAGAAAATAAAAGAAAGCAACAAAACTAGAAACACAAGATAAACATAGAAAAACTTCAAATTAGAGAAGAAAAAAACTACGAACCTGAAAAATTCTACTATGTGAAATTTATCACAATCACACAAAAATATCTCTCCACCCTAACTACAAAAACACTCTTTTAAAACCTTTGACTACTTACACCATTTTTCTCACTCCCAAACTAGAGAATACAAAAAAGAATTCAACTAGAGTTAACAAACCAAATTTAAAGTGTTTCTAATTAAGACGATTTAAAACCAAAGGTATAGGTGTCCTAAATCTCTTGTAATCTCGTAGTTTGTAAACTTTGTATAAACATTTTGTTGTTAATAAAATAAGTGTTATTTTATAAGCATATACTCAATCTAATAAACTAAGATTCGTGATTACTTCATGTAATTTAAACAAGTATGTAGAGACATACAAGTGGATCTTGTTTAAATAATAACCTAAACGGTCTGTAGTAGATGGATAAGACTGGGTACCTTATCCTTGTGACACTACGGATACAGTCTACTTTGTAGGTATTACAAGTGTTATAAAGTGTTACAAATGATCTGATCCTGATCATTTATGTGGAGACATGTGAGCGGGAGTATCCTATACAAAGAGTTGTATAAGACCGGACCACGAAATGGTTAGTCTCTTTATATAACGCCGTTAATAATAGAGACTTACATTTCACTAGGATGACCTTAGATGACATGACCTGAATCCTAAATGAATTGTGAACTCCTGCTCATGAAGGCAGTCCTTTGATTTGTAAGAGTGAGAGTGGCCAGATTGCCAACTCAACAAGCCTACCATTTTGGGGATTCGTCTGATCAGGGAGTTGGGAACACAGCTACACAAGACGAAATTCACTCCTTCCCCGATGCAGGGGCAAGTAGATAAATTGCTCCCTTAAGGACTGATTTCGGGTCTTGAACATAGTGGTCACATCCTCTCCTTGCTCGAGAGGGACTTGGTCATAGTGGGACTATGACTTATTGTTCATTAGAGGAATAGTGGTACATAAGGAGTTAAATGTATCTATAGAGGCAAAACGGTAACTTTGGCCTAACTATACTTACGAGCAATTTGTGAAGGGTCATCGCACTGTTGATTGGTTATATCCAATGGACACAGAAATTTATCTGTAGTGCAAAGAATGCAGCTGTTGGTCTTTAGTAGAGTGGCCGACAGTTAACGGATGTTGGGTAATTTAATTAAAGATTATCCAAGTACCGTTGAAGCTTCAATCTACAGGTCCATAAGGTCCCTCTGTAACTTAACAGAGATTTAATTGAGAATTAATTTTGGATTAATTTGAAGTGTTCAAATTAATTGAGGGAATTATTATATATGATATAATTAATTAAATTGATTATATATGTGATATAATTAATATAATGTATTTGATACATTATATTTTAAGATAATATGAGAGGAATTTGAATATGATTCAAATATCAATTATATGAATGAGATTCATGTAATTAAATATAAATATGATTTATATTGAGAGGAATTAAATATTTGGATATGATCAAATATCAATTATATGGATGAGATTCATATAAGTTAATTTAATATAAATGTGATTTATATTAAATGTCATGTATTGTTGAGAGAAAATAAAATCTATAGTTTATGTTGTATTTGATCTAACATATAGTGTATATATATAATAAAGTAGTTATTATATATATATATATATATATATATATATATATTATTAATATTAATTTAATTGAAATTAATTAAAGGGAAGGTGTTACAACTCCCTCCCCTTATTATCTCAATGTTTTTACCTGGGTTGTGATCAAGGTGGTTGGAGATTTTTCATCTTCTTCCTCAATTGGTTATGAGATAAGAGTTCTCTCCAAGAAAAAGTTTACAAAGTTCTTTTCTCTTCCCTCTCCTCCTCTTCATCTCTTTCCCTCTTCCAAGGATTCAAGCAAAACTCACAACTCTTGCTTGAATCCTTAGTCCCAAGAGAATACATAGGGTTCTCAAGTGGTGGTGTCCTTTTGAAGAAGGAGTTCTACGTGGAAAAGGTGATCCGTTCGTGGCTTGTACGAGGGAGTTCTTGAAGAAAGGGTTCTTCAAAGGTAAGGGTTTTTGAAACCCTAAGTATTTTATTTAAAGCATGCTATAATTTAAGAAAATACATATCTTGTTCTTGTTTTACTGTAAAATTTATATTTGATGAAAAATGGAATTTAGATCGATCTTTGCTTCCGCTCAAAGGATCTTTTTCGAAAATTTCCTTCAATAGGCTCCTTTTATAGTGCTTGGAGCCCATCTCTATCTTAAAACCTTTTGATATGGGACAAGACAATTGCACTTCTAATATTTTTTCGAACTCCAACAAATTCCATATTGGCAATATATTTAAAGAAATCGCAACTTTTTCTATGTCAATTGTTTTCATCGACAATCATAATTCTCAACTCAGAGAATTATAACTCACTCTACTATTAAGAGTAAACCACTCGAATTACCACCTTCCAAGATTATCCTTTTTCGTCACATGTTGACAAACCCTACTGAAATTTATGATGCAACTTCTACCTACTTGGCTTATTTGGAAGTTCTTCATGAAGGAAATCGAAAGCGAGATTTCCATGAGCAGCAGAAGAACGATAATTCCAAATCACAATCATGAATGGACATATATTTACAGTCGACTTCAAACAAACGGTTATACAATTCAAATGCAGAAATTACAGCATGAACAACAAATACACAAAGAGATCAAACTCTACGCACAATGGCAGAAGTGTCTCCATGCCCTATTGCGCACTCTGATCGCTCCAACAACAACAACCACGAACGCTCGATCTACACGATCGTAACACAGCAGTAACACAACACGAACACTTCGCGTTCGTCCTCAACGATCTCCTCGGTCATGAACTCCTCCGCAACAACGAATGGCCTCTAGAAAACCTCGATGGTGTCGAGTTGAGTTTGACACCACCAACAAGACGACCTTGGTATTCTCGGTGTGAGAATCTAGAGGGTGGGCTCTATTCGAACTTAGTATGAGGTAGACAAATAGAGGAAACACCGATCGCGTACACGACTGAGCAAGTGGGAGAAGATGAAGACCTATCGTATAGGTCGATGCCCAATCATTTAGATAAAGCTATGCGATCGTCTAGCAAAATCTATGTGATCGTTTAGCTCGGTCTGTCGCGTACAGACTTTACACAATCGTTTACCTTGGGCCAGCAATCGTCTAGCAAAACTATGCGATCGTTTAGTAAATACTGCACGATCGTTTAGCTCTACTCTGCACGATCGTTTAGCTCATCCAACCGTCGTTTAGTAAATCTGAATTTACTTGACCTTTGTGAGTTTTTTTTTCACGAGAGAGAAAACTCAAAATCCTTTTCAATCGTTTTGTAAAAACTTCTTTTGTAAATAGGAAAACCACTTTCCTTTTAAACTCACGGTTACCATGATTCAATAACCACCCACTACTTTGGTTATTTAAAAAAAAAAATAATTATCCAATAATTAATATTATTATAAACATAAATGATAACCAACTTATCATACTATATTTATAACCTATAGTTTTAATATTTCATCTCATGAAACATATAAACCATAGTTCTTTTTCCATTCCATGGTACTTAATGTAAATCTCATTTACATCAATCCTCTACTAGATGTATCTCATACATTATATCGATTATATCATATATAATAAAAATACCTCTTGTCAATTTGAACATTTCAAATCAACACCAAGAACTGATCCTCAACTGAATCCATTGAGCTACCAAGGGGACCTCATGGACCTGTAGCTCGAAGCTTCAACGATACGTGAATATCTGACTAAACTCTTTAGTCATGGGATCCACCATTCGTTAATTGCCAGGCATTCCACTAAAGACCGACAGCTGAACTCTCCTTACCACAGATATATTATGTGTCCATCTTAATCAATCATCAGTGCGACAACCCTTTACAGATCGCTCGTAAGTACAACTGGGCCAATAACTATTATGCCCCTATAGTTACATCTGTCTCCTTAAGTACCACTGATCTCTCTAAGTGCAATCTCTCTACTTATCCCTGCTTCGGGAAAGGAGTGAATTCCATCTTGTGGACAAGTCCATGCAATCTCTCTCTAAGTTCCAACCACTGATCTCTCTAAGTGCAATCTCTCTACTTATCCCTGCTTCGGGAAAGGAGTGAATTCCATCTTGTGGACAAGTCCATGCAATCTCTCTCTAAGTTCCCAACTCCCAGATCAGACAAGTCCCCAAAAAGGTAGACATGTTGAGTTGGCAATCTGGCCACTCTTACCCATACTAATCAAAGGTAAGAGTTCCCAAAACACTCAGGATTGAGGTCGTGTCACCTATGTTCATTTAGGTGAGATGTAAGTGAAAGATCTCATACCGAGAGTTCCATGAGTGTGTTCAAATTGCTCCGATTTCACAGTGACCAAAATATAAATGATATACATTCAACGCATACAGTTATGCACATAAATCTAATTATCGGCATGTTCAGAACACAATAAATAACAGGGAAAGGGTTCATACCAGTTGAAGACTCTCTTCGAACTTCTGAACCTAATGCAGCAGAAACCCTCTAGCAGACCTACCAATACCTGACGGGTATGTCGACTGCAACAGCATGATCAGTACGAACACAAACATTGCAGCGGGGACGACACCACCACTAATGAAACCCGGGTATCCTTGGAGTGAAAACCCAAAGAGTGGGCTTTGGTGAGTTTGGTAGAGGACGGAGGACAACGATTCGTGTAGACGATAAACAAATGGGAGAAAATGCAGTGCTATCGTATAGCGGGAGTGCTTATCGTATAGAAGAGTTACACGATCGTGTAGGAAAAGCTGAACGATCGTTTAGGAAAAACGTATATGATCGTTTAGAGAAATTGTGAGGTAGACGATCGTTTAGACGGAAGAGCTTCTATCATATAGGCTATCGGGCAATCATTTTCACGAATTCTTTTGCGCGGTCGAAAATACTAAATGCACGATACGAAAAATGAAAACGTTTTTCATTTTTAACTCACCGGTTACCATAACCAACACTGCCCACTACCCACGTTCGAACGTGGAAAAATTGGTTAATTATCATATAATTAATCAATCAATTAATTAATAAATATAATCATATTATATTTATATCCTATAATTTGATATCACATATCTATTATAGTGTTTTCTTCTCTACTTGATATAAATCTTATTTATATATAATTTCCTCCAAAATAATGCATCTCATACATTTAGCCAATTATATCATATATAATTAACTAGTCCAATTATATCATATATAATTGAACTTCCTCTTGTCAATTTGAACATTTCAAATTAACCCAAACACTGGTTCTCGACTTTATCCAAGCTACCCAGGGGACCTAATGGACCTGTGGCTCGAAGCTCCAACCGTACGTGAATAGCTGACTAAACTCTTTAGCCACAAGGTCCACCATCCGTTAACTGTCAGTGATTCCACTAAAGACCAACAACTGAACTATTCTTACCACATATATATTTCTGTGTCCATCAGATATAACCAATCATGAGTACAATGATCTTTCACAGATGCTCGTAAGTACAACTGGGCCAATTTACCATTTTGCCCTTGCAGTTACATCTCACTCCTTAAGTACTACTGATTCCTCTAATGAACAATATAACATAGTCCAACTATGTGTGAACACCTCTCGGGCCAAGAGAAGGTGTGTGGCGCCACATCGTTCAAGCCCCGGAATCAGTCCTTAAGGGATCCATCTATTTACTTACCCCTGCCTCGGGGAAGGAGTGAATTCCATCTTGTGTAGCTGAGTTCTCAGCTCCCAAATCAGACGAATCCCCAAAATGGTAGGTTTGAATCGGCGACCTGGCCATTCGCACCCATACAAATCAAAGGATCGCCCTCAATGGCAGGAGTTCCCAACTCACTTAGGATTGAGGTCATGTTACCTATGGTCATTCTAGTGAAGTGAAGTCTCTGTCATGAACGGTGTTATATAACGAGACGTTAACACTTCGTGGTCAGGTCTTATACAAACTCTTTCTATAGAACACCCCTGCTCGCATGTCCCCAACACGAATGATCAGGATCAGACCATCTGTGACAAGTCACAACACTTGTGACCATTCCACAAAGTGGGCCACGTCCGTAGCGTTACTAGGATAAGGTTTCCCTCCTTTATCCATTTACTACAGACCATTTTGGTTATCACTCAAGACATGATCCACTTGTATGTCACCACATACATGCTTGAGTCACATACAGATAACCAGGGATTTTATGTTTATTGGTTTGTGGTAAAGCAAATAAAACAATTAACCGAGCAAAATACAAGATGTGAAGTAAATATCATATATTAACAACACAAGTGTTCGTACATAATGTTTACAAGCTATAGGACACGAGAATTTAGAGCATCAAACCCAACAGTAAGTCTCTAGTATCAACAGCGTTATATACAAAGTTTAGTCATCTCGTGGTCCAGGTCTTATACAAACTCTTTGTATAGAACACCCCCGCTCCACGTCTCCACATGAATGGTCAGGATCTACCATCTGTAGTAGTTTACAATACTTGAAAACCTCTACAAAGTGGGCCGTATCCGTAGTGTCACCAAGATCAGGTATCCCACCTTAATCCTTATACTACAGACCTATTTAGGTTATCACTTAAGGCATGGTTCACTTGTATATCATATATACATGCTTAAGTTCACATAAGATAACCAAGGAGCTTTGTTTATTTGATATGAGTAAATACCAGAATTAAATAAAAATTATTTTATTCATTGAACAATGTGTATCTTTACAAAACAACGAGACTCGGGAGAATTAAGACACCAATCCCAACACTTCAATCATCGACCCAACTTCCACCATACATAACCTCAAGTCAATGCCCGTTTGTAAACTTGTGGGACCGCTAACATCACATTCTTTATCATGGAAAAGCAAACATGAATTTCATCTTTCTTCAAAAGAATGAATTGCGATCCTTCGTGACGATGGAAACGATGTTAGCATCCAATTCAAAACCCTTTGACTAACCTGCTTTGTTGGAACAATCTCTTTTCATGTATCCAAACTGTCCACATTCCCAACAACTCTTTTTTTGCACGAATTCTTTCTTTGTCTTCCATTTGCTAGCTACTAATATTAAATCATCTTGTGAAGTATGTCTTTCACTCTTCAGTCTTATTTCCCCTGAAAAAAGTTTACTTGTACCCTCAACAAAATTTAAATTTTTCTTGATACGAAAGGTACGAAAGGTTCACATCATTCCTTCTCGTACATCAAGATTGGCTTCATGTATTCATAAGAAGGGGAAGTTGACAACATAAGTCTAAGGGTCTTATCTTCATCATCTATCTTCACTCTGATTACCTCCAGCCAGAAATGATGCCACTGAGAATACCCAAATGATATGAGATTTTCGTACCTTCCACCATCCGCAGTGTGTGAAATTGCTCCTTTAGGTACAAATGATTTCAAATGCTTTTTACTTGATGCATTGCTTCAAGCTTCTACCAAAGCTCTTTGGCTCTCAAAATTTCATGCACATTTACAAGAACATTTTGAGTCAAATTTAACTTGACTGCACTTGCAGCTCTCAAATTCATTTCCTCTCAATCTTCATTGCTCATGTTGGACTTCTTAAAACTTTTACTAGAACTATCGTTAAACTCTCCTAAACCACCATCACCACTTAACTCTTCAAAAGTACCACTGTTTGATCTTTATTTCAAAGCCTTGTGTAACCCAGGTTGTATTTGAAGGAACTCATGTGAGGAGAACCTTGAGTAGAAGCGGATCGACCAAATTCTATTAATTATCGAATGTAAAGTTTACACTAAACATACAAATAGATAAACATTTAAATTAAATTACAGCATGCTATTCAAGAAAAAGGGTTTCAAGAATAATTACCTTTGAAGAACCTTTCTTCACGAATCCTCTCTCGAACGGTCACGAACAACTTGAAGACCTTCTTCAAGAATTTCTCGAACCAAAACCCGGACACAACCACAATAGAGTCCTCGGTATTCTCAGGATGAGAATCCAGAAGTGGTGGGCTTTGACTATTTTGGTTAGGAGGAAAAAGTCTTAAGGTGGAAGAAGAAGAAGATTGAGAGTTTTTCACAAACAACTCAGAGATTCAGAACTCTTCTGTAAAACACTTTCTCAAAATGTTCAACAAAATTAGCAACTAGAAGAAGAAAACCTTTTTCTTTTTCTACTTTGCCCAAAAATAACCACCACCCACTAATGTGGGTGGAGAGAAAAGATGCGACAGGGAGTTGTAACTCCCTTCCATATTATTTAAATAATAATAATATAAATATAAATATAATATATACTAATGCGGGTGGAAAAAAAAGATGGGGAAGGGAGTTGTAACTCCCTTCCATATTATTTAAATAATAATAATATAATATAAATAAATATGATAACTATAAATAAATATATTAACTAACTTATCATGATATATTTATATTAAACTATATATTATATCAAACATAACATATAAACTATAGTTTTAATATTGTATCAAATACAATATAAACTATAATTTCTTCTCTATCATATGGCATTTAATATAAATCATATTTATATTAAATTTAACAACTATGAATCCTATTCATAGAAAATATATTCGAATCTCATTGAAATATTAATTTCCTCCCATTAAGCTATAATGTATCAAATACATTATGACAATTATATCATATATAATTGTAACAATTTAATTATATCATATATAATTAAATCCCTCTATTAATTTGAACAATTCAAATTAACCCAAAAACTGATTCTCAACTAAATCCTTTTGAGCTACCAAGGGGACCTCATGGACCTGTAGCTTGAAGCTCCAATGGTACATGAATAATTAATTAAACTCTTTAATTACATTATTCACCATCCGTTAACTATCAGACACTCCACTAAAGACCGACAGTTGCACTCTTCGCACTGCAAATCTGAGTCCATTTGGATATAACCAATCAACAGTACGATGACCCTTCACAAATTGCTCGTAAGTATAGCTGGGTCAAATTACCATTTTTTCTCTGTAGTTACATCTAACTTCTTAAGTACCATTGATTCCTCTAATGAACATAGATCATAGTTCTACTATGACCAAACCCCTCTCGGGCTAGGAGAGGGTGTGGCGCTACATTTATTCAATACATAAAATCAGCCCTTAAGGGAGCAATTTATCAACTTACCCCTGCTTCGGGGAAGGAGTGAATTTCATCTTGTGTAGCTGAGTTCCCAACTCCTTAATCAAACGAATCCCCAAAATGTTAGGCTTGTTGAGTCAACGACTTGGCCACTCTCACCCATACAAATCAAAGGACTGCCCTCATAGGCAACTCACTCATGACTTAGGTCATGTTACCTATGGTCATCCTGGTGAAATGTAAGTCTCTATTATGAACGGTGTTATATAATGAGACTAAACATTTCGTGGTCTAGTCTTATACAAACTTCTTTATATAGAATATCCCCGCTCGCATGTCTAATACATGAATGATCAGGATCAGATCATTTGTAGCACTTTACATTGTAACACCTATAAAGTGGGCCATACTCGTAGTATCACCAGGATAAGGTACCCAGCCTTATCCATCTACTACAGACCATTTAGGTTATCACTTAAACAGGCTCTACCCGTATGTCTCCACATACATGTTTAAGTTATAAAGATAAACTCTGATGTTAGTTTATTGGTTTGTGGTTAATGCAACTAAAATATCACATATTTTATAGACAACGTGAATAAAATATCATAATTTTATTAATCACATAAAGAGTTTGTTCATATAATGTTTACAAACTATAGAACCCTACGAGATTTAGGGTATCAACCTCAATAATCTCCCATTTGACCTAAAGCTAGTGGGGTGTACAATATAATCAAAATACAATGTACATGAATAATAAACTAGGACATAACACGCTTAATACAATATCTCCTGCTTGCCCTAGTCTAGACGTGGCTTGTCCCATAGACCTATACTTTGCAGGTGACCCTCAAACACTATAGCCGTGAGGGCCTTCATAAACGGATCAGCAATGTTGTGCTCCAAAGTTATCTGTGTGAAAATCACGTCCCCTCGATGCACAATCTATCTGATGAGATGATACTTCCGCTCTATATGCTTGCTGCGCCACTATTATCACAATAAAGTGTGATAGGCTTTGACATGTCTGGAATAACTTCCACATTAGTCAAGAATTTCTCGAGCCAAACGACCTCCTTAGCAGCTTCACAAGCTGTTATATACTCAACCTCCATGGTGGAGTCAGCGATGCACCCTTGTTTGGTGCTTCGCCATACTAGTGCCCCTTCGTTAAGAGTAAACACTGATCCTAATATGAATTTCCTAGAATCCCTATCAGTCTGAAAATCAGAGTTCGTGTATCTCGTAAGGATTAAATTCTTAGAACCATACACAAGCATGTAGTCCCTCGTTCTCTGTAGATACTCGAGGATGTTCTTAACGGCTGTCCAGTGATCTAATCTTGGATTAGATTGATATCTACTGACTATCCCCACTGCATAGCATCGTATACATCGAACTAGCCAAGGCAGATGCATAGGGGATCCGTCTCATCTCCTCAACCTCTTGAGGTGACTTAGGACACTGTTCCTTAGACAATGTAGCTCCGTGCCTGAAAGGAAATAAGCTCCTCTTGGAGTTCTGCATTGAATATTTGACAAGAATCTTATCAATATACAATACTTAACACCGTGTTAGCATTTTATTCTTTTGATCTAGAAAGATATGAATACCCAGAACAAACTGAACCTCTCCCAAATCTTTCATTTGAAATTGGGTCACTAGCAGTTCTTAACTCTATTCAATAAACCTACATCATTCTTAATGAATAGGATATCATCTACATACAATACTTGAAAAACTACTGAACTGTTGATGATCTTCTTGTATACACAAGACTTATCAACGTTTTGATCAAAGCCATAATATTTGATTGGAGTATTAAATCTTATGTTCCAAGATCAATATGCTTGTTTCAGTCCATAAATGGACCGATTAAGCTTACAAACCTTTTGCTCTTGACCTTGGATTATGAATCCCTCGGGTTGCACCATATAAATGGTCAACTCAAGATTGCCATTCAAAAAAGCAGTCTTGACATCCATTTACCAAATCTCATAGTCATAATATGAGAAAATGGATAAGAGGATTTGGATAGACTTCAGCATAGAAACAGGCGAGAAATTCTCCTCATAGTTGATTCTCTCTACCTGGGTATAACCCTTTGCCACCAGTCTAGCCTTGAAGGTTTGCACTTTCCCATCAACACCCCGTTTCCTCTTGTAGATCTATTTACAACCTATAGGTTTAACCCCATCAGGTTAATCTACAAGATCTCATATAAAATTGAAGTACATAGACTCCATTTCAAGATCCATCACTTTGATCCATTCATCTCTACCAACATCCTTCATTGCCTTCTTGTAAGACAATGGATCTTCAATTTCGCCATCAACTACCATAGCTAGGATTTCAGTTAAAACCATGTAGTGAATAGGTGGGTTCGCAATCCTCCCACTACGTCGAGGTTCCCTCAACACTTGAGGTAGATTTGACCTACTCGATGAACCTACTTCAACAAGTCTTGTTGAGGTACTAGGCTCTTCAACAACTCTTGTTGAAGATTTATTAGTTTCTTTGGAAATCTCATTCAACACAATTTTACTTCTGGGTTTGTGCTCCCTTATATGGTATTTTTCAAGAAAAGTAGCATTTGTGGATCTAAATACTTTGTTTTCTTTAGGATCAAATAAGTAACCACCTTTCGTTCCCTTGGGGTAGCCTACAAATAGGCACAACCTTGAACGTGATTCCAATTTCTTCAGATTAGCCTCAAGCACATGTGCTGGACAACCCCAGATTCTAAAATGACGTAAACTAGCTTTACGACCATTTCATAACTCCAAAGGTGTTCTGGCAACACTCTTTGAGGGAATGCAGTTCATGATGTACGCTGCAGTCTCCACTGCATAACCCTAAAATGAGTCAGGTAAGAAAACGTAACTCATCATAGACTGAACCATGTCCAATATGGTTTGATTTCTCCTTTCTCATACACCATTTTTCTGATGTGTACCAGGTGTTGAGAGTTGGGATACAATTTCATGATCTATCATATAGTTCTGGAATGTTAAATCAATGATCTCTCCACCTCGATTAGATAAAAATATTTTAGTCGTTATATTTAATGCATTTTCAACTTCAGCCTTGAAATCTTTGAACTTTTCAAAAGATTCAGACTTATGTTGCATTAAATAAACGTAACCATATCTTGAATAATCATCAGTAAAAATGATGAAATATTCATAACATCCCCTAGCTTTTACATTCATCAGATCACAAATGTCTGAATGTACTAGCTCTAGAGGTTCCTTGGCCTTATGACCTTTTCCAGTAAAAGTTCTCTTAGTCATCTTGCCTTCAAGGCATTACTCATACATAGGCGAAGAATTTTCTTCTAAGTCACTTAGAAGTTTATTCTTCACCAACCTTTCAATCCTATTGAGATTAATGTATCGTAGTCTTAGGTGCCAAAGTTGGGCATTTTCCTTAGGAGAAATTCTGTCTTTTATGTTAAGTTATAACAATTTTAAACATCTTAATGTTATGGAGGACATTTGTTGTTAACGATCTTAACACATACAAATTGTTTTCCAGTTTTTCAAAACATATATCAACACCATTCTTTGTAATAAACACTTTATTAAAAGAAAAGTTGATTTGATAATAATGTTTTAATAAACACTTTACGGAAACTAAGTTCCTTTTTAAATCAGGAACTACATATACATCATTCAAAATGAGAAATTTGTTCTGTAAAGTCAACTGAAGACCTCCTACTGCCATAGCTGAGTCGACGTGCCCGGTTCCAATTCGCATCGTCATTTCACCAGCATCAAGTTGCCCCCAGGAACTATTTCCCTGAAATGAAGAACAAACATGGTTAGTGGCTAAAAGGTCAATAATCCAGGTAGAATCATCATTCTCCACTAAACAAATTTCCAAGACAAGCAAATCACATTTACCTTTTTTGGCCTTCTTATTTTCTACCAAATATCTGGGGCAGTTCCTCTTCTAGTGTCATCCTGGTTGCAATGAAAATATTTTCCCTTGCCAACCCTGACAAGTTGTCTACCCCTTGGTGCAGCAACTTCTAGGTTAGCAACAACCTTCCCCTTTCCACCATTCTTCTTCTTCCACTTTTTGGTGCCGGAGGAAAAAGGTACAAACTTAGTTCCAGAGGTCGAACCTTTGTGGAACTTTTATGAAGATGAAGAACCATTTGCTTTAACCTTTTTCTCCTTGCTTTTCAACAAGGATTGAAAAGTCTGTAGCTCGTTGATAACGGGCAAAAATGCACGTTATTACAATGCAAATAAGTAAAACAATGAGGGAATGCGATGATAAAAATACATAAAGCCATGTCTAAAAAGCGGTAAACTAAGAATATTGTGATCGCATGCGCCCATCGCATAAAAGCAGCTAATTTACTTATTTTGTGCAGGAAAAATGCGTTGACGCAAAGCAAATTGTGATCCAATGAATTCGGCGACTGCGTGCATTACAAGATTGTGACTGCAAAGCCATGCGATCGTATGCGCTCGTGAGAATTTGCTCAAGCAGGTGGCCACATAAAGACGACGCATCAAGGTGAAAGCATAATAAATCATGATGGGACGGAAAGCTGATGACCATCGAATCTGAATTTAGTTGACAAGCCGTTAACAACACACTATAGCAAGTACATTCAACTTTTCGATGACCATTAATCGGCGTATCAGATGGAAGATTTAGTGACCTCCTATCATTGCAATCATTAGAAAGAAAAGCTTCTTCACCTTGAGCTCTATAAATACTGAAGGCCACCATCGATAAAAGATTTCGTCACATACAGAAGATAGATCATATACGAATTAGATAGCCGTTAGTCTGTAGTTATTCATATACTTAGAAGGCGGAGGCGAGCGAAGAGAAGAAGACGCCGAGAGATCATTCCTGGCTAGCTCGAAAGACTGTCGGGAAGCGCTATAAATGGAGAGAGTGCCGATACTTGTGAGAGCAAGGATATTCTTCTGGACAGAGTAGAGTAAAAAGACAGTGTAAAAGCCACGAGAAACAAGACATTGCTACCAGGCTTCTTATCCCTACTTTCCATTGTTGTTTTGTATTCTGACTTTATTTATAAAATGGAATTCTCATCTCAACATTTGTTCAATCACTTCACATTTCGCATGAGTAGCTAAATTTTCGAATGAGTTGAGAAGTACTTAGTTAGCATGACCTAGGATCTTCACTTTATGTGATCATCTTATCTTATATATGCGTTATTCACCCTTTAGAGATACTTGAGAGAGTAGTCTAAAGAAAAAATCTAGGCTTGAGAGAGTCAGGTTAGAATTTAGGCTTGAGAAAGTCAGATTAGAACCGCATAAGCAAGAGATAGAAACTTAGACATAAGTTATGTTTTCTATTACGCATCACATGCACCCTAGAAATAGGATATGATAGTATGCATTCACCTTGTATATGTGTGTATCATTCATCATCGCATAGAAAAAATAGAGGCTTAGACATAAGTCCTATCGACATTATCGTATACATCACATGCATCCTAGAAATAGGAATTATGACATTTGCATTAAGGGATGACATTCTGATTATGTGTGTGTAGCATGATCGCATAACTTGAACGCAATCTTAGGAAGTGTTAACTAAACCCCTTCCCAACCCGTTCATCGCATACTCATTGTATTCTCAATTTCATCAACTCTTTACTTGAATCCGTCACATCGAATTTATACTTAAACAAAACACCAACCAAACTTATTTGTTTTTGACACCGCAAAGGAATCAATTTTACTGACGCATAGTAACTTAATAGTCCCTGTGTTCGACCCTGGACTTATCAGGAAACCTAGTAAGATTTATACTTGGGTTTTTATTAGGAAAACTTGCATGTGCAATGCATAAATCATCATCGCAATTTCATACCATTATTTCATCACATTTACAACACATCACTCGTTGAGCAGGGTAGTCAGGTTGTACTTAATCCTGTTCAAAATAGCATTGCTATGAAAGTACAGGAAACTTTCAGTAAAAGATTCCAGTATAATGCTAACCTAGTTGGCCTCATCAATGCTTGACTCGTTCATCTCCGCCATGTTGAAGTGGATCATCACGTTGAGAACGTGTTTTTGAACATATGCCTCCTCTTGCATACGGGCAATGAAGATGTACTTGAGAGCGTCGTGTTTGAGTTGTGCAGACGGTTGTCCAAACATTCCCCTCAGGGACTCCATGATCCCACGGGCTGTGAGCATGAGCTTATGCTTCTTGACCAAAAATTCGTTAAGGCTTGCCAAGATATACGCTCGAGCCTTCTCGTTTACCCTTTTCTAACGCTCGTATGCTTTCCAAACGTTTCGAGGAGCATTGAGGTGGAATGGGAGGATTTTCCTCCATCAGGACAAAATGCAGGTCATTGATGATTAAAATAGCGTTGATCATGTTTTTCCAGCTAGCATAGTTCTCGCCAATTAATTTATCGACGACAAGTAAATTAAGAGTAGCAGTAGCCATTTTAAATTTGCTGAAAAAGAACAAACTTATTTTAGTCTACTTGTATTAATCACTTTTAAGAAAACCAATCAAGTTTTAGCAAAATAATCTAGTGTACCTTAAGTGACATCTATTTTGTAATGATGCTTCAGTGAGGTAGGACAAAAGTCACCGTAGGGTGATCAAGTGCCCCTTCACTAAAATGAGACATTCTCAACCATTAGACAACAACAACCCCTTGTAACTCTAACTAATAGTCACCATTGTTCGGTCTAGAATTTTTTAACATCCTTAACAATTCTGTGTAAGTGTAACCCCTCATTTTAGGTTCTAGAGTCTCGCCTTAATGAGCCAACCGTAGGAAAAAGTCGATTGGAATAAGAGACTAAACTAACCCTATCCATTTTTTGAGATCAAATAAAGCGTCATGCAATACAACCATCCTTTAGGGGGACACCCACGATGCCTTGAGGCGATGCATGAAAGTTTATCCAACCTAATGAGAGAGACCGAGGGATGTGTTGTCACACGTCCCGCTCTCACTTACTATAAACAGTCTCTCCATTCATCTTATTATTGACCTAGCCAAATGGCACCTGTAGGGGGACACCCATGGTGCCTTGAGGCCGAGAGTAGATCTCACGGTGTGAACTTTTAGGGAGAAACGTGTAGAGGTAAAAAAATGAAGTATCATATACCCTATTTTCCTCTTACTGAGTCTTCTACCTAGGGTTAATTAACTTAGGAAAATCTGGCTACTGATTCATCTAATTGTTTGTTTAATTTACTTAAAAATAACTCTTGTCTTTGATGATTAAACAATTTTGATTCAAGTCTCATTAAACTCTTTAATTGACTTTCATCAAACTTGCATGCATGTAACAAATCTATCTAATTCACCTTTCTAGGTAGGTTCCTAGGTAGGGGTGCGATGTTTCCATCGACTTAAGTACCCCAGCCTAGCCAGAACCCACCTTAGACAAAAGGTCCCTTATAGATACATTTGTTACATATTTAATCTTTTATTAATAATCAATTAAATCCTATTAAACCAGTTTAAAAGATTAAACTTAGATTTCTAATCTTATTAGAAACGTGATCTTAGGTCTATCTCAATCATATTTTATAACAATTTTAAAAAATGATTATAGCCTAAGGTTTGCATGCAAATTTTTATCATTGATTTTAATTCTAATTTCATTTAATTATAAAATTTATAAATAAATGAAACAATTAAAACCAACCATTACATGATAGACATACATAAGTTAATTATAACATTTATAAATTAACCTAAGGTAATGTCATGCTTCATGCAATGTTCATTCATTACTAATATATAACATTTATATAATTAAGTAATGAATCATGCTATAGCATACATTCCATACAACCATTCAACCATATATTATATACTTATAATATAAATGATGCATGAGCATGCTTTATGTAACTTAAATCATGCACACTAGTATATTATAAAACTTATAATATAAAATGATGCATTAAAATAAATGCATAACCTATGGTGGGTTTTAAAACTATATGACATACATTATGGCATATAATAAAAAACATACATCACATGTATATTTATATTAAAAGTTGATGGACTGGGATAAAACCTCTCTAAACAAGATATTAAAAGGCTAACTATTACAAAATTTTGAGCCAATCAGTTCGGAACAGGTGAACCGGGTCTTGAACTGCTCCTCAAAGAACACTTTGTAGTTGATTGTGTAGGAAACACACCATGCGTCGAACAACTAAGTTTTGAGTATGAAATACTATGTGATCATGTAGCTAATGACTATGTGATGAGCATGATAGTCTATGCAATCGTGTAACACATAAGCATGCGTCGAGTATCCAATACCGTGTGATCGTTCAACAAGTGAGCGCCTATGCGATCATGTAGCCAATGCAACACGATCGTGTAGCAAACTCTACACGATCGCGTAGTATTAGCTATGCGATCATTTAGCAAAGGCTATATGATCGTGTGGCTAACTCTACATGATCACATAACAAAAGCTACCCAATGCGGTAACCTCTGTTTCGTCTTCTCCATCGAAACACCAATCTGCAACCCTAGTTGGTTTTGTAATAAATAGCTTTACTTTTCCCATTTTTTAGGCTAATCATCCCGATCTATTGATTCTTGATGAATGTACATGTGATGTATGTTTATTTATATGTCATAAAGTATGTCATATAGTTTTAAAACCCAGCATAGGTTATGCATTTGTCATGCATCATCTTTATATTATAAGAGTTATGATATAGTAGCTTGCATGACTAAAATTACTTAAAGCTTGCTCATGCATCATATAATATAAGAGTTATAATATATGCATGTATTAAGCATATCCATGCATCATCTTTATATTATAAGTGTTATAGTATAAGGGTGTATGGGAGCATATATGCTTAGTTCATTACTCGTGATATATAAAAGTTATATATTAGTAATGAATGAACATTGCATGAAGCATGACACTTAGGTTTATTTATAATAGTTATAAATGCCTTGTGGATGTCTAGCTTAGCAATGTGGTTGATTTTGATTGTTTCATTTTTTATAAGTGTTATAATTAATGAAATTAGAATTAAAATCAATAAGAAAGAGTAGCATGTAAACTTAGGCTTTAATCATTTTTTAAAAATAGTTTTAAAATTTGATTGAGATAGACCTAAGATCACGGTTCTAATGAGATTAGATACTTTAGTTTAATCTTTTACATTGGTCTAATAGGATTAAATTGATTTGAATAAAAGATTAAATTTGTAATAAATCTATCTATAAGGGATCTTGTCTAAGGTGGGGTTTAGCTAGGCTGAGGTATTTAAGCTGACAGAAATGGAACACCCCTACCTGGGAACCTACTTGGAAAGGTGAATTAGATAGATTTGCTACAAGCATGCAATTGTTGACTAAAAGTAAGTGTTTAATGAATGTCGATCAAAGTTGTTTAACTTTCCAAAGTAAGTGTTACTTTTGGCAAACTTAAACAGTCACTTAGTAAAAATAATTAACTGTATTTTTCTAAGTAAATTAAAACCTAGGTTGTTAAAATACTCAGTGGGAGGAAAAGATGTATATGATATGTCAATTCTACTCACGTTTCTCCCTTAATGTTCACACCGTGAGATTCATGCTTGACCTCGTGGCACCTTAGGAGTGTCCCCCCTTTGGATGGTGTTTCCATGAGTCAATATCAAGGTGAATGGAGAGAGTATTTATAGTAAATGGGAGAAGAATGTGTATCAATATGTCCTGCGGTCTCTTTCATTGGTTTGCACCGTGAGACCTTTTTGCACAGCCTCGAGGCGCCCTGGCCTTCAAATGGTTTGTGAAGTTGGTCAATATCAAGGGGAACTCCAGAAATGGATAGGGTCGCTTTAGCTTTTGCTCCAATCAATTTTTCTCTTCAGTTGGCTACTTGAGGCGGAACTCTAGGATCTAAAATGAAGGGTCATACTTACAGGAAATTGTTAAGCAAGTTAATGATTTCTTGACCAAATCAATGATGGTTAATCGTTATAGGAATAGGAATTATTATGGTATAATGGTTATTTGAGAGTGTCTCAATTCAATAGAGGGATAAATTGACTACCCTTTGGTGGCTTTTATCCTAAACCACTGAAGTGTCATTGCAAAACTAGATTATTATGGGGTTCATTTAGATTTTTCTAAACCTGATTGGATTTGTTTTAAAAGAGTTATGCTAAAATCTAACGTAGATTAATATGTTTGTTTTTTCAGCAAAATGTCAATGTTTGATTTTTTGTTAGTTGCCTTTTCTACTTTGACTGACTTTACTTACATGACGTGGAAAAAGTCTATTAAAACACTTTTCGTGGCAAACGACCTCAAATTTGTCATGTTTGAGGATTGTCCTCAAGTCCCAACCCCTGATGGATTGCGAATTGTTCGTAATGCATATGAGGTGTGGATGAAGGCTAATTCGAAGGCCAGACTTCACATTTTGGCAAGTATACCTGATGCATTTTCCAAAAGGGTTGAGAACATGGTCATTGCACGTGATATCATGGACTCGTTGCAAGAATTGTTTGAACGTAAGTTCTCACTTTTTAAGCAAAATGAGATTGATGATAATGAAACCAATAGTGTCAGTTCCCAAGATAATCTCCAGTTCTTATTGAATGTCAAGGGACTAAGAGAGAAAGCAATTATTGCTTACTCTGATGAACTTCATCGACGAGAATTGTTCTCTGAAATGACACTTGGAGTTTATAATTGTTGGGGTTGATGCCCTAAATCTCGTAGGGTCCTGTAGTTTGTAAACACATATATGAACAAACATTTTGTGATGAAATAATATGAGATATTTTATTCACTTCTGTCAATGAAATATGAGATATTTTAGTTGCATTAACCACAAACCAATAAATTAAGATCCCTGGTTATCGTTGTAACTTAAGCATGTATGTGGAGACATACAAGTGGATTGTGCTTTAAATAATAACCTAAATGATCTGTAGTATATGGATAAAGGAGGAAAACCTTATCCTGATGACGCTACGAGTGTGGCTCGCTTTGTAGATGTTACAAGTGTTGTAAAGTGCTACAAATAGTCTAATCCTGACCATTCATGTATTAGAAATGCAAGCAGGGATGCTCTATACAAAAGAGTTTGTATAAGACTGGACGACGAAATGTTTAGTTTATTTATATAAAGTCGCTCATGACAGAGACTTTCATTTTACTAGGAGGACCATAGGTAACATAACCTTAATCCTGACTGAGTTGGGAACTCCTGCCTATGAGGGTGGTCCTTTGATTTGCATGGGTGCGAGTGGCCAAATTGCCGACTCAAACCTACCACTTTGAAGATTCATCTGATTGGGGAGCTAGAAACTCAGCTACACAAGATGGAATTCACCCATTCCTCGATTCAGGGGTAAATAGATAAATTGCTCCTTTAAGGGCTGATTCCGAAGCTTAAAAAATGTGGTACTTAAGGAGTTCGATGTAATTACAGGGGCAAAATGGTAAATTGGCCTGACTGTACTTACGAGCGATTTCTGAAGGGTCATCGTACTATTGATTGGTTATATCCAATGGACACATAAATATATCTGTAGTGCGAAGAGTGCAACTGTCGATCTTTAGTTGAATGCCCAGCAGTAATGGATGGTGGATATTGTGATTAAAAAGTTTAGTCAGTTATTCATGTATCGTTGGAGCTTTAAGTTACAAGTCCATAAGGTCCTTTGGTAGCTCAATGGATTCATGTTGAGAAACAGTTTTTGGGTTAGTTTGAAATGTTCAAATTAACAAGAGGAAATTTGATTATATATGATACAATTAAATTACTTCAATTATATGTGATATAATTGATTTGATGTATTAGATACATTAATTGGAGGAATTATTATTAAATGCCATAAAGGAGAAAAAGAACTATGGTTTATATATTGCATGAGATGTGATATTAAAACTATAGGTTATGAATATATTTTTTATTTGTATTTATATCAATTATG
Source organism: Benincasa hispida (assembly GCF_027475165.1). Taxonomy (NCBI): domain Eukaryota; kingdom Viridiplantae; phylum Streptophyta; class Magnoliopsida; order Cucurbitales; family Cucurbitaceae; genus Benincasa; species Benincasa hispida. The sequence continues at coordinate 62,483,266 of NC_143481.1, read as the reverse complement.
GGATAATTGGCTTCGGTTTTTTCTCCTAATAACCAACTTAGTGGGAAGTTGTGATCAGTTATGGTAATTGATAAATAAAATGAAAATATTTTTCATTTTTTCATTATGCGATTGATAACAATTGATAATCATATACATAAAAAAAAAAGATATGCGATAGCTTGAGAGCATAAACAATCGTGCATCGAGTTTGCTATATGATAGACACTCGTTTTCTAAACGATCGAGTACACAGTCTACACGATAGACTCCAGATTTCTCCCACTTATTTGATTGTCTATACGATCTGTCACACCGAGAATACCAAGGTTGCCTCTTGGTGGTGTCCGCTTATTGTTCGAGGTTGAGTGCTATTTGATCCTGTTCGAGGAGATTGTTGAGGCGTGACGTTCGTGCTATTGAACGTTTGTAGTGTTAGATCGAGAGAAACAAGAAGAAGCGTTCTTCAAGGTTCACTTGATCTTTAGAATTTTCATTTGAAAACATGCTGTAATTTTAAGTTTATGCATAACTATTGTTGTTTGATTTAAATATGTATGTTTTGTCATAATGGGGTTTGGAACGATCTTGCTTCCGCTCATTAGTTCTCTTTGTATAGAGTTCCTTTAATTGGTATCAGAGCCAGATTGTTCTGATAGTCCAAATTCCATTGATGCATCGAATTACATTTACAGCCTTGGTGGGTTTTATGTTGTTTGCAATGCGTTTAAACATTAGATGTCGTTGTGGATTTGAATCGATGGATGTTTCGGGATGATTACCTCTGTTTATTAAAGCTTTGTTTATGTTTCAAGTCAATTTATAAGGGCCCCTGTGTTTTTGGGCATAATGATATTGCTATCGAGTCTGTATTCAAAGTGTTTGAGTCTGTGAGAGTCGTTCATGAAGAAGCTTCAAAGCATCTAGATGTCGTTCTAATAGGGGAAGAAGACCAAGGGTTGGTCGCATCGTGTAGCCCAGGCTAAACAATTGTTTATATTTGGCTATGCAATCGTGTAGAAAAGTTCTCTTGATCGCGTAGTATTTGCATAACGGTCACATGGCTGATGTTACGTGATCGGGTAAAGAGTTTACTCGATCGTGTTGCGTTGGCTACTTGATCGTGTAGACGCTGAGGTAAATGATCATTGAGTTTATAATACTCGTCACATGGTAGGTGCACGCACTAAACGATTGAGTCAGCCAGCATGCTTCATCACATAGTCACTGGCTACTCGATTACTTGGTATACAACACTTGACGCTTGCTTCATGATCATTTAGGCGATCATGCTTCACTGCATAGTTGTCGTCTACTTGATTGTTTAGGCATGCATTACACGATGTGCGTTGCACGATCGTGTGGCCTTCATGCTTCATCGCATAGTCATATCACACGATCCATGCTACACGATCGTTTATGATCATTCAACGTTAATAAACGATCACAACGAGCTGCTATACGATGAAGAAGCGAGGCTTCACCTGGGTAGTTCAAGACCTAATTCGTTTGTTTGGACCGGTTGGCTCGTTGGTTTTGTAATAGATAACTTTACTTTTCCGGTTTTCTAGGCTAATCATCCTAGTCCATTGATTCTTGATGAATGTACATGTGATGTATATTTATTTATATGTCATAAAGTATGACATATAGTTTTAAAGCCCACCATAGGTTATGCATTTATCATACATCATCCTTATATTATAAGTGTTATGATATAGTAGCTTGCATAACTAAAATTACTTAAAGCATGCTCATGCATCATATAATATAAGAGTTATAATATATGCATGCATTAAGCATATTCATACATCATCTTTATATTATAAGTTTTATTGTATAAGGGTGTATGAAAGCATGTATGCTTGGTTCATTACTAGTTATATAAGAGTTATATATAGTAATGAATGAATATTGCATGAGGCATGACACATAGGTTAATTTATAAAATTTATAAATACCTATTCTAACTTAGCAATGTGGATGGTTTTAGTTGTTTCTTTTATAAAGTTATAATAGAAATTAGAACTAAAATCAATAAGAAAGACATGCATGCAAACTTAGGTTTAATCATGTTTTAAAAGAGTTCTAAAATTTGATTGAGATAGACCTAAGATCACGGTTCTAATGAGATTAGAAATGTATGTTTAATCTGTTAATCGGTTTAATATGATTAAATTGACTAATAAAAGATTAAATATGTACCAAATCTATCTATAAGGGACCTTTTGTCTAAGGCGGGTTCTATCTAGGCTGGGGTTCTTAAGCTGATGGAAACGGAATACCCCTACCTGGGAACCTACCTAAAAAGGTGAATTAGATAGAATTGATGCATGCAAGCAAATTTGATGATAGTATGTTAAAGTGTTTAATAAGTCTTGATTTGAACTTGTTTAATTATCAAAAGCAATAGTTATTTTTTTTAGCAAATTAAACTCACTTTTAGAAAAAATCAGTAGCTGGATTGTCTAAGTTAATGAATCCTTAAGTAGAACATTCAATGGGAGGTACTTAAGGTATATGATACTTCACTTATACCACTATACGTTTCTCCCTAAAGTTCACATCGTGAGATCTATCCTCGGTCTCGTGGCACCCTGGGACTGCCCCTCTAAAGGATGGTGTTTGGGTAGGTCAATACCAAGGTGAATGGAGAGAATGTTCATAGTAAGTGGGAGCAAGACGTGTGACAACATATCCCACGATCTCTCTCATTAGGTTGGATAACGTTTTGTGCATCGCCTTGGGGCACCCTGGGAGTGTCCCCCTAAAGGATGGAAGTTTTGCACAACTCTTTATCTGATCTCCTGAAAAGGATAAGGTTGCTTTAGTCTCTTGTCCTAATATGCTTTTTCCCTGCAGTGGGCACATTAGGGCGAGACTCTAGGGCCTAAAATGGTGACTGTTAGAGTCAGTTACAAGAGTTTTTTCTGTCTAATGGTTGAGAATATCTCATCCCAGTGAAGAGGCACTTGATCACCCTAACGGTGACTTTTGTCCTGCCTCGCTAAGGCATCAATTCAAAATAGATGTCTTTTCACTTAGGATACAATAGAACTATTTTGCTAAAAACTAAAATTAGTGAAGTGGTAATGCAAGTAGACTTATTAAGTTTTTTTCTAGTTTTCAGCAACTTTTAAATTATGGCAACCACGATATTAGCTTTATTAACCGCCGCCAAACTAACTGGCAACAACTATGCTAGTTGGAAAAACTCAATACTCACAATACTAATCATCGATGACCTTTGATTCGTCCTTATGGAGGAGTGTCCTCTATTCCACCTCATACTGCTGCTTGAAGTGTTCGAGACACGTATGAGCGATGGACACAAGTGAACGAGAAGGCTTAAGCGTGTATCTTAGCCAGCATAAACGATGTCTTGGCCAAGAAGCATGAGCCCATGATCACTGCATTTGAGATCATGGAGTTCTTGAAGGGAATGTTCGGTAACCATCCAGGCAGTTTGAGTATGACGCTCTAAAGAGCATCTTCAACTCCAAAATGAAGGAGGGTACATCTGTTCAAGAACATGTTCTAAACATGATGGTCCACTTTAATGTGGTGGAGATGAATGGGGCCCGCATCGATGAGGGCAGTCAGGTTAGCATTATTCTGCAAATGTTGCCAAAAAGCTTCCTACACTTCATAGCAATGCTGTTCTGAACAGGGTTGATTACACCCTTACAACTCTCTTCAATGAGTTGCAGATGTTCGAATCCTTGTTGAAAAGCAAGGAGAAGATAGTTGGTGAGGCAAATGTTGTTTCATCATCTAAAAAGCTCCATCGAGGTTCGGCCTCAGGAACTAAGTCTGCACCTTCTTCTACCGGCACTAACAAGTGGAAGAAGAAGAAGGGTAGTAAGAGGAAGGGGAAGGCACCGACTAACCCACAACATAGCGAAGTAGGCAACCAATGCCGGTTGAAAAAGAAAAATGTTTCACTGCAACCAGGATGGGCACTGGAAACGGAACTGTCCACATTGGTTAAAGGAGAGGAAGAAGGCAAAGGTCAAGCCAAACACGGTGAATGTGATTTATTGGTTTTAGAAACTTGTTTAGTGGAGAGTGATGATTTTGCCTAGGTTATAGACTCTGGGGCCATTAATCATGTTTGTTCTTCTTTTCAGGGGATTATATCCTGGCGGCAGCTTGAGGCTGGTGAGATAACGATGTGAGTAGGCACTGGGTATGTCGTCTCAGCTGTGACAATGGGAGGCCTCCGATTGACTTTATAGAATAGGTTTATCATTTTGAATGATGTATATGTTGTTCCCGAGTTAAAGAGGAACTTGATTTTTGTAATGTGTTTGCTTGAATGTAAATACACTCTTAACTTTTCTATGAATAAAGTGTTTATTCTAAAAGATGGTGTTGAGATATGTTCAGCTTTGCTGGAAAATAATTTGTATGTGTTAAGACCGTTAGCAACAAATTCCCTTCATAACATATAAATGTTTAAAACTGTCGTAACTCAAAATAAACGATTTAAACTTTCTCCTGAAGAAAATGCCCAACTTTGGCACCTTCGATTAGGGCATATCAATCTCAATAGGATTGAGAGATTGGTGAAGAATGGACTTCTAAACGAGTTAAAAGAAAATTATTTACCTGTGTGCGAGTCATGCCTTTAAGGCAAGATAACTAAAAGACCTTTTATTGGAAAAGGTTATTGAGCCAAAGTGCCTCTAGAGTTAGTACATTCCGATCTTTGTGGTCTGATGAATGTGCGAGCTAGGGAAGGCTAGGAGTATTTCATCACTTCTACTGATGATTATTCAAGGTACGAGTATGTTTATTTGATGCAACATAAGCGAGAATCTTTTGAAAAGTTCAAAGAGTTCAAGGCTAAAATTGAAAACAATTAGATAAAGGGATTAAGACACTTCGATCTGATCGAGGTTGAGAGTTTTTGGATTCTGAGTTCCAGAACTATTTGAAAGAACATGGAATCGTTTTCCAACTTTCAGCACTTGGTACACCTCAACATAATGGTGTATCATAGAGGAGAAACAGAACCTTATTAGACATGGTTCGGTCGATGATGAGTTATGCTTCCTTATCGGACTCGTTTTGGGGTTTTGCAGTAGAGACTGCAGCTTATATCCTCAATTGTGTTCCTTCCAAGAGTGTTGCATGAAGTTGTGGAACGGGCATAAAGCTAGTTTGCATCACTTCCGCATTAGGGTTTCCCAGCATATGTGCTTGAGGCTAATCCTAAAAAATTGGAACCACGTTAGAGGTTATGCCTATTTGTAGGCTACCCCAAAGGAACACGAGGGGGTTACTTTATGATCCTAAGGAAAACAAGGTGTTTGTGTCGACAAATGCTACCTTCCTTGAGGAGGATCATATAAGGGAGCACAGTCCACGAAGTAAAATTGTATTGAGTGAACTTTCCAAAGAAACTACTGAAACTTTGACAAGAGTTGTTGATGAGCTTGCTACATCAACAAGATTTATTGATGGAAGTTCATCTAGTAAGTCAAATCCACCTCAAAAGTTGAGGGAACCTCGATGTAGTGGGAGGGTTACGAACCCATATGTTTGCTATATGGGTTAATTGAAATCCTGGCTATGGTAGCCAATCGCGAGGTTGAGGATCCATTGTCTTACAAGAAGGCAATGAAGGATGTTGATAGAGATTAATGGGTCAAAGCAATGGATCTCGAGATGAAGTCTATGTACTTCAACTCAGTATGGGATCTTGTAGATCAACCTGATGGGGTTACACCTATAGGTAAAAGGAAATGGGGTGCTGATGGAAAGGTGCAAACCTTCAAGGCTAGACTTATGGCAAAGAATTATACCCAAGTGGAGGGAGTTGACTATGAGGAGACTTTCTCACCTGTTGCCATGTTTAAATCTATCTGCATCCTCCTGTCCATTGCCTCATATTATGACTATGAGATATGGAAAATGGATGTCAAGACTGACTTTCTGAATGGTAATCTTGAGGAGACCATTTATATTGTGCAAACCGAGGGATTCATAGCCCAAGGTCAGGAGCAAAAAGTTTGCAAGCTGAATTGGTCCATTTATGGACTGAAACATGTATATGATACTAAGGTATAGAGTATGCCCTAGTTTATTGTATATTGTACTTGTTTTTTCATGTATTGTACATTAGTCTCCCGAGGCATTAGAACAAGTGGGAGATTATTGGGATTGGTGTCCTAATTCTCCCAGAGTCTCATAGTTTGTAAACTTTATACACATTGTTATCAATAAGATAAGAGTTATTTTATTTTTATTTACTCATATCCAATAAACAAAGATCCATGGTTATTGTATGTAAACTTAAGCATGTATATGAGATATACAAGTGGATCATGCCTTAAGTAATATCCTAAAAGGTTTGTACTATAAGAATATAAGAGGGATACCTTATCCTGGTGACACTACGGATACAACCCGCTTTGTAGAGGTTTACAAGTGTTGTGAACTACTACAGATGGTCTGATCTTGACCATTCATGTGGACCACGAGATGATTCGTCTCTTTATATAATGTCGTTCATACTTGAGACTTACATGTCACTTAAATGACCATAGGTGACATGACCTTAATCCGGAGTGTTTTAGGAACTCTTGCCTTTGAGGATTTGTCTGATTTTTGGGGATTTGTCTGATTAGGGAGCTGGGAACTCAGTTACACAAGACGGAATTCACTCCTTCCCCGAAGTAAAGGTAAGTAGATAGATTGCTCCCTTAAGGGTTGATTCCAGGTCTTGAACATAGTGGCCAAATCCTCTCTTTGGAAGAGAGAACTCAGTCATAGTAGGACTATGACTTATTATTCAATAGAGGAATTAGTGGTACATAAGAAGTTAGATGTAACTACAAGGGCAAAATGGTAAATTAGCCCAGCTATACTTACGACCGATTTGTGAAGGGTTAACTCACTGTTGATTGGTTGATATGGACATAAAAATATATCTGTAGTGAGGAGAGTACAACTGTCGGTCTTTAGTGAAGTGCCCGACAGTTAACGAATGGTGGATCTCGTGACTAAAGAGTTTTGTCAGTTATTCATGTACCGTGGAGCTTTAAGCTACAAGTCCATAAGGTCCCCTTAGTAGCTCAATGGATTCAAGTTGAGAATCAGTTCTTAGGGTTAGTTTGAAGTGTTCAAATTAACAAGAGGAAATTAAATTATATATGATATAATTGATGTGATGTATGAGATACATCAAGTGGAGGATTAATGTAAATATAATTTACATTAAGTACCATAAAATAGAAAAAGAACAATGGTTTGTATGTTTCATGAGATGAAATATTAAAACTATAGGTTATAAATATAATATGGTAAGTTGGTTATCATATTCATTTATAGTATATTAATTATTTGATAATTAAATCTTTTTCTCTAATAACCGATTGAGTGGGAGGTTATTGGTGGTTTTATGGTAACCGTGAGATAAAAGAGAAAAATGTTTTTCTAAAAATTAGGGGTTGCCTCATTTGGAAATAACTCACGGTGAAGCTATCAAGTGAAAGTGTTTCATCAGCTGATCATAGCTAAACGATCAAGTGGCTAAGTCTATACGATAGGCTGCCATTTACTAAACAATCGAGCACATCGTCTATACAATAGACAACTTCCTATCTCCCACTTACTCAATCGTCTACACGGTTGTTGTCCTCTAGTCTCTTCCTCAAGCCAAGATCATACAGAGCCCACAATCCTGGATTCTCACATCGAGAATACCAAGGTAACTATTGTGGTGGTGTATTCACTCACTCCATGAATCGAGTGTGACTCGATTGTTTTTGTTGAGGCTGTTCATTGTGTTCGTGCTGTGTACCGGTCATTGCATTCGAGGGCTGCGTTGCTGTTCTTGGACGCTTGGAGACTGATCGAGGGATTCTTGAAGAATGTTTCTTCAAAGGTATGCATACTCTACCCCTTGATACTCTTATTAGCATACTATAATTTCTAGATTTGCATGACCTGTTAGTTTCCATTCTTGTACTGTAATTGATTGTGTTCAACTCAAATCAAATTTGGAACGATCCTTCCGCTGCTCATGGAAATCCTCGTGTTTGATTTCTTTCAATTGGTATCAGAGAAAGGTTGTTCTGATATTCCAAATTTCATTTTAGTTTTGAACTTCTTTTATAGTCATGATGGGTTTTATGGTTTCTGCGTTGCGTTTAGAGGTTAAATGCGTTTGTGGATATGTTGATGAATGCTTACAGGTTAATTACCTCTTTTTAAAGCTTTCTTTTCGATTACAAAGTGTTAAATTGTAAGGGCCCCTACGTTTTTTGGCATAATTAACAAGCAATCGAGTCTGTAATTTAAAGTGTTCGAGTTTGTAAACGATATCCTACTCATTGGGAATGATGTAGGTTTACTGACTACAGTTAAGAACTGGCTAGCGACCCAATTCCAAATGAAAGATTTGGGAAAGGCTCTGTTTGTTCTTGGGATTCAGATCTTTTGGGATCGAAGGAACAAAGTGCTAGCACTGTCTCAAATACTCGATGCATAACTCCAAGAGGGGCCTTTTGCCTTTTCGTCATGGAGTTACATTGTCTAAGGAGCAATGTTCTAAGACACCTCCAGAGGTTGAAAAAATGAGATGAGTCCCATATGCATCTGCCATTGGTAGTTTGATATATGTGATGTTATGTACTAGACCTGACATCTGCTACACTGTGGGGATAGTCAGTAGATATCAGTGTAATCCAGGACAGGGTCACTGGACTGCCGTAAAGAACATTCTCAAGTATCTTCGAAGAACGAGGGACTACATGCTTGTGTATGGCTCTAAGGATTTGATCCTTACAAGATACACAGACTCTGATTTTCAGACTAATAAAGATTATTGAAAATCCACTTTAGGATCAGTGTTCACTCTTAACAGAAAAGCTGTAGTGTGGCAAAGCACTAAGCAGGGGTGCATCCCTGATTCCACCATGGAGGCCGAGTATGTAACGGCTTGTGAAGCTGCTAAGCAGGTCGTTTGGCCCAGGAAGTTCCTAACTGATCTGAAGTTGTTCCACATGTCTTGACCCATCACCCTTTATTGTGATAATAGTGGTGTTGTGGCGAATTCCAGAGAGCTAGGAGTCACAAGCACGACAAGCATATCGAGCAGAAATACCATCTCATCAGAGAGATTGTGCATTGAAAGGACGTAACAGTCACGAAGATGGCTTCAGAGCACAATGTTGCTGATCCGTTTACGAAGGCTCTCACGGCTACAGTGTTTGAGGGTCACCTTCAGAGCATGAGTTTACGGGACCGCCAGGGCTGGACTAGGGCAAGTGGAAGTATTGTTGTATTGAGCCTTTGTGCCCTAGTGTATTGGTTTGTTCTTGTAACTTTCTTGTACACCCCACTAGCTTTAGGACAAGTGGGAGACTGTTGGGGTTGATGCCCTAAATTTCGTAGGGTTCTGTAGTTTGTAAACACCTGTATGAACAAACATTTTGTGATGTAATAATATGAGATATTTCATTCACTTTTGTCTATGACATGTGAGATATTTTAGTTGCATTAACCACAAACCAATAAACTAAGATCCCTAGTTATCATTGTAACTTAAGCATGTATGTGGAGACATACAAGTGGATCATGCTTTAAGTGATAACTTAAATGGTTTGTAGTATATGGATAAAGGAGGGAAATCTTATCCTGATGACGCTACGAGTATGGCCCGCTTTGTAGATGTTACAAATGTTGTAAAGTGCTACAAATGGTATGATCTTAACCATTCATGTATTAGACATGCGAGCAGGGATGCTCTATATAAAGAGTTTGTATAAGACCGGACCATAAAATGTTTAGTCTCGTTATATAACGCCGTTCATGACAAAGACTTTCATTTTACTAGGATGACCATAGGCAATATAACCTTAATTCTGAGTGAGTTGGGAACTCCTGACTATGAGGGTGGTCCTTTGATTTGCATGGGTGCGAGTGGCCAGATCGCTGACTCAAATCTAGAACTTTAGGGATTCGTCTGATTGAGGAGCTAGGAACTCAGCTACACAAGACGAAATTCACTCCTTCCCCGATTCAAGGGTAAGTAGATAAATTGCTCCCTTAAGGGTTGATTCCGAGACTTGAACAATATGGCGCCACACCTTCTCTTGGCCTAAGAAGGGTTTAGTCATAGTAGGACTATGATGTATTGTTCATTAGAGGAATCAGTGGTACTTAAGGAGTTAGATGTAATTACAGGGGGGGAAACGGTAAATTGGCCCGACTGTAAGCGATTTGTGAAGGGTCATCGTACTGTTGATTGGTTATATTCCATGGACACAAAAATATATCTGTAGTTCGAAGAGTGCAGCTGTCAGTCTTTAGTGGAATGCTCGATGTTAACAAATGGTGGATATTATAATTAAAGAGTTTAGTAAGTTATTTATGTACCATTGGAGCTTCAAGTTATAGGTCCATAAGGTCCCCTTGGTAGCTCAATGGATTCATGTTGCAAATCAGTTTTTGGGTTAGTTTGAAATGTTCAAATTAACAAGAAAGAATTTGATTATATATGATATAATTAAATTGCTTCAATTATATGTGATATAATTGATTTGATGTATTAGATACATTAATTGGAAGAATTATTATTAAATGTCATAAAGGAGAAAAAAAACTATAGTTTATATATTGCATGAGATGTGATATTAAAACTATAGGATATGAATATATTATTTATTTGTAATTAAATCAATTATGGGATAATTGGTTCGATTTTTTCTCCTAATAAACAACTTAGTGGGAAGTTGTGATCATTATGGTAACTGATGGATAAAATGAAAACCGTTTTCATTTTTTCATTATGCGATTAATATGTTGGGTTTGATGTCCTAAAACTCACAATTTGTAGAATGATGAACATTTTCTATAATAAATAAACTAATTATTGATTTCATAAATTGTATGGAAGTCTAAATCCAATAAACTAAGGCTCATGACTATTGTATGAGTACTTGAACTTTATGTGGAGACATAAGAGTGGATCAGGTTCGAGTAAATAGTCAAAATGATCTATGGTACATGAATAAGATTGAGTACCTTATTCTGGTAACACCATTGGATGTGGCCTACACTGTAGTTGTTGTAAAGTGCTACATATGATGTGATCCTAATTCGTACATGTTATGACATGAGGAGTGCGGGCGTCCTATGCAATGAGTTTGCATAAGATCAGGACCAAGAAATAAGTCACTCATACTTTATAACATTTTTTACAGTATAAGACTGACTATTTCACCTAGATGACCTAGGTAACTCGATCTTAATCCTGAGTTAACTATGAACTCTTGTTTATCGGGATTGCCCTTAGATTTGCATAGTTGAGGGTTGGCTCAACAGCGTCAGCTCAATAAGACTCCCATTTTAGGGGTAAGACCGGATAGATAGCTGGGGACATAGGGTACAAGACGAAGTTCACACCTACCCAATTTGAGGATTGGAGAAAGGTTGTTCTCTCAAGTACTGAATCCAGGTCTTGAACAAGGGGCCCCACCCTCTCACTAGGATGAGAGAGTTTGGTTTAGTGATTGGATCATAAACCTGTGAAGGGTTGACTTGCTGATTATGGTTAAATCATGTGGACATAATATATCTACAGTGAGGGGAGTGCAACTATGGGCTTTAGTGGAGTGACCCATTAGTTAACGAATGGAGATTAATTTGGTCTAATGAGTTTAGCCAATTAATCTCGGATCGTTGGAGCCCATGATCTATAGGTCCGCGAGGTCTCCCTACTAGCTCGTAACGGACTAGCTCTAGAATAGCGTGATAAGTTAATTTGAAAGGTTCAAATTAGAATTAAGGGAATTAGTAATTATATGAGATATAATTACATGTTTAATTTGAGAATTAAACGGAATAGGAGAATTTATATATTTAAATATGATTTAAATATATAAAGATGGATATGCGTTAAAATTAATTTAATATTTGATATTAAATTAATTAAGTTTTATTTAATAATTAATTTATGAAATTAATTAAAATTTTCATTCTTTAAAATAAAAATAGATTTAATAAAATCAAATTTTTATTTTTGAGATAAAATTGAAAAAGAGAAAACAAAAGACACAAATGGAAAAATTGGTTTTTCCATTGTCCATCTTTCAAGTAGCTCACACAAAATGCATTCAACCTTGCCTTATTTTCTCCAAGCATGAGCTGCAACTTATGAAAGTCTCACCTTTGCATGTTGATCTACAATATAATGGAGAGATTGGAGTGAAAATCGGGCATGCAATCTATAGAGAATTTTAGAGAAAATTCAGGTTGAAGAAAGAGTTCTTCAACAAGGTTGCTACAATGAGCTTTTCTCCTTCATCCCTTGATTCAAGCTTGTTCTGAGTCCCATAACTCAATCTATAGCACCAAGAGAATAGTGGGAAAAATCTTGAGGTGGTCTGCAACAAGATTTGGAGAAAATAGCAGCTAGAGAAGGAGCTTTGAAGAAGTTTTACAAGAGGTATGTCTTGAAACTCACTTGTTTTTCTACAAGAGCATGCTTAATATTTTGCCAAAATTAGTGAATTTGAGTGCTTAGATGATTCTTGTGATTTTGATGTTCCTGGTACAATCCTACAATTGGTATCAGAGTATCAAATAAGCATTCAATTCGGTTTAATTTTGGTTTGGTGGGTGTTTTATATGAGAAATATGAAACTGGTGCACTGATATGGTTTTCTGAGTTTTTGGCTGTTTAATTCTCTTTAATTTCTCATTTAAATTTTTAATTGATTCTTGTTTGATGAGCTTTTATGTGTTAGCAAGAGTCTATAATTTATTTGGAGTCATTAGAGTCAAAACTAAGATGTAATTAAAGAAACAAGTGAAGGAGGTCGAGCTGCTGTTCTAGTTTTTTGTCTTCTTCTCAAAATCGTTGTTGAGGTTCAGTTGCTAAGCGATCGTCTAGCTCCCGGAGCTACACGATGTGAAGAAGCTAGACAGTCGTATAAAAATTGGGCACTGGTCGTTGTGATGTTGAACGCTAGACGATCGTGTACCTATGAGAGCTAAACGATACGTTCATTTTGCTATATGATAGCACTAAATGATCATTTAGCTTTGGCGTGGAAACTAAATGATATGTTGAATTTACTATACGATGGTATTACACGATTTTTTAGCTACGATGTGCACTAAGCGATCGATGAAGTGCTACGAGATAGCTCTGAGCGATCATTTAGATGCGGAGCTAAACGATCGTGTAGACGAAGTGCTAAGTGATGTGTTGAAGTTTTTATGCGATGGAACTAAACGATCGCCTACCTGTGAAATGCTAAGCAACACGATGATGTTCTATAAAATGGAGCTAAGTGATCGTTTAGCTATGGCGGATACTAAACGATGACATGAAAGCGCTAGGCGATGGTGTTAAGCGATAGTTATGTGATAGCTATAAGATAGCAAAGCGATGGAGTTCAGTGATCTTGTAGTTCTATACGATAAAACTAAGCGATTGTGTACCTTCGACATACACTAGGCGATCGTGTAGCTTTATGCGATAAAGCTAAATGATCGTTTAGTTGAGGTAAGCACTAAGTGATCGTGTAGTTTTTAACAACATAAGGTGATGGAGCTAGACGATTGCCTTCAGTGCTACACAATCGGCCTTTGCAAGATTTTGAGGTTGGATCGAGAGTAGCCGGTTTGACCGGTTTTCTCAAGGTCCAATCCGGTTCAGACTTAAAGTATTTTTGGCTGGTCCGGTTCAGACTTATTTAGTCCGATTCAAGATGTTTGGGTTCAGTTTGGAGCAGTTCAAAGAAGGATTTTGAAGTTGATTGTAATAGTTAGGCTTCTGTTTGCTTTTTTTTGCCAAAACTAAAACCATATCAGTCTGTGTTTAATTATTTATGCATTTGATGTGTGTTATAATTAAATAAATCTTGTATGTGCATATAGTATGCCATTTAGATTTAAAATCCCACCATAGGAAGCATGTTACATGCTTTGAAAGTATGTTATAATTGTTATAATTTATAGTATGCATGTTAAGGTTTCTTGTATCAAATATAAGTGTTATATTAAATATTGAATGTCTTATGTATGTTATGGATGTTTAGCATGTCTAAAATTTATAAGTTGTTATAAATTTGGGTTAGACATTTAAAATCCATAAACAACAACTGCATGTTGGCGTAGGTTGACCACCTATTTTAATTGTTAAAACTTATAAAACCTAGGTTACAAACTCAACCGGTATATAATCCTATCTCAGGCTGAGGGTACTTAAGTTGACGGCTTACGGATCATCTTCTACCTGGGGATTATGGCCGAATTATTGAGCATTGGTAACTGGTTTAATGAGCATACGTGAGTGATGTGAGGTAATAAAATGGTTTATCACCTAGACATCATAGGTTAAAATCTGATTATAAGAGTTATACTTGGATAAACCACATAAACTTAGGGTTGTTTTATTAGCCAAAACGAACCTAAGTATAAATCTACCCAAATAGAACACTTCAGTGACAGTTTAATAACTTCTATATGATAGAGTTATTAGAAAATTTCAGTGGAAGATTAATAACTGATGACGGGCAAAAATGCACGTCATCTTATGCCTTTTATTTAGAATTATGAGGGCTGTTAAGCATAATATACGACAATTATTTTAGGAATTCATGAGAAAATGAATTTACGTCGTTCAGCATCAAAAATCTCGGCTAACCCACTATTATGTGTTATTATGCGTTCAATTGTCTATTTTTGTAGCAAACGCAGGAATCGAACGTAGATGCGAACGCCGAGCTATCACATAGACGACCACATGTGGAGAAATTCTCCATCGCAAGCACGATCGCATATGCTCGACGCATGAATATTGCATCCATTAATCGCATGCGGTGATCGCATACGACAGTCGTATGGGTGTTGCGGCTGTCAAGCGAATGCGTCCATCGCATGGGAATTGCGGTTGTCGAGCGAATGCATCCATCATATAGAAGTTACGATCGTCAACCGATTTCGGTCATCATGTAGAAGTTGTGGTAATCAAGCGAATGCAGTCATTGCAAGATTGCGGCTACACGATGATAACCATAATAGAGGGATAACGTAAGGTTGGTGGAATGGAAGCATCAACGCATATCTCGGGAAAATTAAAAGATGATGTTGACATTTCACCTACCACGCCATTAATAGCAGAAATTCAGAAAAGGACCACGCGCCGCGAATGTCAGAATCAGAGCAGGTCCATTAATGCTATCGGCAATCAAGCTCTACAAATAGAAGCCAATGAGCAGAATTTCAGATCATCCAAGTTTTAGCCTTCGGGCAGATCCTTGTGATCCAAATGAACGCGTTAGAAGAAAGCTTGAGAGTTCTTCATCTCCTTCATCCATTCCGAGCAACGACCGGAGCCTTCGTCGGAGTTAGATCTCGAGAGAGTTAGCTATACTGCCCTTCCATGGCACCACCGGAAACCTTGACACACATCTGCTGGAAGCAAGACATTGCTTCCAGCTGATCCTTTCATTTTCTCTTCTTTTCTGATATTGTATTGTATTACATTTTGGATTAAGAAATTAATACATTGTGTGTTCAATGCATTTCTATATTTTCTGCGATTCCATCTCCATCTTTCTTTACTTAGCATCCTTAACTTTCATTGCATCACTTAGTGAAATTGCTAGAGTATTGCATATTCAATCATGCGGCATAGGAATATGAAGCATGTAGCAAACCACGGGGAGGTGTGCGTTGCGTGAGTATTGTGAGAAAACCTTATTTGCTTAGTGTGAAGCTGTAGCAATGCCTGTCTATAGGCGGACACAACGATTGTCTATGAGTAAAGTCAGCAACAACTAACTGCCAGGGAGGGTAAGTGGTTGGTCACATTAAGCAATGTAAGCAAGTATTCACTAGAGAAAGGAATAATCTTACGCCAACCAAGTTTATGCAGTTACCTTGTCTTATGAGCGCATCACTCATCATTTAGGCATACTTGAGAGAGTAGTCTAAAAACCAAATCTATGTCTCGGGAGATCAGATTAGATGGCATAAGTAAGAATGGGGAACTTCGAGATAAGCTCCATTTTCTATTACACAACGTATGCACCCTACGGAGAGGATATTGCGTGCGTCCAAGAAGTAGAATACGGTGGTATGTAGTCATCTTGTTTATGTGTGGGAGCACATGAGCAGGAATAGAGACTTAGGAATAAGGCCTCTCGATACTTCGCATATACATTGCATGCGTCTTAGAGTTAGGCGCAAGTGTGTGTAGCATGATCGCATAGCTTGCCTTGGCTGAGGTTGCCTTTGCGGTCAATCTTAAGCATTGCGATGAAGGCATCTTCACATTTTATCTAATTTTCCATGCATTTACTACGCGTCAACAGTTATCGTGTCTCTATCTCTCATTCATATTCTCATCGCTTTGTCTGTTAGCTAGGAGTAGGAGTAGTTTATAGCTTATACCCTCCATCATTCTTTTATTCATCTGCTGCATACACATTACCGCATAGCATTTATTTACAAGTCCTTGCGTTTGCGTTATACTTGGCGTGAGCGCAAGAAAACTTGTGACGGGAACGCATAGTCGTCACATACATTCGTTAACGCATAGTTTCATTCCAACGAATGACCACCGACGCATGAGAATTAATGCATAGCTTCAGACATGTATCACATATTGCATTCACCTTAATTTTCGTCACCAAGTTTTTGGCGCCGTTGCCGGGGACTTCGGCAATTCAGTGTGCTAACGGTAATTTTTCTGATTTCTTTGCAGCTTTCAATCTCTAGCGAATTACGACCCAGAGATTGAAAGAACGTTCCGACAAAGACTGAGAGATAGCCGCTAACAACAAGAGAAAGATAATATGGCAAAACAACCTGGAAATGGAGCACCAAATGAAAATAACGTCATGGCGAATCCTATCCTATTGGCGAACGATCGCAATAGGCCCATTCGGGACAATGTGTCGCCCAACCTCTACGATTTCTCCCCAGGAATCATGAGGCTTGAGCTGGATGGATCGAGATTCAAAATGAAACCGGTGATGCTGTAGATGATCCAGACTGCTGAACAGTTGTAGGGAGGCATGGAGAAGACCTGCACGCCCACCTCTAGAGCTTCATAGAGATCTACAACACTTTTGTGTTCCCGAATATCTCCACCAAAGAAGTTCGACTAACTTTGTTCCCATTTTTGTTGTATGACCAGGCACGAAAATGGGTGTATTCTCTCGAACCGGGGGAGATTACTTCTTGGGAACAAATAGTAGAGAAGTTTATGAAGAAATATTTCCCACCAATGGAGAATGCAAGAAGAAGAAAGTTAATAACCAATTTTGAATAGGACATGGACGAATCGATCAACGATGCTTAGGCGAAGTTTAAGAGGCTGGTAAGAGACTGCCCATACAACGGATTACTAGACTGCTTATAGATGGAGATCCTTTATCACGGATTAAACCCTGCTTCGTAGACCGCTACCAATGCGGCAGCCGTTGGAGGTATGCTAGATAAAACTTATTGAGGCCAAGAACATCCTTGATTGCATCTCTAGAAATCACGAGGATTGGAGAGAAAATGGTCAAAGATTAAGAATAAAGGATAGTGATGCGAACAATGGTGCTATCGCATCCCTTCAGAGTCAAATGACTGTGATGATGAACTTGCTATAGGGAATCGCAGTCAACAACCCAACAACGCATAATAGGCAAGTGAACGCAATCATCCAGACTACCGCAAGGTGTGCTACTTGCGGTGAAGGACACGCAATAGAGGAATGCCCGCAAAACCCACAGACAATTTATTTTGTGAAGAATAACCCATTTTCTAATACATACAACCCTGTGTGGAGAAACCACCCCAACTTTGCATGGAAAAATCAGCAGCAAAATTTTCAATCAGTGGCATAAAAAGAAGGGCCACCCGGATTTTTCCTGCAAGCAAACAGTCAGACGACTAATCAAGCCAGTAGTTCGCAATCTTCCTCTTTGGAAAGTTTGTTGAAGCAATATATTGAAAAGAACGAAACTGTGCTTCAAAATCAAGCGACGTCTATCCGCAACCTGGAAATACAGATAGGCCAGATTGCGAACGAACTCAAGAACAGACCGCAAAGGGCTCTGCCGAGTTCAACGAAACTCCCATGCAACCCAGGGGGTACGGGTAAAGAACAATGTCAAGTGGTGACATTACGGAGTGGAAAGACTGTGGTAGGGGAGAAGAAGAAGCCTAGCTGGACTCAGAGATTGCGGTGACTCGAGAAGAAGTAGAAGAAAAAAAGGCGATTGAACCTAAGATTACGTCCACCTTGGAGCCAAAAGAAGAAGAAAAAATAAGGGACCATAAGAATTCAGTTGCCACCTTTCCCACAGAGACTCAAAAAGAAGAAAAATGATGAGGTACAGTACCAACGCTTCATGAATATGTTAAAACAATTGCATATTAATATTCCGTTCACTAAAGCAATTGAGAAGATGCCCACATATGCAAAGTTTCTAAAGGATATGGTGACAAAGAAGAGAGCCAATGGTAAGTTTGCCACGGTGGCTTTGACGTAGAGCTCAAAATCTATAATCCCACTGAAAATGCACGACCCTGGGAGTTTCATTATCCCTTGCTCCTTTGGAGGATTATATATCAGGCAAGCGCTATGCGATCTTGGAGCCAGCATCAACTTGATGCCTCTGTCAATTTTCAAGCAGCTGAATGTGGGGCTACTTGCGCTCACGATATTGACTCTCCAATTAGCCCATAGATCTCTGGTGCATCCAGAGAGGAAGGTGAAGGACGTGTTGGTTACAATCGACGAATTTATATTGCCAACAGACTTCATCATCTTGGACTACGAAGTAGACAACGATGTGCCCATCATTCTGGGGTGACCATTCTTATCAACCGATCGTGCCCAGATTGATGTGCACAAAGGAGAGATCACCTTGAGCGTGAATTCACAAAAGCTCAAGTTTGACATTATCCGAGCCATGAAATATCCTGACGAAGAAGACCTTAATGAATCCGACGATGAACAGAGTTTGAATGAAGAAGAGAAGCCTGAAGATAAAAACGAAGATGAGGATGCGATCGCATCCATTGTTGCATGCAATGCGATCATAGAAAAAACAAACAAGAAAGATAAGATTATCGCAACCCAAGAAGATGAGCCGACAGTGAATGAAAAAAGAAAAACAACGTAACTGTCCTTACAACAACCATCAATAATAGAGCTAAAGACCCTGCCTAACCACATAAAGTATGCGTTTCTAGGGCAAAATGAAAAGCTACCGGTAATCATTTCCTCCGCGCTTGATGAAAACTAAGAAAATGTGTTGTTGGGCATTCTGAAAAAATATGTAAAAGCAATTGATTGGACGCTCGTAGACATTCGAGGAATTAGCCCCGCATGCTGTATGCATAGAATTCGTCTCGAAGAGAACTACAAGGGATCGATCGAACATCAACGCGACTCAACCCTGTGATGAAGGATGTCATAAAGAAGGAGATATTCAAGTGGTTAGATGCAGGCATCATCTATCTGATAGCAGGAAACACGTGGGTCAGCCCCGTGCAATGCGTGCCGAAAAAAAGAGGGATGGCGGTAGTCCCTAATGCAAATAATGAGC
The DNA here is from genome assembly GCF_027475165.1 of Benincasa hispida. NCBI lineage: Eukaryota > Viridiplantae > Streptophyta > Magnoliopsida > Cucurbitales > Cucurbitaceae > Benincasa > Benincasa hispida. Next base: position 62,463,710 of record NC_143481.1, on the reverse strand, counting down.
TGATACCGCAAAGAACTATCACCAAATGGCGGATTTGCATGGACTACCGTAAATTGAATGCAGCAACAAAGAAGGATCATTTTCCTTTACCTCTTATTGACCAAATGTTGGATCGTCTAGCTGGAAATGACTTCTACTACTTCTTAGATGGGTATGCCAGTTATAATCAGATCATGATTGCTCCTAAAGATCAAGAAAAGACCATATTCACCTGCTTGTATGGAACATTTACTTTTCGTCGCATGTCGTTCGGCCTCTGCAATGTGTCGAGCACTTTCCAAAGGTGCATGATGACTATCTTTTCAGAATATCTCAAAGACTCTGTAGAAATATTCATGGACGACTTCTCTGTATATGGGCACACATATGAAGTCTGTCTTAATAACTTGGAGAAGATATTGAAAAGATGTGAGGAGATGAACCTCGTGCTTAATTGAGAGAAATGTCATTTTATGGTGAATGAGGGCATTGTGCTGGGGCAAGAGGTCTCTAGGGACGGGTTGGAGGTAGACAAGGCAAAAATTGAAGCGAATTAAAAGCTCCCACCTCCAACAAGTGTAAAGGTTGTTAGGAGCTTCTTGGGGCATGCCAGATTTTACAGATGTTTTGTTAAGGACTTTTCAAAGATTGCACGACCACTGAATGCGTTGATGGAGGCAGATAGAAAATTTGACTTTGATGACAATTGCCTCAACGCATTCATGATTTTGAAGAAAGCATTAACGACCACTCCTGTGTTGATCGTGTCAAATTGGACACTTCCCTTTGAATTAATGTGCGACGTGAGTGGGTATTCGATGGGAGCAGTGCTGGCGTAGAAGAGAAAAACAATGCTACATCCCATCGCATATGCGAGTAAGACTTTGAATCCTGCTCAAACTAACTACACCACCACAAAAAAAGAGCCGCTTGCGGTAACATTCGCGTTGGAGAAATTCAGAGCATATTTGCTGGGAACAAAAGTACTCTTCCATATTGACCACTCGGCAATAAAATATTTGATGACAAAGAAGGACGCGAAGTCGAGGGTGATTAGATGGGTTCTTCTCCTCAAAGAATTCAATATGGGAATAATTGATCACAAGGGGACGAAGAACCAAGTTGCGGATCTCTTATCCAGACTAGAAAATCCAGAGATTGACCGCAATCCATCAGAAGTGAGTGCAACGTTCCCAGACGAGCAGCTATTTCATATTGAAGAATTGCCATGGGTGGTAAATTATTTGGTTTGCGAGCAATTTCCTAAAGATTATACTGACCACCAAAAGAGGCGGCTTGGGCATGAATGTAGATCATATTTTTGGGATGAGCCAAATTTGTATAAGAGGGGGTTAGACCAGATTCTGCGATAATGTGTACCGGATGCTATTCACCAATTCATATTATTGCAATGTCATGATTCACCATTTGGCGGGCACTTTGGAGGACAGCGCATAGCAGCGAAAGTATTACAAAGTGGGTACTAGTGGCCAACACTATTTAAGGTTGCAAGAGACTGATGCCAGCGCACGGGTAACATCTCATGGAAACATGCGATACGTATAAACTTCATTTTAGAACAAGAGTTGTTCGACGTCTGGGGCATTGATTTCATGGGACCATTCCCACCTTCGAATGGTCACAAGTATATTCTGTTAACCGTCAACTACGTTTCCAAGTGGGTTGAAGCAGTAGCATGTGTCGCAAGTGATGCGGCAGTAGTCTCCAAATTCCTGAAGAAAAATATGTTCACTCGTTTTGGCACTCCACGTGCCATAATAAGTGACGAAGGCTCCCACTTTATCAATTACCTTGTAAAAAATCTGCTACTCAAATATAATATCCTCCATAAAGTGGCCACCACATACCATCCACAGACGAATGGTTAAGCTGAAGTGTCCAACCGGGAAATTAAGCTGATACTAGAGAAGGTGGTAAAGCCTTCGCGAAAAGATTGGACAATAAAGTATGCGCTGTGGGCATACAGAACTACCTACAAAACATCGATAGCCCGTATGTCATTTACCACTGGAGCTGGAGCACAAAGCGCTGTGGGCGGTGAAGAAGCTTAACTTCGATTTGAAAGCAGCAGGGGAAGCAAGAAAACTCCAATTGGTCGAGCTTGGTGAGTGGAGAACACAAGCTTATGAAAATGCCAAAATTTAAAAAGAACAAGCAAAACGATGGCATGACAACCGGCTATGCGGCAAAAATCTCCACGTTGGACAAAAGGTCTTACTTTTCAATTCACGGTTATGGATCTTTCCTGGAAAATTAAAATCGCGCTGGTCTGAACCCTTTATAATTAAAGAAATATTCCCACATGATGCGATTGAGCTGATTAATGAGGAAGGGACCCATACATTCAAGGTTAATGGGCAAAGAGTCAAGGCATATTGCGGGGGTGATTTTCATCAAGAAAAGACCTCTGTAAACCTGAGAAATCCGGAATGATGGGAAATCGAGTGGCCCCTGTGCTGGCATGCGACAGAAAATCATCAGGGGCGTAAGTCTTTTGGAATATCCTTTTCTCAATTGTGATTCATGAATTCTCACTACTATAATGTTATTTCAAATATCGTTTATCTGTCTTCATTTTACATCTTTATCCAAAAAAAAAATAATGCGATCGTGTTGAACGATCGTGGTAAACGATTTTGTAACTTTGTTTTTGTATTTGACCCTCTCAATGTTTTTTTTGCAAGGATCGAGGTAAACGATTGCGGAGGTGCTACACGAAAACGCAACTACTTTATTTCGTCACCGCAATCAAAAGAAATCAGATCGCCGTAAAAGCAGAATGCATCAACAAAAAATGCGGGTGACAGCGCAAATTTGGGGGTTGTATCTTTCCATGATTTTATTCCATATATTGCACTATCGCATCACATTTTTAATTTTGAATATTTTATTACCACATCCTCTTTGGTTGCCGCAATAATTTAACATTGATCAATTTAGTAAGTCACCGCATGATTTCTCTTTGCCAATTATGATTTCAATGATGAAACACATGCCTCTATTTTTTTGTATACACTAGAGTCAACCTAATTTTAGGACAGTCACCTCATGAAACATTTCTAGAAGTTAATGGTCTGCTAGCTTTCTTTCAAACTGATCCTTTACGAGACTTCCTACGAGCATCGCATGACTTCTTTCAATCTTTTGGTAATGAGGACATTGCTGCATTTTAAATTTGGGGGTGCAGTATTTATTTTCGACCTTGCTATTTTTAGCCTTACAAACAAAATCATCATAACATTGCGAACGGATCCTACTCGTAGTTGGATGTCCGCATGACACACATAGGGGCAAGCCAAACGAAGGTAGGAATCGTGATCAACGCATAAATAAAATGATCGCAACTCCGCTACCAAATGAGCATGAGTTTAGTCTGAGAAAGAGCGCGTTGCTTGTAGTTGGATGTCCGCATGACACATGTGGGGGCAAGCCAAAACGAAGGCGAGGCACTTGGATCAGCGCAAGATCAGAGGAAAAATAATGTCTAAAATACGAAGGATAAAAAAATCATTTAACACCCCAGTGAAAAAGTTTTTTTGAAATAAATCATGCGATGTCCTGGAATCTAGTAAAGTCTTTTTTAAGATTAAACTTGCGGTCCCTAAATTTTAGAAATATTTTAAGAGGAGACCTGGATGAGAATTAAGGAAATTTTGGTGTATAGGATTAGAATAAGTCATCCTTGAGAAAACTAGGAAAGATAAGGCAGTCAACTTTCTAAAGGAAATCTTTAGCTTATGCTTGAGGACAAGCATTGTTTAAATTTGGGGGTGTGATAACGGGCAGAAATGCACGTTATTACAGTACTAATTTATAAAACAATGTAGGGTTACGATGATAAAAATATACATTATTGTGTCCAAAAGCATTAAGTTCATAATATTGTGGTCGTATGCGTCCATCGAATGAAAACAGTTAACTTATGTATTTTTGTGCAGAAAATGCATTGGCACAAGGCGGAAAATGCGATCCAAAGAAATCAACGGCCGAGTGCATCAAGAGATTACGTTAATGTAAGGCTATGCCATGATTTGCGCTCACAAATATCTACTCAAGAAGGTTGTCGCATAGAGCCGGTGCATCATGGTGGGCGTATCTGGGTGAAAAGCGTAATAAATCACGATGGATAGAAAGCTGATGACTGTCGATTCCAAATTAAGTTGACAAGTCATTAACGACCTACTAGCAAGTACACTCAACTTTTCGATGACAAATATTCGGCGCATCGGACAGAGAATTAATGTCATCCCATCAGTGCAATCATAAGAGAGAAGAAGCCTTTCACCCCGAAGCTCTATAAATACCAGAGGCCACCTTCAGTGAAGGAGTTCGCACAGTTAAAGAATTTTCCCCTTAGATAGAAGTAGCCTTGTTCATAGTTTTCTTTTACTTAGAAGGCAAAAGCGAGCGAAGTGAGATTGTACCGAGAGATCATTCTGGTGAACTTAGAAGAGTGCCGAAAGCGTCGAGATTAGAAAGAGGCCAACTTCTGCGGAAGCAAGAACATCTTTTGAGCAGAATAGAGTTAACAGTGTAAAAGCCTTGGGAAGCAAGGAATTGCTACCAGGCTCTCTATCCTTATCTTCCATTGTCATTTTGTACTCTGAACTGATTTATAGAAATGGAATTTACATCTTTATATCTGTTCACTCTCTGTATATTACGCATGAGTACCTAAATCTGTTGAATGGATTGAGAAGCACTTAACTAGCATAACCGAGGATCTTCACTCTATACGATTATCTTGTATTATGTATGCGTCATTCGTCCATTAGAAATACTCATGAGGGTAGTCTAAGTATAGAATCTAGGCTTGGAAAAGTCAGGTTAGAATCTAGGCTCGGGAGAGTCAGATTAGAAATGCATAATCAAGAGATAGGAGCTTAGGAATAAGTTTTGTTTGCTATTAACGCATCACATGCATCCTAGAGATAGGTTATGATTGTGTGCGGTCACCTTGTCCTTGTGTGTATCTTGCATCATCGCATAGGCAAGAAGTAGAGACTTAGGAATAAGCTCAATAGACATTATCGCATTCATTGCATGCGTCCTAGAATTAGAAGCTACCATATTTGCATTGGAAAATAATTTGTTGTCGCATAAGTGTAGCATGATCGCATAGTTTGAACGCATTCTCGGGAAACACTAGCTAAAGACCTTCTCAACCTGTTCCTCCGTATACTTAGTGTATCTGTCGTATAATCAATCTTTGTTCAAATCCGCCGCATACTTTTTATACTTCAAACAACAACCAATCAAACCATTAATTTATTTGTTACCGCAAAGTTATCTTAAGAATTACCACTGCATATCATTTTCCTTAGTCCCTGAGTTCGACCCTAGACTTTCCAAGAAACTCAGTAGAATTTATACTTGGGTTCTGCTTAGAAAACTTGTTGCACAATGCATTTTCCATCACCGCAATTCCTTTCATTATTCACCACATAAAATAACGCATCAATAACATATACGATACGTTATTTTTAGCTCTCACGTTTCTAAGAGTTCACAATCCAGATTTAAGCAGTACTTCGTGTTACCCTGGAAGTAGCCTCCATTCGGGAAGTATTTTTTAGCTTAAATCTAGATTTCGATGAATAAGAGGAAGTTATTCAAACATAAGTCTATTATACGATATATAGATTTCAACTGCCACGTTTCCACATAGTTTACACCGTGAGATTCATATGAGGCGTCGTGTCACCCTGGAAGTGGCTTCTATTTGGAAAGTGTTTTGTATGAGTCAATATCAAGGTAAATGGAGGAAGTCGTTCATAGTAAGTGGGGGAAGGATATGTGTCAATATATCCTACGGTCTCCTCCATTAGTCTGAATCGTGAGATTCCTATGTTGTACCTGCTGGTTTGCTTTAGGTGGCCCTTCGATAGTCGTTTAGCGATGGCTATCCCCTCGGAGGGTTGTAACATAGGATTCGAAATAACATAGACTTCAGTAAAATGAATAGGGTCTTATAATTCCATCTTGGATGTTGTCGTCTATTTCGGAGGCAAATTCATACCGTCCTATAGGATCTAAAAATGGTGGGTCAGACTTACAAGAATTACTAAGTTGTTAGTAAATATCTTGACCAAAAATGGTTACTAAACAACTATAGGAATAAAAGTTATTCCGGAGACAATAGGAATAAGAGTTATTCCAGAGATAGTGTTTGGTCAAATTTGTCTGCTTCAGTGAATGAGTATTTGATTGCCCTAGGGTAGCACATATTATGACTCACTAAAGTATCGTTGCAAATAAATAATGGTTATGGGTACATTATTACTTTTTGCTAAAACTTGATTATGGTTTTAGTTACAATTTACTAATTAGAATTTGGGGTTGATGCCCTAAATTCTCGTGTCCTATAGTTTGTAAATAGTTTGTGTGAACACTTGTGTTGTATAATATATGATATTTTACTTTATTTCTTGATTTTGCTCATCTGAATGTTTTATTTGCTTTACCACAAACCAATAAACTAAAATCTCTGGTTATCTTTATGTAACTTAAGCATGTATATGGTGACATACAAGTGGATCATGTCTTAAGGGATAACCAAAATGGTTTGTAGCATATGGATATAGGAGGGAAACCTTATCCTGGTAACGCTACGGATGCGGCTCGCTTTGTGGAATAGTGACAAATGTTGTAACTTGTCACAGATGGTCTGATCCTGATCATTCGTGTAGGGGACATGCGAGTATGGGCGTCGTATACAAAGAGTTTGTATAAGACTTGACCATGAAGTGTTAACGTCTCGTTATATAACACCGTTCACTAGGATGACCATAGGTAACATGACCTCAATCCTGAGTGAGTTGGGAACTCTTGCTATTGAAGGCGGTCCTTTGATTTACATGGGTGCGAATGGCCAGTTCACCGACTCAAACCTACCACTTTTGGGATTTGTTTGATTTGGGAGCTGGGAACTCAGCTACACAAGATGGAATTCACTCACTCCCTGATGTAGGGGCAAATAGATAGATAGCTCCCCTAAGGGCTGATTCCAGGACTTGAACGATGTAGCGCCACACACCTTCTCTTGGCCCGAGAGATGTTTACACATAGTTGAACTATGTTGTATTGTTCATTAGAGGGATCAGTGGTACTTAAGGAGTGAGATGTAATTACAGGGGGGAAACCATAAATTGGCCTAACTATACTTACGAGCATCTATGAAAGGTCATCGTACTCATGATTGGTTATATCCAATGGACACATAAATATATCTATGGTAAGAAGAGTTCAACTGTCAGTCTTTGTTGGAATGTCTAGTACTTAACGGATGGTGGATCTCGTGGCTAAGGAGTTTAGTAAGCTATTCACGTACCATTGGGGCTTCGAGCCATAGGTTCATAAGGTCCCCTTGGTAGCTTGGATAAAGTTGAGAATCAGTTTTTGGGTCAGTTTGTAATGTTCAAATTGACAAGAGGGAGTTAGATTATATCTGATATAATTAAACTGGTTAAGTATATATGATATGATTGACTAAATGTATAAGATACATTATTTTGGAAGAAATTGGATATAAATATGATTTATATCAAGTAAAGAAGAAAACACTGTAGCAGATATATGATATCAAACTATAGGTTAAGAATACAATACGATTATATTCATTAATTAATTAATTGTGCGTTTATGTGATAATTGGGCGAGTATTTCTCCGGATAGTGGGAAGTTTGATTCAGTTCTTGTAACTGAAGAATAAAAATGAAAATAGTTTTCATTTTGAAAGAGACGTAGAAAAATTAGCTCACGGTGTGGAAGTAGACGATTGCTTAGCATTGAGAGCCTATACGATAGTGCCCTTCTTCCTAAATGATCGCATACCCACGTACTAAACGATCGCCCGCGATTTCTAAATGATCGTTTACATTTAGTATACGATCGCTTAGCGTGCCGAGCAGAACTAAACAATCACTTACCATTTGATAGACAATCACTTAGCTAAACCTACACGATCGTGTACCCTAACCTAAACGACAAGCATTCGACTATACGATAGTCTTCTACTATCTCCCACTTGCTTGTTCATTCTACACGATTGCTTTTCCTCATTTCCTCTACCATTTCCATCAAAGCCCACCCTTCAGATGGTTTGTGTGGTTGGTCAATATTAAGGTGAACTCCATAAATGGATAGGGTCGCATTAGATTTTGCCCCAATCGGATTTTTTCCCTTCGAATTGGCTGCTTGGGGCAGAACTCTAGGATCTAAAATGAAGAGTCACACATACGGAAAATTGTTAAGCAAGTTAACGATTTCTTGATCAAATTAATCATGGCTAGTCATTATAGGAACAAGAGTTGTTCTGGAGTAATGACTGGTTAAGAGTGTCTCAATTCAGAGGAGGGATAAATTGACTACCCTTCGGTGGCTTTTGTCTTAAACCACTAGAGCATCATTGCAAAACTAGATGTCACACAGGGTTCATTTAGATTTTGCTAAACCAGATAGATTTATTTTTTAAAGAGTATTTGTTAAAGTCTAACGTAGATCAATATGTTTGTTTTTTCAGCAACATGTCATTGTATGATTTTTCATTAGTTGCCTTTTCTAATTTGACCAATTACATACATTGGAAAGAATCTATTAAAACGTATTTCGTGGTAAACAACCTCGAGTTTGTCATAGTTGAGGAATGTCCTCAAGTTCCGACCCTTGATGCACCGCGAAATGTTTGTAATGCATATGAGGTGTGGATGAAGGCTAATTTGATGGCCCGACTTCACATTTTGGCTAGCATACCATATGCATTGGCCAAAAGGGTTGAGAACATGGTCATTGCATGTGATATCATGGACTCGTTGCAAGAAATGTTTGAATGTAAGTTCTCATTTTTTGAGCAAAATGGGATTGATGACAAAGAAACCAGTAGTATCAGTTCTAAAGATAATCTCCAGTCTTTCTTGAATGTCAAGGGACTTAAAGAGAAAGCAATTGTTGTTGACTCTAATGCAGTTCATCGACGAGAATTGTTCTCTAAAATGGAACTCTGAGCTTATATAGGTTCTAATACTGATCCCACTACTCTTCAGTAGAGGAAGAAGTCTAAAGACGATATGTAACGACCCGAACCCCTAGGACTTAAGTTAGGCCGTTACTAAATACATACATGCATGGAACTTAAAACGACACTCTTTTATAGTGAAATAAATGCTAAATAAATTAGGTAAGTTCAAAAGACTTTCATTAAATTCAAATATTAAAAACAACAATAGAGTACCCATAAATCATAAAAGATAATAAATAAGTCTGAAAACGATTCTTAATAGTAAGTTTCAAACATCAAAACTGAAAGCTAAGAAAAAAAAACATGAATAGAAATCTAAATCTCATGAGCGGAAGCATAAATCTAGTCCCAGTGGCCCGATCACGAATTCCGCTTGTCCATCGTCGGTGCATCTCTATCTTTACCTAAAACAACAACATGAGAAATAATGAGTATAAATACTCAATAAGAAACCCCACTACTAGGGTCAGGTTAGGCATCTATGTCCTCTAGACGCCTACCTCTAGTGGAACATATAAATTGTTATAGTCCTCATGAACACATATATATATATGAAAAAGAAACTAATTTCTATCCTACTGTAGCTAAATATGCCCACTACCTCTGGTGAATCCTGAAGGAAACACAATAACTGGTGAATCCTGAAGGAAACATAAACTGGTGAATGCCGAAGGAAACATAAACTGGTGAATCCCGAAGGAGACACAATATCTGGTGAATCCCGAAGAAAACACAAACCGGTGAATCCCGAAGGAAACACAATAACTAGTGAATCCCGAAGGAATCACAAACTGATGAATCCCGAAGGAGACACAAACCTAGTGGGAATTCTAACTAATCAATAAAATCACTGGCACAAGCTCGACACCATAGTTATCACAATAACTCTATGACATGCATATATGTTTCAACACCATGGCTCTACAATAAACACACACGCCTCAATATCCACAGATCACATACAACCTCATGGAATCAAATATCATCTCATGCTAGCATTCAAGTATCCATGTACACAAATACATCTTTCATATCCTCAAGCAAAAACGTACAATGGTTATACTAAACTATCAATTCATCATGTTGTCATTCTACCGTAACATATACTAAACTATCAGTTCATCATGCTGTCATTCTACCATAACATTCATCCATCATGCTAGCATACATCCAGTGATTGGCCCGTGGACAGTTCCAGTAGTAAGATTACTTACCTCGAGTCGATACTCCACAGATAAAAATTAGACCATCAAACTATAACGACAATCCAAAGTAGCGGCCCTAACAACAAAACAACTCTCAAATTTCAATTGAAGCCGCAATTGTAAGACTTCAGGGCCATATCCAAACTATCAAGAACTTACTCAAAGAATGAAAATCACTTCCACCTTCCTTGACGATGCCTCCTATGACTTCCCAACTCCTTAACGACTTAAGCTTGAAACAAAATCCAGTAAAGGCGAGTCATAACACTGAAACACAATATTGATGGCCAAGAGAATGAAACGAACCGACACAACCTTACCCCAACAGATCTGACGAAGACCAAGACGAACCCAACGCGACAGGGCGACGACAGCCGGTAGCGACGCGGCTGGGGTGGCGAACGTGGGTTGGAGTGGTGCTGCAGCTTGAAGCAATGCTCGCAGCGTTGGGCGGCTACTAGCGGTACGATTGAATCCTCAGATAGAACACAGACGACCTTGGGGAGACGCGATGGCGCACGAGGACGAGCAACACGCTACCTCAAATGGACGCTCGACTGGGTCTGAGACGCTGATCGGGAGGCGGTGCGACTTGATCAGTTGGCGAGATCTGGCGTGAGCAAAGGGGCGAGGGTTTCCGAGAGAGAGATGCAAGAGGTGGAGGGTGTTTGGTGTGTGGCGATGTTCATGGCTGACGGCGGGAGTTAAGGCGGCTGCTAGGGCACGTACAGTAAGGGTAAAATCGGGGTCTGCATGAGGAAGAAGATGGGAAGGGGGGAGAGAAATAAAAAGAAATAGAAAAGGAAAGGAAAAAGAATAAAAATAAAATAAAATAAATTATATTTTATTTTATTTTTTTCTTAATCCACATAAATTCTTTAAAGTCCCTTCTTTTCAAAAAGAATTAACTCCTGCCATTCATTTTCAACATAAATAATTTTCAACGTCAATAATTAAATTCCCGCAATTACACTTAAAGTCTAAAATTCCAAAAATGCCCTCAATTAATAAAAATTACTTAAATTATATTAATAATTAAAAAATCGGAGTGTTACACGATAAATGTGATTTATTTGTCTTGGAGACGTGTTTGGTAGAGAACGATGATTCTGCTTGGATACTTGGTTCAAGTGCTACCAACCACGGTTGTTCTTCCCATCAAGGATTTAGTTCCTGGAAAAAGTTGGAAGATGTAGAGTTGACTCTTTGAATCAGTACTGGTGAGGTTGTTTCAGCTGTTGTTGTAGGCTGGCTAAAGTTATTTTTGGACAAGAAACGTTATCTGTTACTGGATAATGTTTTTGTGGTTTCTCATATCAAGAGAAACTTAATTTCAGTTTCTTGTCTGATTGAACAAGGTTATTCCATCTTCTTTTCTGAGAATAAAGTGTTTATTTTTAAGAATGGTATGGAGATTGATTTTAGTTTAATGGAAAATAACTTGTATGTACTAAAGACTAGTCATAAAAGCTTTACTTAATACTGAAATTTTCAAAACAACAACAACAGCAAAAAGACCAAGAGTTTTTCCTAAGGAAAACGCCCATCTGTGGCATCTAAGGTTAGGTCACATCAATCTCAATAGGATTGAGAAGTTGGTGAAATATGGACCTCTAAATGGTTTAGAAGAAAACTCTTTGTCGGTATGTGAATCATGCCTTGAAGCAAAATGACCAAACGACATTTTATTGAAAAAGGTTATAGAGCCAAGGAAACCTTGGAGCTTATACATTCAGACCTTTATGGTCCGATGAGTCTTAGAGCTCGAGGTGGGTATGAATATTTCATCTCTTTTACAGATGATTATTCAAGATATGGATATCTATACCTAATGCAACATAAGTTTGACACTCTTGAAAAGTTTAAAAAGTATAAGGCTGAAGTTAAAAACTTGTTGGGTAAGAAGATAAAAACACTACGATCTGATCGTGGTGGAGAGTATATGGACTTGGAATTCCAGAACTATATGATAGAACATGGAATCACATCCCAACTCTCAGCCCCGAGTACACCTTAGTAGAATGGTGTATCAGAAAGGAGAAACAGAACTCTGTTAGACATGGTTCGGTCTATGATGAGTTATGTTCACCAGACTCATTTTGGGGATTTGCAGTGGAGGCTGCAATTTATATTTTGAACAACGGTCCCTTGAAAAGTGTTTCTGAAACGCCTTTTGAGTTATAGGGAGGTCGTAAAGGTAGTTTACGCCACTTCAGGATTTGGGGATGTCCAGTCCACGTGCTAGTGGCTAACCCTAAAAAGTTGCAACCTCCTTCGAAAGTTTGCCTATTTGTAGGCTACCCCAAAGAAACGAGAGGTGGATACTTCTATAATCCAAGTGAGAACAAGGTGTTTGTGTCGACAAATGCTATCTTCTTGGAAGAAGACCACATCAAGGATCATAAACCACAAAGTAAGCTTGTTTAAAATGAGATTTCTAATGAGACTACTAAGAGTTCAACAAGAGTTGTTGAACAGACTGATAGATCAATAAGAGTTGTTGATGTTGGTTCATCTAGTCAACCATCTTAAGAGTTGAGACTACCTCGATGTAGTGAGAGGGTTGCAAACCCACCGGAATGCTACAAGGGTTCGACTGAAGCCCAAAACATCATGTCTGATGATGGAGTTGAGGATCCATTGTCTTATAAGCAAGCAATGAAGGATGTTGACAAAGATTAGTGGATTAAAGCCATGAATCAGAAAATGGAGTCTATGTACTTCAATTCCATTTGGGAAATTTTGGATCAGCCTGATAGGGTAAAACCTATAGGGTGTAAGTGGATCTACAAAAGGAAAAGAGGTGTAGATGGAAAGGTGCAGTTTTTTAAAGCTAGATTTGTGGCAAAGGGTTATACCCAGGTCGAGGGAGTATACTATAAGGAAATTTTCTCACTTGTTGTCATGTTTTTCTCCTGTCCATAGCCACGTTTTATGATTATGAGATATGGAAAATGGACGTCAAGACTGCCTTTTTGAATGGTAATCTTGAGAAGACCATTTACATGGCTTAACTAGAAGGATTCATTGATCCATATCGAGAGCAAAAGATTTGCAAGCTTAATAAGTCCATTTATGGATTGAAACAAGCATCTAGACCTTGGAACATTAGATTTGATAGTGCAATCAAGTCATTTGGCTTTGATCAGAATGTTGATGAGCCTCATGTTTACAAGAAAATCATCAACAACTCAGTATTTTTCCTAGTGCTATATGTAGATAATATCCTACTTATTAGGAATGATGTGGGTCTTCTAACTGACATTAAGAAGTGGCTAGCCGCCCAATTCCAAATGAAAGATTTGGGAGAGGCGTGGTTTGTTCTAGGGATCCAAATCATAAGGGATCATAAAAACAAAAGGTTGGCCTAGTCTCAGACATCGTACATTGACAAGATATTGATCAGGTACTCAATGTAGAATTCCAAGAGGGGTTTATCACCTATCAGGCATGGAATTGTTTTGTCTAAGAAACAGTGTCCTAAGACACCTCAAGAGGTTGAGGAAATGAGACGGATTCCCTATGCATTGGCTGTTGGTAGCCTAATGTATGCAATGTTATGTACTAGACCTGAAATTTGCTATGCAATAGGGATTGTCAGTCGATATTAGTCCAATTTAGGATTAGATCACTGGACGGTGGTCAAAACGATCCTCAAGTATCTTCGGAGAACAAGGGACTATATGTGAAGGAACTCTTATACAAGAGTATCCATGAGTGTGTTCGGATCTTTCCTATTTCATTGTGACTGAATTACTACACACACATTCTAACAAACAGATATGCAATTTAATACAAATTAACAGCATGCTTTCATAAATAAAATACAAGAGATTGAGTTCACGTATCAGTTGAAGACTGTTATAACTTCGAACTCAACCTAGTGAAAGCAACCCTCTATGTTCTTTATTGCCCAGCAAGCAGTCGGCTACCAGTAGAACGATCGTCTACACGAAAGGTAGCGCACGAACAAGTAGGAGCGGGGACGACACCACCACTTAGAGCCCTTGGTATTGTCGGAGTGAGAATCCAAAGAGTGGTCTTTGATAGAATTGGTAGAGGAAGAAGGAAAGGGGTGATCGTGTAGAACGACAAGCAAGTGGGAGAAGGCTATCATCGTATAATGGATGCTTATCGTTTAGAGAAAGCTACACGATCGTGTAGGTTTTATCAAGCGATCG